>NC_134695.1:90861863-91177696 GCF_050947455.1 Rhinoderma darwinii
GAGAGAAAGTAAATCCAATGCACCTTCCCTTCAGATTGGAAATGTCCCTTCAGTATATTTTGATTACTCCGATGACTTTACATTAGGGAATTGTTACTTAAAGTGGTTCTCTGCTTTGTACAATCCCTACTTGTTAGAAGGCTCCCTTTACAACTAGCTGATCAAAGTGTCCTCTTGCTGTGACCGCCAGTGATCAGCTGTAATCTGTGGGGAAACCTGGCAGTAAAGAGAGAGACACGCTCTTTATAACCGCCCTCCACTTTTTCCAAATGATGACCATCCTGAATGGAGGACCTCCCACCCCTCTATTAACTCAGAATTCCTTAATAGGATGTATGAAAATACTTTTTCTAAACTGGACAACACCTTTAAGAAATGTCCTGTTATTTTCAAATTGGGGATTAAATTAAAAGATCGTCGTTACTGTCTGGATCGTTTGTTGCGTCTCTATAGTAATCCTCAGGAGCTGAAGTTCTGCAGGTGTTCCCTTCCCCTTTGTTAGAAGAACACCTCAGCGGTCTGCTTCCGCACCAGATGGATTTGAGTCACTTTGTCTTAACCATAAATAATAAACTCTCTCTTTGCCTTAGACCATTGTGGGATTTTATAAAGTCAATGCCGGGAATTATAATGGAGAACGCCGTTTGTTTTTTCCTACCTTCCATCTCAGTTATCATGTAAATATATTCTCTGGGAAGCTGCCAGCGACAGCATCCTTAAGAGTTATGGCTATAGAAGTGGAATTACATTTCGATTTCCAGAGCCTTGTATGTGTGAGGAGCTGCATACACATCCTCCCGGATCTCCTCTGTCGCCCCTCCCCCTGAATACCGCTTCCATTTTCATTTTTAAGGACATGTAATAAATCTCAGTTGAATTGTCTCATCTTTGACTCGGTGTCTGCAATTTCAACATTTTAGTCTCTTTTCATGGTGAAATCTATTACGGCAGTGGAAAGGAGATAACTTTGAATTGCGGGAAAGAAAACTTTAAATCGGAAGGTTCGTACAGTTCTGTCATCTTCTCTAATCGCTCCTCGTAGTGGACATTAGCACTTCTCTGCTGGAATGATGCGAGTTCTATTCGTGCTTTTTCAGATTTGAACAGAATCATGGAGGAAAACTTCACAGATACTTTAAGTTCTAACCATTATAAACTGGACATCAAGTTTTTCTGATACATAGCTCCAAATTCAAAAAAAAATGTGGCTGCCTGTAGTCACCACTAGGGGGAGCTTACTGCATACTGTGTTATTAGGAGTTCAATGTATAATGCAGTAAGGTCCCCCTAGTGGTGACAGCAGGCAGCAAAATGTTATCATTTAACTCTTAATTTAAAGCTCCGACCACTATAAAGATTTATTAAGACTTCATTCCGGCTTTTACATTTCAAGGGTTAAATCTACCTAAAAAGACAAGAAACCTTATTAATACTTCACTTTTCAGTTAATACATGTAATTTTTCCATTCACACACAGAAAGGCTTTCAAAATTCTGCTGGTTGCCGTTGGAAACAGTCAGCAGTGTAGTTCTACCCCACTGTCAGACATGTGATCTAACAGCTGAGCTCTTACGGTGTAACGGTTATCTGAGTTCCCACAATGCATTGCTCTCTGGTAACAAGAAATCAGTATACCTCGCCCCAAAAAAAATTTGAATCAGTAATTGTAGAGCATTTAATCTTCAACTGTTTTGACAAGGAATGCCCCAAATTGCCAGTTTTTATAGTCCCATTCAAGGAACAGTCCTTAAAGGAACACTAAAAACATCAGTAATTATTTATAAACATAAAACAGAAGATGTATTTGTCCCCCCGTTGGTCAGTCTGCAGGATTTTATACCTGTTTCTGAAATAAACCGACTTGTAGAAATCCTGCAGAGAACAGAGGTAAAGGCCCTTTCACACGGGCCGATGATCAGGTAAATGATCGCGATTTCGACCGCTCGTGGCCACTCATTACCCTGTGTAAACATGCCCAGCGACTAGCCAACAAATAAGCACAACACTCGTTTGTCAGCCGATTGCATCTTTTATGCGGGCACAATAATCATCGGTTGGCAGCACATCTCCCCGTCAGACACAGTACCGATTAATGCTTCATGTAAAAGGAGCTAAACGAGCACCGATCGACTTGCTATGTCGTTGATCGGCTGTAATTACAGGCAGAAAATCTGCCTGTGTAATAGGACCTTTAGGCTATGTTCACACAGGGTATTTTGCCGAGTTTTTTGACGCGGAAACCGCGTCGCAAAACTCGGCAGAAACGGCCCGAGAACGCCTCCCATTGATTTCAATGGCAGGCGTCGGCGTCTTTTTCCCGCGAGCAGTAAAACTGCCTCGCGGGAAAAAGAAGCGACATGCCCTATCTTCGGGCGCTTCCGCCTCCGACCTCCCATTGACTTCAATGGGAGGCAGGAGAAAGCGTATTTCTCGCTGTTTTATGGCCGCGGCGCTCAATGGCCGCGGGCGAAAAACGGCGCGATAATTGCCGCGAAAATCGGCGTGCAGGGAGAGGAATATCTGCCTCAAAGTTCCAAACGGAATTTTGAGGCAGATATTCCTCCCCCAAAATACTCCGTGTGAACATAGCCTTAGTGTCCTGCTGAGCGGTTCCATTTTAAAATGGGGAATGGATAAGGGTGCGGTTTATCCAAAAAGGCAGGCTTCATATTTTTGTCCTATTCTACTGCAGACAGGGCATAGGGGGAGGCTCTTGCTGCAGCCAGTTGTCTTAAAGGTCCTTATACACGGGCCAATGATCCACAAATGAGCATTCATATGATTGGTTTAGTCTATGCAGCAAGAAACGTCATTGTCAGCGCATCTCTTTGTGTAAACAGGGAGGTGCGCTGCCGACATGATAGAAATGCATGGGGACGAGCGATCAGAAAGGAGAAAATGAGCGCTCATCAACGAGCTGTCTTATTGGGGAAGCATGGCATTTTTTTTTTTTGTGTGAATTTTGTAGGTTTATTATTCCTTAAAGAAAATGGGTCTTTTTGAAACCAGCAGAAATCTGAATTTAGCTTTGAATGGGGTAAGAGAAAAATATGTCATGCAACTCAAAATCCGTACAAAATATGTAATGTAAATGGTCTCTCAAAAGAAAATTTTTCCTAAGTCATCGCGCAGTAATATTTACTAACATCTAGAAATAGCAGATACCGTAGGACCAGAACCAAACTTTGTTCCCAGATGACTGTCCATTTCATGCCACCCGACTTTCCATAGATCCAAAATAGCATTTACCCAACATATCTTCACCCCCATCCCCTTCTTCCGCTCTGGCTGTGTATAATGTCAGTCTTCACTGTAATTTTGGCTTTATATTCATGTACTAGGTAGACCTGGATGTACAGTGCTATAAATTCCCCCTACACAGAAGAGTGTTTAATCCCAGATAAGCCATAAATTGATTAAAAAAACTTGTGTGTCCTCCTTACATTGCTGACAGCGCCCCTTTAAACGCGGCACCATCGGTTCCCAAAAGATCTATACTATATTAATGCCTAATCTTCCACTCAGATTTCCCATAATGCCAAAACACATACAATAGCTTTTAATTAAATCTTTTTTTTTTTTTTTTGCTCTGAAGGGCCGGGATAATTTTGTAAGTCGACCCACCTCATAATACTTTTTACTTTTGAAGCGGAATAGATCCAGAGGGCTTCTTGTTTCCATCAGGTTACAACATAAAGTAATTAGTTTCCAACTCCCTGACACATCTTTGTGTCTATTAAGGAGGAAAGGAAAATTACAGAGCGATTTCCATATGGTGCTCGGAGTCTCAGGTTCGTAAATCTCCGATGGAGACCAGAAGCGATTTCATCTTTCTTAGGTGCGGATGTTTATGGCGGAGCAGTGACCCAGCTGCTGACCAAGTCTTCCAGTACAGTAGATTAGGGCTTTGGATACAGTTATTAGGCTTTTTGATAATTGGGATTCACTATGCTACACATATTCCATTTTGCAATTACCAATTCTAATTTCGTCGGTGCCACTCTGGACATGTCTAACAGCCCAGACTCCTATTTTGGAAGCAAAAATCAAGCAAGACCTCCGCTCTGATCTCTAAACACCAGTCACTTCTCATTTAGCTGCGGCAGAAAAAAACAGAACAGGAATTTTTTTTTTTCATCACCAAGATAATTAATGCGGGACAGTTAACCCACTGTGTACTCCTGGAATTAGGAGTCAGAAGCCAAAGTGAAGCCCTGTTCACACGCCGTTTCTTTGACGTGTTCTACGCACCACAATATTCCTGTTTAAAGCTTCCTGTTGACTTTGATAGAAAAATTTGCCGATTTTTTGTATGTGTACGTAACTGAATTACGTGTTGTGAAAAAAAAAAAAAAAAAACGTACATTTTTTCCACATTTTATGCGTGGTGTATTCCAATGAATTTCACTGGTAGTGAAAAAAATAAAATAAAACAAACCTGTCAAAAACACATCAAACCACACGCATTCATTAAAAAAAATAGCTTAAAAAAGTGTGTTTTTGATGTGCAGTGTCCGTCACTTTTTTTCAGAATCCATTACGTCATGTGAACATTGTCCTAGGATCAAAGAGTCACTGTATATACCTGGACTCCTCACCGAATACCAAAACTCACCACTTAAAGTGCACCTGCCTCATGAAATAAACAAAAAGTACAGAGACCACCCACAGAAGAGTTGCTTACACCTCTTGCACACGACCAAGTTCGGGTCGTGAAAAACGGTTCGTGTGTCGGCCGGATTTCCTGGCCCGACCGCGGTACAGGTGAATGGGACTCCTGGCATCATGCACATTTTATGACGATAGGAGTCTCTGCCTAACCACGGAACTGCTGTTTCATACTGTATAATTTTGTTCAGTACAGAACAGCAGTTCCGCGGGGAGGCAGAGATTCCTATCATCATAAAATGCCTATGATGCCAGGAGTCCCGTTCACCTGTACCACGGTCGGGCCAAGAAATCCAGCCGACACTCGGACAGTTTTTCACAGCCCGCTCTCGATCGTGTGCAAGAGCACTTAGGGTATAGTCACACAAGGCAGATTTGTTGCAGAAATTTCTGCAACTGAAAATCTGTCCCGTATATGTTAAATTGGGTTGTTTCTTCAGCAGGTGCATTGAATTATGCAAGGACCATCCAAATGAATGGGAAAGTCTCAAAAGAAATATACTGATCTCAGCCTGATCCAATGATTGGCAATGATTTGACCTTGAAGGTTGGTATATCGAGCACTTCCGATAAGAGGATTGGACCTGGTGCTGCCAGTGGACCAAAAGGTCTGGGGATAATTGGTGTTGGTGAGACATCTACCCATCTATAGTCAGCTTGAGTGACAAACTGCACATAAGAGTTTGTAGAGTTTTGTGTGGAAGAACTTGACTGTCCTGTACAGAGTCTTGACCATAACTCCATTGACTGAGAAGCTGTTTGAGGTGTTGAAGGATTGGCGCTGGTGTGGCCAGTAGATCTCAGGGCAGTTGGTGAGGTATCTCTCTATGGTCAGCTTTAGTAGGCCATGACTGAACAACACAGAACCTTGACCTCAACTCTATTGAAATACTGATTGAAAGCCAAGCCTTTAACCCAACACCATTACCCGACCTGATCAATGTTTTTTTTTTTTTGGCTAAATGGATGTGATTCCCCCCAGCCATGTCCGAATACCAAGTGGAAAGCCTTCCCACAATTGTCCATTTTGCAAAGGCCTTCTCTACAGATGGTAATTGTGGATGAATTCCTTGTGTTTGACCAGTAACCCATTTCCTACTGGACCAATGTAGGTTTTCTTTTGGCTGTAACTGGAATTATTCCCTAGAAAAAAAAAAAAAAAAAAAAAAAAGTGTTCCAATCATAGTTATTAGTTCTAGTTTTGCAGCAGCTGGAGAGCCAGAGGATGGAGACCTCTGCCCTATACACACAAGCCGTAGTTTAATTGTATCGAGTTTGTGCATCATCCAGGAACAGTCTACTGGTCACGTGAAGCGACTACATTAGGTCCAACAACTTTTTGACCACTGCCAGACTGTTGAAGGGGTTGTACAGAATTAGAAAATATGGATTCTTGCTTCCAAAAACAGCAACACCGCTGATCACAGGTTGCGTCTGGTATTCACTTCAATGAAGCCGAGTATAAAATCCAGACACAAGCCATGGACAGAGATGGCGCTATTTTTGGAAGAAAGCAGTGTCAACCTCTATAAGATCTGCAGCCAAACAAACCACCCAAAAAGTTTATAGAACATTCGTTACTTCATTGATCATGCAATAACATAACATAAAACATTGTTTTGGCAGAGGAGACAACATCCACTTCCAATTTGGAATAAACCCACCAGAAACAATACCACGGAGAGCGCTCATTAATAATGGCGCGTGTCTGTAAATGCCACGCTATTAACTGACTAATTACTGGATATGTCACGTCAAGAAGATGCATCAAGACTCCTGCCAGCTGCTCCCAGAAGGAGTTTGGAATGAAATACTCTCAGGTATTAGGCCGAAAATGCAATTATAGAAATGGATCTGCACTTGAAAAGTTTGTTGGAACTTTGGAGGACTGGTTGACTTGTCTTCATGACGTAGTATCTCCCCACGATCTTTGCCATACATTGTAACTCTTGGTGTTACCTTCTTATGGATAACAACCTTATGATAATAAAATGTATGAAAATTACCAGGATGCATAAAACGGTTAGAAGATATATGTAATTGTTTTCGAATGTAATGTTTTTCGAAAGATAAATTCCACATTGGACAGGCTCTTTAAAAATCAATTTGCACTTGCTTCCTCTGTAAAGATTTATACTAGTGAAAAAATCCATTAGTATGAAAGTGCTTAAAAACTTGGCAGAGTATCTCTGAAGGCATCAGTTTCTAGGACTAATTGCAACTAATTATTCACTCAGCAGTTGCACGTTGTGCTTGGTCCCTGGGGGCGGAGAGGGTTGTCGGTATATTCAGAGCCGCGTGGATTATATGGTATATATTTGTTTCTAAGTTTTCATGTGCAAACATCGTAGCAATAAAAAAATTCCGCTTAGCCGTATTAACATCTGGGTAACAGTTTGAGGTTTCGAATGGCAGCTACAACGTCGGGCGTTAAAAAGTTTATGGAAATATTTTTAGTTCTAGGTTTATGTGCAATTTTTTTAAAATCTTTATGGCCTAATTTAAAGGGGACGGTCACGCAGAGCTTGTGTATCTACTGAAATTAGCGGAGACCTACGATAATCCAGATTTTACTTTTGGTGAATGTACAGTTAGGTCCAGAACTATTTGGACAGTAACACAAGTTTTGGCTTTTTAGCGATTTACCAAAACATATTGAATATACAGTTATATAATCAATATGGGCTTGAAGTGCAGACTCCGCTTTAATTTGAGGGTATTCACATCCTAATTTGAGGAAGGGTTTAGGAATTACAGCTATTAAATATGTAGCTGCCGCTTTTTTGAGGGACCAAAGGAAATTGGACAATTATGTTAATTGCTATTTAATGGGCTTCATGGGCTATTCTCTCGTTAATCCATCATCAATTCAGCAGGTAAAATGTCTGGAGTGGATTCCAGGTGTGGCATTTGCATTTGGAAGCTGTTGTTGTGAACCCACAACATGAGGTCAAAAGAGCTCTCAATGCAAGTGAAATAGACCAGCGTTAGGCTGAAAAAAAAATGAAGAAATCCATCAGATGCACAAAGTGGCCAAATCAACAGTTTGGTACATTCTTGAAAAAAAAAAAAAGTGCGCACTGGTGATCTCGTGAACTCCAAAAAGGCCTGGTCGTCCAGGGAAGACAACAGTGGTGGATGATCGCACAATCCTTTCCATGGTGAAGAAAAACCCCTTCACAACATCTACCCAAGTGAACACTCTCCTGGAAGTAGGTGCATCAATATCGAAGTCTACCATAAAGAGAAGACTTCATGAGAGCAAATACAGAAGGTTCACCTCAAAAATAGAAAGGCCCGATTAGACTTTGCCAAAACAACATCTATAGGAGCCAGCCCAGTTCTGGAACAGCATGAAACTAAGATTAGCCTGGACCAGAATGATTGGGGGGGGGGGGGGGGAAGTATGGAGAAGGCTTGGAACGGCTCATGATCCAAAGCACACCACATCCTCCATAAACCTTGGTGGAGGCAGTGTGATGGCATGGGCATGAATGGCTGCCAAAGGCACTGGGTCACTAGTGTTTATTGATGATGTGACTGTAGACAGAAGCAGCCGGATGAATTCTGAAGTTTTCAGGGATATACTTTCTGCTCAGATTCAACCAAATGCAGCAAGGTTGATTGTCCATCTGTACTGTGAAGCAACGTCCAATTACCCAAATCCTACTGCAAAAGCAACCCAGGAGTTTAAGGCAAAGAAGTGAAATATTTTGCAATGGCCAAGTCAATCACCAGATCTTAACTCGATCGAGCATTTCACTTGCATAAGACAAAACTTAAGGCAGAAAGACCCACAAACAAGCAACAACTGAAATAAAGGCATCACAAAGGAGGAAACACAGCGTTTGGTGATGTCCATGGGTTCCAGACTTCAGGCAGTCATTGCCGGCAAAGGATTCTCTACAAAGTATTAAAAAAAAAAACATTTTACGTATGGTAATGTAAATGTCTCCAATTACTTTTGAGCCCCTGAAATGAGGAGGCTGTGTAGAAAAATGGTTGCAATTCCTAAACGTTTCACAGGATATTTTTGTTCAACCCCTTGAATTAAACCTGAAAGTCTACACTTCAATTGCATCTCAGTTGTTTCATTTCAAATCCAATGTGGTGGCAGCAGAGCCCAAATCATGAAGATTGTGTCACTGTCCCAATAATTCTGAACCTAACTGTATATATACACACACATAAGGTTTGGCTTACATATGCTTAAAAAGGACCAACATCCCTGGCACAGATTCATGCCACCATACCCCATGCCTTGTAGGATAAAAAGAGGTGGTATGCACTTTGGGTTGGTCTCACTCTTGATTTTAATGTTGTGGTGCCTGTGCAGGGAAGGACAGGTTCTTGCTACCACATCCTGTTCCTGGTCTTGTCCACCACCATCCCTTGTAGAGGAAAAAATTGTTGTGAACCTTGAGTTGGGTGTACTTTTTAAGGATTCTCACACAGGTTCTTGCCACCACATCATCTCATTCCTTGTCTTGTTCACCCCATTACTTGTAGAAGAGAAGGTTGGTGTGAACTTTAGGTTGTTCTCTACATTGTAATGGGTTGGTCCTTCTCTTGATTTTAGGGTTGTAGTATCTGTGCAGAGAAAGATTCTTAAAACAGGTTCTTCCCACTACACCCGGTTCCTTTTCTTTTCCACTACCTTCTCTTGTAGAGGAAAAAGTTTGTGTGATCCTTGGGTCGGGTGTACTTTTCAAGAATGCTTATAGGTTCTTGCCACCGCGTCATCTTATTCCTTGTCTTGTTCACTCCATTCCTTGTAAAAGAGAAAGTTGGTGTGAACTTTAGGTTGGTTTTCTTCTTCATTGTAATTGTGGGTTGGTCCTGCTCTTGATCATAATGTGTTAGTGCCCGTGCAGAGAAAGATTTTTAAACAGGTTCTTGCTACCACATCCTATTCCTTTTGTTGTCCACCAGCATCCCTTGTAGAGGAAAAAGTTGGTGTGAACCTTGGGTTGGGTTGTGTATACTTCTTGTCATCACAAAAACACTTTCCTTGTCTTGTTCACCCCATTACTTGTAGAAGACAAGGTTGGTGTGAACTTGAGGTTGGTTCTCTACTTCATTGTAATGGGTTGGTCCTGCTCCTTATTTTAGTTTTGTGGTTCCTGTGTAGAGAAGGATTCTTAAAACAGGTTTTTGCTACAATACCCTACTCCTTATCTTGTCCACCACCCTCCATTGTAGAGTAAAAAGGTTGGTGTTACCCTTGGGTTGGTAGTACTTTTAAAGGATTCTCCTACAGGTTCTTGCCATCTCATTCCTTGTCTTGTTCATCCCCATTCCTTGTAGGAGAGAAGATCGGTGTAAACCTTAGGTTGGTTCTCTTCATTGTTGTAATATTTTGGTGCCTGTGCACAGAATTCGCAAACTGGTTCCGTCTACCCCACCGTCTTTCTTCTCTTGTCCACCATTGTTCCTTGTAGAAGAAAAGGTTGGCGTGAACCTTAGTTTATCCTTCTTCCTGTCACCACACCTATTCTTTATCTTGTTCACCCCATACCTTGTAGGAGAGATGGTTGGCGTGAACCTGGGATGTGTCCTTCAAGGATTGCCATCACAACATTCTATATTTTGAGAGAAGTTTGGTGTAAACCTTAGGTTGGTTTGACTCGTCCTAGTAATTTTGCGGTTCTTTTACAGATGAGGATTCTCTTACAGGTTCCTGCCACCACACCACCTTCATTGTCTCCCCCCCCCCCATCTTTTGTAAAATAGAGGGGTCGTGTTAACTTTAGGTTGGTTCTCCTATTCATTTTAAGGTTACTTTACCTGTACAGAGCAAAATTCTCATACAGCTTCTTGCCACAACACCCATTCCCTTTCTTGCTCATCCCATCCCTTGTAGGGGGAAATGTTTATGTAAAACTTTGGGTTGGTTCTCCTCTTCATTTTAACATAGTGTCTGTGCAGAGGAGGATTCAAACTAACTATGAAAAAGCGGTATAGGGTCAACTTCACCTGATCCCATTCTCCACTTGCCCCCATAGTATTGTATGGTTTGTAAGCTTTCCTCCATGCAGTATTCTGATCCATTGCCACTGCATTGTGTAGGACATGTTGGATACAGGAGGTATAATTCAATGTCAGGGGACTGCAATATTGTAGGGGGGACAAGGATCAAATCAATAGCATAACGGGGTCTTATTGGTTGTATCGCTGCTGCATTGTGGACTAAACATTTCTCTTGTGAGATATAGATAACAAATGAAGAGCAATGATTTACTTCCGTGGACGATTTTTTGTTCATCCTCTCCTGGAAGGTGTCTTCATGGCAATTTCCATAAAAAAGTTCTTGGAGAGTGGGCACTTGTGTAGGCAACCAGTCACATTACTACTTTTTGGAATAGATGCAACAGACGCTCTGGGTACATAGGGACTGATGAAGATGGGACGGAGCGTTTGTTTGGCAGGAAATCCAACTATTCTGCATTCTGCAAGAATCCCTCTAGAAAACGTCTTTTGTTCCCACAGTTCTGTTCATTAAGGAACATGCTTACTCCTCTCATTGAAGTTAAATGCTCCGGATCAGGCCACATTGTGAACGCTTCATTTACTTTTTCTTTCTGCTAAAGAATAACCAGTGATCTATAGTTTAATTACATTTCCAATGCTTCAAAACGAATACAGGCAAGAAGCCGAACAGAAATTTTCAAAAACTTTCCAAAAAGGAAAATGGAACTGGGCTCTTTTATCTGCTTTTATTTTACGATATAGGAAACCATATCACGCTGGTAAAATCATATCCCTCGGTTCATGTAAATTAAGACATCTGTAAATATCAGACTCTGTTGCCCTTAAATGGGTTGTCTAGGAAAGGAAAAAAAAAAATAAGATTTTTTCATAGAAACAGCGCCACTTTTGTCTATAGGCAGTGACTGGTATTACAGTATTTTCTTGAATGAGGTTGAGCCGCAAAATCTGACACGGCCCATGGACAAGTGTATTGCCGATTATTTAGGGAAAAGAAAAATTAAACCTTCTTAGATCATTGTGGACAACTCGTTTAAAGGGCTATGAACAAATAAATGGATATTTTTTTTTTCTCTCCCCGCATCTAGTACTGAAGGAATTAGATAACCTTATCTCCTGCCAGACACCACTTTGAACAATCCCTACATGTTAGGAGAGTACCTTAACAATAAGCTGATCACAAAGTTTCCCCTTGCTGGGACCTCCAGCAATCAGCTGTGATCTGTGGGGAAACCTGTTCAATTTCCCTGCAGTGCCACCACAGGAGAAATGAAGCATTACACAGTGTCCATTTATATCAATGGGATATCTGTGTAATGCAGGCCAGGTCCTCCAGAGAGAGAGACGCTCTATGTAACTTCTCTCCACTCTGGATAACAACAATTTTTATGGGAACCTCCAACTTTGTAATGTCTATGGGTCCCTCAGACATTGGGGGAAGCATAGACCCGTCCGGTATATCCTTTGAGTTGAGCAGAGACCAAAAGTGCTTGGTAAAGGAATGGTCTGCTTTGGACTATCTCTTTTTGCTAGAATTCAGTGCATGTAGGGAGTAATAGTTTCCCAACATTGCAGAGACCCACAGCTTAGAGACCACTGATGTAGATTATAATTGACTTCAATGTAATATTCTAGGGCTAGACAACAGACTTTGATGAATATGGCGCCAGATAGGGTGTGGATGGGTGGCATTCATATTTCTTATTAAAGGGTAACTAAACGTTCAACAAACTTCTGACAGGTCATAGTGACATGTCAGAAGTTTTGATTGGTGGGGGCCCGAGCACTGAGACCCCCACCAATCGCTAAAACGAAGCCGCAGAAATGTTCGTGTGAGCGCTCAACCACTTTGTTTCTGTTCGGCTTTTTCCGTATTGGAGTACGGGCTCAATAGAAAGTCTATGAGCCCGTACTTCGATACACCGGCTTTCCGGAAAAAGCTGAACAGAAACAAAGCGGCTCAGCACTCATACAAGCACTTCTGAGCACTTAGTTTTAGCGATTGGTGGGGGTCTCAGTGCTCGGACCCCCACCAATCAAAACTTCTGACATGTCACTATTACATGTCCGAAGTTTGTCAAACGTTTAGATACACTTTAAGTTGTCACCATCATGGACGCGGTAAAGTAAAAATTACTCGTCCTCACAAAGAAACAAAATAGTTCCATGGCCACAGGTAGACCTTTTGATGCCACTAAAGGAGATGTCACATGAAGATTTATTTATATAGCGCCAACATATTCCACGGCACTGTACAGAAGCTGGCGTCACTAACTGTGCCCATTGGGGTTCAAAATCGAAATTTCCTATGTTTTTGGAGTATGGGAGGAAACCTTGGTTGGATTTGAAGTTTGTTGAACGTTTAGTTACCCTTTAAGTATGAGTATAGGTGATCCTGCCAGTCCCGGCCAGCATTCGGATCTTCCTCAGCTGGAAAGTGGGGGAGGGGATTATTGTATGTATATTAAAATATCCATATGTCCCCTCCCCCACTATGTACTTGCTGCCGGTCTGACCAGAGGTGACAGGACAAGTGTTACTCGGCCTTTATATATCATCAGCATTCACCATATCACGTGTGTCAGGTCTGGAAGCTGCACCTCTTATCTATTCTTCACCAGAGCAGATGTAATGTCAGAAGAATTTCAGAATTAAGACGCCAGATCTGTGCCAATTACGAGGCAGATCCAGCACTTTAATCCCTTTTCAGTTAACATTTTTACTAGCAAAGACATATTTCATGCCCATCCCGAATAGGAACCCTAATGAAAGAGGCGAATATTCAATTTGTGCTCTTTGACTTGAGAATTAAGAGAAAATCCAGTCTTAATACCGGCACCGCAGCGCGTTTGAGATAAGGTCGCCCCGGCTGTGACCTTCGACAGGGATTTCAAGTCGCATTTGCTGCCTGTAACTTGTTAATAATGGATAAAATATGATTTCAATAATACATCTGATACATAATTCATTGTTTCTACCAGAACAGTGTGTACAATCCCCCTCGCCATGATCCGTGTATATGAATATCGTATAATTAAGTCCTTTCCTCAGACAGGCATTTATAATATAATCAGGATATTAATTAGTGGATATTAGGTAGAAAAGACACCAGAAGAAAGAAGAAGATTACCCAGACAGCATGAAAAGATGTCTTTACTGAGATCAATGCAAAATCTGCAAATATGTTAAAGGAGTTGTCCAGGATTAGAACAAAGTAGTTACACAAAAACAGCACCACACCTGTCCACAGGTATGTGGCATTGTAGCTCATCTTCATTCACTTCAATGGAGCCAAGCTGCAATAGCAGACAACTCATGGACAGCTGTGGTGCAGTTTTTGGAAGAAAGCAGACATCTTTTTTTAATTCTGGACAAGCCCTTTAAAAGGGAGTGTAAGAGTAATTGAGATCAAAATGTTATTACGCGTATAGTTTTTTTTAAATTAATGTATCAAAATAATGATCATTAATAAAACCCATGGTTTTGCAGAATCTGTGTGTGTGTGTGTGTGTGTGGGTTATTCTCTGGCCGTATAATATTATATTAAAAAATTATATATATATATATATATATATATATATATATATATATATATATATATATATTTATTTGGAAATGGATCTACCCGTGAGAGCAACCCTATCAGGTGGAACTTCAGGGAATAACAGTTTCCTATGTGAATTGTCACCTGTAATCCTGATGTCTTCTGAATTATAATATGACTGGCAGAATGTGATGGGCCGTTGCATAGCAACAATCCAGGAATGCAGTGGGTGACTACCACAAACCCTCTTAGCCATCTGTGCTCAGCTGTTGTCACTGAATCTCCTCCGGTTTCCTAGATGATGTAAAGCTATTCCAGGCCAATGATCTCAGTGGGCTAGAGTTTGCTCACCGCCTATGACATGCGGTTCTTGTGGGAGGCATCAGGGAGGGACAAATTCTGGTATTGTCCAAGGCGGTGGTTTCAGAAAGCAGCCCACCACCACCCTCAGTGCCATGAAGTTCAGCATGATGGTTATCTCATGGACAATCATTAATTTAATTGTCCCCTGTTGCCCCTTTTCCAACCAATCCCTGGGTGTTCTTAATACAGGAGAATAGATTGGTAAAAATGTAAAAGCACTTTTTTTAAATTCATCAAATTGTGCCCCCCCCCCTCAATGGCGCCCTAGACAACTGACTATTCCTAGGCACTAACCTATCTATCTAACTCATAAGATTTTATTTGTGCGTTCAGGACTGCGGCAGTGTGATGAGAGAAGGGAATGACAAGCAAGTAGAAGCTCACAGCATTCTTAGCAGAATCCACCAGCAGCAGTGGCGGATTATCATATGGGCGATTCGGGCGGCCGCCCGGGGCCCGAGGCTCCCAGGGGGCCCATGGCAGCCCGAACCGCACATCTTCCAAACCTATTCAGCGCGCTAGCGCTGCTAACTTCCGAAGATGAGGAGGGGAGGAGCAGGGAATTGGCCGGGAAAGGGGTAGGACACGCCTCCCTGACAAGTGCGCCATTGAGTAACAGAACAGCGACGGACGGCTGTTCTGTTACTCCAAAGCTGCAAGAGAAGAGAAGAGCCGGGCGGTCACCGGCGCTGAGGTTAGTTATCCTCCTACCCAACTGGTTCCCGACCGCTGGCTGTATTTTTACGGCCAGCGGTCAGGGATGGGTCCTTAAAACCCGAGCCATAGACTTTCTACGGCTCGGGTTTTAACTTGCTGCCCGCGCGATCGGGCAGCTGAATGTCGGGTCTCCGGCTGTCAGTGACTGCCGGGGACCCTGAGGAGAGGATAGAAGCAGCTTTCGCTGCTTCTGTCTTCTCCGATGTCTTCTTACACAGCGTTCAATGAACGCTGTGTATAGGAATAGAGACAGCAGCAGCGGCGCTGTCTCTATTCCTCCCGGTGATCATGTGACTGGTCACATGATCACCGGGTGCCGTTAGTGACAGACTGTTGCTGGGTCTAACTAGACCCAGCACAGCCCTATTAGTGACAATCGTCACTATGAGAGGGCTGATTTCCCCTGTAACTGGGGCTGCTGTGCAGCACCAGTTACAGTGGAAAAACCTGGTGTAAAATAAAGAAAAAATATATATAAAGTTCCCCAAAGGTCTTCTTTGACCTTTGGGGGACAGACCATAGTAATAAAAAAATAGTAAAGTAAAGTGCAAAAAAAAAAGAAATAATAAATACACATAAAATACCCACCCCAAAATAAAAACGTTCCCCCCCCCGCCAAACATTGTTGTAACGCTAGCGCTGACCCAATTACCCTAATATAGACATGTAATATATTAAAATTTACGGTAAACAATGACGATTACAAATAAAAGGTCTATTTTAGGGTAAAACTGTTATTACCCAAAAAAATAGCTGAAACGTAAAAAAGCTTATTTTTTTACTATTATTTTCAAACTTTATGAATAAAAATTCTAAAATAGCAATTGTCTACGGAAAAAACGTCGCAAAAATCACGTCGTTTTTTTTTATTTTTTTTATAAAAATGTGTGTTTGGTGCAACCTGTAATTCCGTTTTATTAAAAAATATTTTCACTTTTTGAGATACAGCTGCTTTGTATCCTGTATCCGTCAGGTCAGCAGGACTGACGGGATCAGTGAAACGGGCCCTGCGCTAAATTATAATCTTAGATGTGATAGATTTGAGGTGGATCCTGCGTGTCACTGATCCTGTCAGTCCTGCTGACCTGACGGATACAGGATACAAAGCAGCTGTATCTCAAAAAGTGAAAATATTTTTTAATGAAATCAATCAATCACACACATACTTATATATATATATATATAATTATAATATAAAGTTTTTAAATGTGTACATAACCTTGTGGCACTATATACAAGGGGGAGCGCTGTGTGCCACTATATACAAGGGGGAGCGCTGTGTGCCACTATATACAAGGGGGAGCGCTGTGTGCCACTATATACAAGGGGGAGCGCTGTGTGCCACTATACAAGGGGGAGCGCTGTGTGCCACTATATACAAGGGGGAGCGCTGTGTGCCACTATATACAAGGGGGAGCGCTGTGTGCCACTATATACAAGGGGGAGCGCTGTGTGCCACTATATACAAGGGGGAGCGCTGTGTGCCACTATATACAAGGGGGAGCGCTGTGTGCCACTATATACAAGGGGGAGCGCTGTGTGCCACTATATACAAGGGGGAGCGCTGTGTGCCACTATATACAAGGGGGGGGGGCTGTGTAGTGCTATCCACAGTGGTATGTGTGTGGCGCTCTTTATAGGGGGGGCTTTTTGGTGCTATTTACAAGGGGGAGGGCTGTGTGGCGCTCTCTACAGGGGGGCTGTTTGGCACTATCTATAGGGGGCTGTGTGTAACGCTCTCTATGGGGGGGGATGTGTGATATATATAGAGGGGGCTGTGTATGGCGATATCTATGGGGGTGTGTAATATCTACAGGGGCTGTGTGTGGCACTATGTACAGGGGGCTGTGTGTATGTGGTGTTTTACAGTGTGTGGTATTATTATATTCAGGCGCAGTGTTTGGTGCTATTATATTTAGGGGTACAGTATGTGGCACCATGATAACTTTATTTTCGTTTATAGGTGTGGAAATGTTGGAAAAGTGAGGAGACGTCTGAGTGGCAAATTCTGCAGAAATGAGTCATGGCCGGGAGAAGTCGTCATGAGCGCTGGACCGGATGGAGAAGAAAAGAGGAAAAAAACTACTAGAATCTGAGACGTCGTCACCTGTGAGTCACTAGATTTATAGAGAATCTGTCACCTCTCCTGACATTTTTATTATAGGAATCCTTGTATTTCACAAAAAGTCTTTCTGCAGTCCAGGACTGATAGACAATTCCCCTTGTCAGGAGGTTGTGTCCCTGCACAGTGTGATACTGTCAGTATGTAGGGACACCGCGCTGTGACAAGGGAAATCGTAACACTGTTAATGCTTGCCCAAAAAGGTAGTGTTAAAAATAGTTACGGCGCGGCAGGGCGGCGGTGAGGAAGGGGGGCCCAAGTTTGGGTAACAGCCCAGGGCCCATGGTCTACTTAATCCGCCACTGACCAGCAGCACAGAGTATTTTTAGGAGAATGTGCAGATCTTGTGAAAAACCGTGACCTGTCCCCCATGAGATTCTATTTGTGAGGACTGGACAGCGCGGGACATCAGCAGCGTCATAATAAAAGGAAGGGACGACAAGCAAATGGCAGTTTAGTATTAGTAGCAGAGCGCTACAGCAGCACAGAGCATTTCAGGAGATGATCCTGCTGCCCTTTGTGTTTCGTGTCACTATTAGTATTTTTTTCCATTGCGAGTGATCCGTACTGTGGAGTCTCCTTGGCATTGGATTATACAGAGTGACAAAGGACGGATTAATGAATTGGAAAGATTTGGTTAATTACAATTTTCAGCCTTTTTTCCTCGCTCTGGTTTTTGTTTGTTTGTGTTTCTTGTCGAGCTGCCAATAGTTGTCCATTTAACGGACTGATGTCTTCAGCTGAGATTTTCTAATGATCTTGCACGGCAGCCATCATTGCATGATAATGTTGCTTGGATAGAGCCGCTTACCCCCAATAAATCATCCTTATCCAAGTCATCTCTATTACAGGACTCCTCGCGCCATTCCTGACAGTGACAGATGCTCCCAAGTCCATACTTTTTATTTTTCCTTAAAAATTATAAAAAAAAATAAAATCTGCAAGTCCAGACCCGAAATATTTTTGTTTATGAAGCTCTTGGGTGAGTGACAGCATAAAGAATGCAGCGCTGCCCTTTCAGATACTAAACTGCGCACAGGATTTATATCTGTATTTCCCTCAAACAGAGCAAAATAATCAACCTTGGTAAATATAGTTCTCCTTAGAAAGGGTTAAAGTAAAGAAGATATTGCAGAAAAAAGTGGCCTAGACCATTGGTGGCAGGAATATGCTCTACATTGTCCTCAGATATAGTCCTAACCTCCTATAACGGGCCACGGATGCCTTCTCTCACATACAGATATAGCATGCGCCAACGCCAAAATCTTATGTGGCACCTGCTGCCACCTAGGTATCATTGTACCAAGTGTTAATCATCATTACATCATTTGCCAAGATAATTTACTTGTCAAGGGCTGGAAACACAATATCAGTGCTATATGAATAAAAACAGATGGCGCCGAGTACATAAATACCGTAACTACCGGGATCACAGACCTTCAAACTGCGAAAGGACACTCAAAATATAATACTTAGGGTGCTATTCCAATGAAACTTCTGTTCCGACCTTCTTATGCCCTTGACCGGCAGAGCAGGCATCCTTCTCCGATACTATCTGTATTCACCCATACAAAAGCTGTCCTCCTGGAATTATAGGAATACAAATCGACAACTGGGTCCTACAAGGAGAATGGTAATGCTCAGTTGTCAATTTATTCATACATTTCCAGGGGGAGTAACAGACCTCTACTTTTACTACACCACACAGGAGAGCTGACAGATCCTCTATACTACACCACACAGGAGAGCTGACTGCTTTTCTATACTACACTACACAGGAGAGCGGACACATCTTCTATACTACATCACACAGGACAGCTGACAGATCCTCTATACTACACCCCACAGGAGAGCTGACAGATCCCCTATACTACACCCCACTGGAGAGCTGACAGATCCTTTATACTACATCATACAGGAGGGCTGACAGCTCCACTATACTACACCACACAGGAGAGCTGACAGATCCTCTATACTACACCACACAGGAGAGCTGACAGATCCTTTATACTACACCACACAGGAGAGCGGACAGCTCCTCTATACTACACCACACAGGAGAGCTGACAGATCCTCAATACTACACCACACAGGAGAGCCGAAAGATCCTTTATACTACACCACACAGGAGAGCTGACAGATCCTCTATACCACACCACACAGGAGAGCTGACAGATCCTCTATACTAGACCACACAGGAGAGCCGACAGATCCTCTGTACTACACCACACAGGAGAACTGACAGCTCCTCTATACTACACCACACAGGAGAGCTGAGAGATCCTCTATACTACACCACACCAGGAGAACTGACAGCTCCTCTATACTACACCACACAGGAGAGCTGACAGATCCTCTATACTAGACCACACAGGAGAGCTGACAGATCCTCTATACTACACCACACAGGAGAGCCGACAGCTCCTCTATACTACACCACACAGGAGAGCCGACAGATCCTCTATACTACACCACACAGGAGAGCTGACAGATCCTCTATACTACACCACACAGGAGAGCTGACAGATCCTCTATACTACACCACACAGGGGAGCTGACAGATCCTCTATACTACACCACACAGGAGAGCTGACAGCTCCTCTATACTACACCACACAGGATTGCTGACAGCTCCTCTATACTACACCACACAGGAGAGCTGACAGCTCCTCTATATACTACACCACACAGGAGAGCGGACACATCCTCTATACTACATCACACAGGAGAGCTGACAGATCCACCTTAAGATAAATGGTTCATAGTCATCTGGCTTTGTAGAAACAGTATAGAGGTATGAGAAACTAGTGTAATATAACTTTTGTCCATTTTAAGTTTTTTGGGTATGTATATCCCTTTTTCTTCATATAATAAGTGGACACTAGATTTTAGTGCATCATTTGGCCTTTTGACTTAAAGTCAACGTGAAAGGATAGGACGAATATTGGTTCTGTCTGCGCACTGTCCGCCTTCATTGTACACACACAATAGATACACTTTACACTGTACAAAATTTCCAATATCAAGGCAGACGTAAAGTGACTAAGTTAATTCAAGTGGAATCATCTTTCTTTATCTGGGTAATAACTTTTAGAGCAACAAGCACAATAAATATCGGAGTAGTTCCGTGTGCGTGTGTGTGTGTGTGTGTGTGTGTGTGTGTGTGGGGGGGGGGGGTGTCTTATTATTACAAAGGGTTTCATTACCAGAAAATTAAGTTCCGTGGTTGTTTCCAAGATTCATTAGATAGATAAAGATTTAATGTATGGCTGTTTCAAAGTAAAATAGTTTTGTATAGATCTGCACTGGAAGTCTGCCAGACCGGGTCTTCTGAGAAAAAGGACAAAAGGGGAAAAATGTGCTGTGTTCTGCATTTTCTTGATATTGCAAGTCCCCTCGGATTAAGGATTTATAAAAGACCTCAGGGGCCACAGTATTGCTCCATTTTTTGTTCACTTGTTCTGTTTGGGTCACTCAGAACGGGCCCAACTGAGAGCTCTGCCAAATAAACTACCTTTTTGAATTTAAAAGGGGGATACCCAATTTCAGAAATTTTATAGCATGTCCACAGGCTATCCTATAAATGTATGATAGCTCTGATACCTGCACCGATTTCAAGAGCGGAGGTCTCCCAGCCCTGTCCCCCTCCCCCCTGTGAGGCAGCTGCATCCAGATAGTGAGTGCAGCTCTTGGAGCATAATACAGACTATAACTCAGGATCACTAATGATAAGCAGTGTCATGTTATATTACAGGATGTAACTCCGGATCAGTACAGGATAAGTAATGTAATGTATGTACACAGTGACTCCACCACAGAATAGTGAGTGCAGCTCTGGAGTATAATACAGGATATAACTCAGGATCAGTACAGGATAAGTAATGTAATGTATGTACACAATGACTCCACCAGCAGAATAATGAGTGCAGCTCTGGAG
This sequence comes from Rhinoderma darwinii, assembly GCF_050947455.1. Lineage (NCBI taxonomy): Eukaryota > Metazoa > Chordata > Amphibia > Anura > Rhinodermatidae > Rhinoderma > Rhinoderma darwinii. Next base: position 90,883,203 of record NC_134695.1, read on the forward strand.
TATAATACAGGATATAACTCAGGATCAGTACAGGATAAGTAATGTATGTACACAATGACTCCACCAGCAGAATAGTGAGTGCAGCTCTGGAGTATAATACTGGATGTAACTCAGGCTCAGTACAGGATAAGTAATGTATGTATACAGTGACTCCACCAGCAGAATAGGGAGTGCAGCTCTGGAGTATAATACAGGATGTAATTTAGGATCATCACAGAATAAATAATGTATGTACACAGTGATTCACCTTTTCATACAGAATATATCCATATGAACACTGTAACATGGTGTCTAATGGTGAACATATGCTTTAACCTTGCCTAGGAGATATATATATATATATATATATATATATATATATATCTCTTGTTACAACATTCAACTACATACAAACACAGTAAGAAATACAAATATATTAATGGTTTCCCTTTAAATTGTCCTTTCTCCCTTTTCCCCCTGGAGGAACCAAGATTGTTTATCAAACAGACAAATTAAACTTTATCGGTTTCTTAAATGCCAAGACCTTTTGTGGCGAATGTGATACAGCGGTGAAATTACTGCAGCAAGTAAAGCAGAAGCAAAGTGCCGGGTTTGCATTTGATTAATATTGTGAATTCATTCTTAGGTGTATGGCAATGAAAATATTTAACATTAACCTTTCCATTGAACTGTATGATGTGCTTAGCATGCAGTGTATTATTCGAGTGTTTAGATGGCGGCTCGGGACTTTACTCCTCCACTTCATCTCAATAATCAGGAGATCCGCAGTTTCATCCCAGTATTGAAGGATATATACTTATAAGCTCTCGGAAAATGGCGCTGACCTTTCTTTGTGCAGTTTTTTTTAAATGAGTCTATTTCGAAACGCGGGTGAAATCGGAGGCCTAAAGTACATGCTACGAAAAGCACCCTTGGTCAATTGCCTATCAGTACACATTACGGAGGAGGAAAGCTATACAGCGATTGTCAATAGCTCCATTATCCTACTGATTGAGGATAGCAGCTCAATACTCCGATATGATTGGATAGTGGATGACAGCTGGCAATATATCGACTACGTATTTAGTAGAGAAAGCAATTTACAGAGTTTTCCAGGAATATACATTGATGGTGATATGCAGGACGAAGGCTAAGTTCACACTAGCGTTATTATAAGTTTACCTCTCTTCCGTCAGAGTAAGGGAGGATCGAAAGATTGAACAGAAAGCAACGGTTCCGTTAGAATTACCATTGATTTCAATGGTAATTTTTTTGTTTCGGTTACTTTCCGTTTCCGTTCATTAGGTTTCCGTTTTTTTGACGGCAGTAGAACAGGCTGCATAATTTGTTTCTGTGAAAAGAAACAGAAACCTAGCGAACGGAGACAAACGGAAAGCAACTGAAACAAAAGAATTGCCATTGAAATCAATGGCAATTCTAACGTAACCGTTGCTTTCCGTTTAATCTTTAGATCCTCTCTTACTCTGATGGAAGAGAGGAAAAGTGTACTAAAGCTAGCGTGAACTTTGCCTTAGTGAATGAAGAAGAGCTGCAGTACCAAGCAATGCCACATGAACAAACGTGAGTGCCATCGCTCTTTACTTTGATTCGATTGCCCACTGATCACACTTTAATGGTTTATTGTAAGGTCAGAAAATGGCTATTAAAAAAAAAATAAAAAAAAAATATATATATATATATATATATATATATATATATATATATATATATATAAATAATAAAATAATAATAAAAACTAATAATAAAAATATAAAAAACACAATAAAAAATAAATCAACCACCGTAGGTATAATTATCACCTTCATGTCCCCCCCCCCCCAAGGAAATGCACTTTTTTTTTTTTCTAAAAAGGAATTGTCTTACCAAATAACCCCTTGTCTAATAAAAAGCCGCCCTGGAGATCAGCTGATTGCCGAGCAGCCCCTGTAGGTGGAGTGTGGTATTACATAGCACGCTATCAAATAAATGCCATGTTATACAAGGCAGAGTGGAGTCCACTAGAGATAGCTGCTTTTGGAGGTTCTGCAGTCTGGCTACTCTCATCCCTAAGTGGGGCACGTTGACAGGGTTTGATTTTATTAGACTTCTAAAGGGGTTTTCCAGTTTTATGTAATTAACTGATTGAGGACCGCCCACTGTATATGTACGGCGTGGGTTTAAACTTGCTGCCCGCGCAATTGGGCAGCTGAATGTCAGGTACCTGGCAGTCACCAGGGACCCTGGAGAGAAGACAGAAGTGATTTTTAACGCTTTTGTCTTCTCTGTACTCACATACCGCTCTGTGCATAGAATAGAGGCAGCGACAGCTATTGGTTCCGGTGATCATGTGACTAGTCACATGATCGCCGATAATAGGAGGCTGTTGCTTAATCTAACTAGACCCAGCACAGGGTTTTTTCTTTTCTGAAGTTTGAGGGACAGGTCCTACTAATAAAAACAAAAAAGTAAAAAAAAAAACTAAAAGAAAAAAATAGATAAAAATAAAAAAGGACTCCTAAAATACCCCATCAAAAAAAAAAAAAAAAACGCTCCCCCCACCAATCATTGTTGTAACACTATGACTATTCCTGACCATTTACCCTAAAGGGGGTTTTACACAGGACGATTATCGGGCAGACCAGCGTTAATATAACGCTCGTTGCCGATAATTGCCATAGAGGGGAACGATCAGCAGATGAACGAGCAAACGCTCGTTCATCTGCTGGTCGTATCTGTTTAAAAAAGTAAAAGATTATCGTTGTCGGCAGCGCATTTTCCTGGGTAAAAATGGAGACGCACTAACATGATAACAATGGATGGGGACGAGCGATCAGAGTCACGACCCCACGTCCCCATCCATAGCTCCGTGTGACAGGAGAAAACAAGCACCGACCAACAATGTCTCATTGATCAGCGCTCGCTGCATCGGCCGGTGTAAAAGGGCATGTAAAAAGACATGTAAAGAAAAAAAAAAGAAAAAACTTTGTTTTCACTATAACCTAAAACAAAGCAAAAATTAATTGTATAAAAAATGATGAGACCTTCATTGATTTTGAAAAAAACATCCCACAAATAACATCGCTAGCGCAACAAATAAAAATAAATAAATAGTTACAGTGGTTTAACGAATGCATGCTACAAAAGAGTAAACTGTGCCTGGTCCTGAAGGCTACCTCTGGTCATGCAGCTGACCACTTTCCCTGCCAGAATTTTAGAAGTGATGGTGGGAGACGCAGACGGGAGAGCGAAGAGCAGCCTAAGCAACCGTACAACACTAAAAGCATCTCCTGCACAGGAACTTTGCCGGACTTTGAACCACAAGAGTTCAGATGCCATTTATTCACCCCCATATATGACCTGTCACCTTTAAGACCTTTTACGATGGTAACATGGACTTCCATTGGCAGTTTTCTCATATATGGACTATTTAATGGCTGGATCACAACCTTCCCAAACCGAAGAGTTGCTTCCAGCAGTCTACACTGGACCACCATTGCCAGGAAGTCTAATCGTGTTAGATCTGGATCTTCGGCAGTCTTCATTCCCCTAGGGGATCTCTGCTACATGGAGAAGCCGTGTTTCCATATAAAGCCTTGAGATCTGAGAAACTCAGCAGAACCTTGGCTTGTCGTTTGCAGGAAACGTAGTTGCTGTGTCTACCGTCTAAGTCTACAGAACATGGTCCCTGGTGAGTTGAGTCAACGTTTAATGATCCCGGGGAGACATTATTAAAAGGTCTCAAAAATCTTTAATGCAATGATGCATAAATGTAGCGTTAGCAGTTTTTGGGATTAGGGATTTGTATCTTTTCTATGGAAACATATGTTCTGTTCCTGATCCTTCTCATGTTTGCTCTTTGTTTATTTTCTTTTCTTACGGAAAAAGATGTAAAGAATTTTATGAGATTTTTATGCAAACTAATATTAATATCACGGTGCTATTTTTGTTTAGCTACTAAATGTTCCACATCGAGATTACATTTATTATAAGACAGGTGTTTGTATGGGAAAAATGGGCATCAGTGACTTAGCAATACGGCCGTGTGCATTATCCTCAAGGCCAGGCGGGCATTGACACCTACTAGAAGAGCAGTAATAGTGGTGGTACATGATATCTAAAACATGTCAACAAATGAAAAATATATACACATTGATTATCTGGTTACATTGGCGCCTGATGGGGTGGGGGATATATTAGTCAGTAGGCGTACAGTTAGTTTTTGAAGTTGATAGGTTGGAAGCAGGAAAGATGGGCAAGTGTAATAATCTGAGCGACTGAGGACTAAATTTTAATGGCTAGACAACCGGGTCAGAGCATCTCAAAGATGTCCTTTCTTGTGGGATATTCCTGGTATGCAGTGGTTATTAGCTACCTAAAAGGGTCCAAGGGAGGACAACCAGTGGACAGGTAACATGGTCATGGGTGGCCAACGATCATTGATGCGCGTGGGGAGCGAAGGCTAGCCCTTCTGGTCCGATCCCACAGAAGAGTGTCTGAAAAAATGATTACTCGCTATGATAGAAAGGTGTCAGAACACGCAGGGCATCACAGCTTGCTGAGTTTGTGTAGCCGCAGACCGGTCAGACTGCCCAGGCTGACCCCTGTCCACCGCCAAAAGCGCCTATAATGGGCATGTGAGCATCAGAACTGGAGCATGGAGCAATGGAAGGTGGCGACTGGTCTGATGAGTCACATTTCCTTTTACATCATGTGGATGGCCGGGTGCGTGTGCGTCGCTTACCTGGGGAAGAGATGGCACCAGGATTCACTATGGGAAGAAGACAAGCCGGCAGAGGCAGCGCGATACTCTGAGCAATGTTCTGCTTGGGTCCTGGCATTCACGTGGATGTGGCACGTACCACCGACCTAAACATTGCTGCAGACATGTACCCCCTACATGGCAGCGGTATTCCTCTGTCACCCTACAAACATTTTTCAGGAATGGTCTAAGGAACAGGACAAAGAGTTCAAGATGTTGACTTGTCTCCAAATTCCTCAGATCTTAATCCGATCGAGAATTTATAAGATGTACTGGAAAAACGAGTCCAATCTTCGATCTATGAATCTGTGGGTCAGAGTTGTTTTGGGGACATGCGTTAAACTACACAATATTAGGCAGGTGGTTTTAACGTCATGGTTGAACGGTTTATAGGTCTACACATTAACCTTCCCTGTGTGTAGTCTGATCCTGCAGTCATACTATACACATAAGACAATGTTCGTCTGTGGGATTATTTGTAAGAACGTTCCCACTAGCAACAGTAAAGCATAAACTACACTGGTAGTAGCCCCAGTGATGTAGCGGGCCAGTTACGTCACTGGGCCTAAACCAGGAAAGATCCAGTGATGTAGCGGGCCAGTTACGTCACTGGGCCTAAACCAGGAAAGCTTCAGTTATGTAGCGGGCCAGTTACGTTACTGGGCCTAAACCAGAAAAGCTCCAGTGATGTAGCTTCCCCGGGCAGAGTTAGTAACCTGGAACTCCAGCTGCTTTAAAGTGCTTGACGTCGCGGTGGATATAGGGCTGCTTTGTGCGCAGGCAGCCTCTGCTGCATTGGGAAGCCCCAGCCATTACGGTCCATATATGGACACTTAAAGAGGCTCTGTCACCAGATTTTGCAACCCCTATCTGCTATTGCAGCAGATCGGCGCTGCAATGTAGATTACAGTAACGTTTTTATTTTTAAAAAACGAGCATTTTTGGCCAAGTTATGACCATTTTTGTATTTATGCAAATGAGGCTTGCAAAAGTCCAAGTGGGCGTGTTTAAAGTAAAAGTCCAACTGGGCGTGTATTATGTGCGTACATCGGGGCGTTTTTACTACTTTTACTAGCTGGGCGTTCTGACGAGAAGTATCATCCACTTCTCTTCAGAACGCCCAGCTTCTGGCAGTGCAGACACACAGCGTGTTCTCGAGAGATCACGCTGTGACGTCACTCACTTCCTGCCCCAGGTCCTGCATCGTGTCGGACGAGCGAGGACACATCGGCACCAGAGGCTACAGTTGATTCTGCAGCAGCATCAGCGTTTGCAGGTAAGTAGCTACATCGATTTACCTGCAAACGCCGATGCTGCTGCAGAATCAACTGTAGCCTCTGGTGCCGATGTGTCCTCGCTCGTCTGACACGATGCAGGACCTGTGAGTGACGTCACAGCGTGATCTGGCAGAAGCTGGGCGTTCTGAAGAGAAGTGGATGATACTTCTCTTCAGAACGCCCAGCTAGTAAAAGAAGTAAAAACGCCCCGATGTACGCACATAATACACGCCCACTTGGACTTTTACTTTAAACACGCCCAGTTGTACTTTTGCAAGCCTCATTTGCATAACTACAAAAATGGTCATAACTTGGCCAAAAATGCTCGTTTTTTAAAAATAAAAACGTTACTGTAATCTACATTGCAGCGCCGATCTGCTGCAATAGCAGATAGGGGTTGCAAAATCTGGTGACAGAGCCTCTATAAGTCACTGGAACTTCCCAACGCAGACGATTAACCGAGTCCTGTAAATAATGGCAACAGTCCCCCATAAGCCCCTAATTTAACAAAAAGCTTTCCAGACATAGGGCTAAAACGCAGTGTGAAAGGGGCCTTAGACAGGTTTATTGTAACCATGTTGTACCCGAACTTAACACCCAGACGCCACAGCCCTGTGGTTTTGCTGAACCGAACTGACAGCAACAAATGTTCTGTAGGTTCAGCTTAGTAGAACTGCGGGTGGGTCCACGTGTTACATCTGGAATATGGACAGTTAAAGTGGACCGGTCACTAGGTCATATTAGGCTGAACTGGTTTACTGACCTGAATAGCGCTGTCTCCTCTATTCCAGCACCGTTTGTTTTTTTTCCTGGACCCCCCGTTCCAGAGCTATGGCCCACTGTTGTGTTGGCTCCGTATATGCTAATTCGCTGTAGTTAGCCAACAGGGCATGAACTGCCCTCAAACTGCCTCGTGCTTATTGGTCAGTGTCAGAGGCAAGGAAGTTTGCTCCACCCTGTTGGCAAACTACAGCAAATTAGCATATAGGGAGCCAACACAACAGTGGGCCATAACTCTAGAACAGATGGGTCCAGAAAAAAAATAAAAATCAGTGCTGGAATCAGGTAGACGGCACTATTCAGGTTAGCTAACCAGTTCAACTTTTATGACCTATTGACAGGTCCTCCATAAATATGAATAAGGCCTGGAGATAAAAGGAAAATGGCGTGGTTAGAAGGGATTGAACACCGTATACCTGAAATTATTCTACAGCACTTAAAAATTGTTGAATGACAAACTCTACACCTACGTAACATATCCAATGCAGGTTTTATGGATTTCTAAGAAATGGAATTGATTGAATGTAGAAAAGAGCTGGAAAGAATTGCTCAGTCACACTTTTACCTCCCGACTATTTGCACATTATTCGATAATATTCTTCCCGGGGATTATCTGCATTTCTTTTTGTGCATATATCAAGGACTACAATACTCAACATCACGTTTGCATTAAAGAGGGGACTAATCCAGGAGCTCATTATGGAGGTTTTGTTTTTCAGCCTCAAGAGGTGAATTATTTGCATACAACGTATTTACATAGAGATATGTCTGTATTTATAGGTTTGTTCTGGGCGAATTTCTCCCATTTATAGGCACACACGCTGATACATTAAATTTTTATGGTATTGTTCAGATGCAACGAAAATAAAAAAATAACCAACATTGTTTAAAAATCTCCTACCGTTTTGTGTCTACAGCTCCTATGCAGACCTATGTGTCCAGACTATCCTGTATGTAAACTGATCCTTCAGTGACAGGTTTCTCTTCCATTGGCTACCTTTACTACAGTCTTTAGGTTATCAAGAAAAGGGGGCAGAATGAGTAGAGTAAAGGCCCTATTATACCAGCCTATAATCAGCCGTTGCACCGAGCGTCCATCAACGAGTCATCGTTGATCGGCGCTCGTTTGCTCCTGTCAGAAGGAGCTATGGATGGGGATAAGCGGTCGTTACTCCGATCGCTCATCACCATACATTATCATCACGTTGGCAGCGCGTCTCCGTGTTTACACAGGGAGATGCGCTGCTGACAACGATAATATTTAACTTTTTTAAAATGATACGATCAGCAGATGATCCAGCGTTTGCTCGATCTACTGATCGCTTCCCTGTTTACACACAGCAATCATCATCAATGAGCGTTATATGAACACTTGTCTGTCCGATAATTGCCCAGTGTAAAACCCCCTTAAATAATTGTAGGATCAGACTACACAGGATTTATTTGTAGTCTGTTACCATGAAAGCACATAGGTCTGCATAGGAGCTGTAAACACAAAACGGTACATTTTTTTTAATCAAGACCATATGATAAGTTGCTTCATTTTTTATTTTAGATGCAGTAGAGCAAGGAAATGATTTGCAAAAGTGTTCATCTCCTTTAATCGATTAATTGATCCCATTAAAAGTTAGACTGCAAACACGCAGGCGAGCAAGTATGAAGGCCCATCGAGTTCCTAACGCTCCATAATACGGTATGTGATGGAGCACGGCACGATTGTTTATTATTGCAAATCATATAAGACACAGAGGTAGAGTCGGGCTCATAGACTGCTGTGAGTTCTGTATCGGAGCTCTGTACAAATGATTTTTTTTTTCTTCTGTAACAGAAAATATAAATTCATGGAGACATGCCCCTCAATGTCATGAATAAAATATCATTCCTAATTTACATTCTCCATTTGATAAACCCAGTGCATTTTATTTATTGGATTAGCCGGCATTGCAGCGTGTGCCCCTCCCCCACCCTCCCTGGTTTGCCTCCAGGCTATACGTTATCTCCTTTTAGTAATACATTCTCTTACATCATTCATGTGTTGTATCGCATGTTAGCTCCTTTTTTTTTTTTTTTTACTCCTTCAAGACATAAAATTAAATTATTAAAGTGACATTAATGGATTGTGTATCAGAGACTGTATTACAAAGCGGAGCGCTGTCCAGTAACAGAGGGGCCACACTTCCTGTTCACCTTTCAGCACCATTTCAGGCTATGTTCACACAGCATATGTATGAGGCGGAAAAATATAACGCTGATTTCAAGAGAAAACTGCCTTCAATTCCAGGCGTCTGTTTGTAGCTAATTTTCAGTGTTGGTGTTTCTAAGCATATTTTGGAGGGTTTATTTGTAGGGTCAATGGAATATCAGCCCCAAGGAGTTTTTTTTAAAAATTCAGCAGCATAAAAACACACCTCATATGAACTACACAGTGTTTTAATGGGAAACGGTTCGCAGGAGCATTTCAAGTAAATTTTGGAGCATAATACAAGCGTTTTACCCCACCAAAATACACTGTGTGAACATACCCATTATATATATATAAAATTAATCTACAATAGAAGTTGCACAAATCCTGAGTCACATCCTGTATTATACTCCAGAGCTGTACTCACTATTCTGCTGATGGAGTCACTGTGTACATACATTACATTACTTATCCTGTACTGATCCCGAGTTACATCCTGTATTATACTCCAGAGCTGTACTCACTATTCTGCTGGTGGAGTCACTGTGTACATACATTACATTACTTTTCCTGTACTGATCCCGAGTTACATCCTGTATTATACTCCAGAGCTGCACTCACTATTCTGCTGGTGGAGTCACTGTGTACATACATTACATTACTTATCCTGTACTGATCCCGAGTTACATCCTGTATTATACTCCAGAGCTGCACTCACTATTCTGCTGGTGGAGTCACGGTGTACATACATTACATTACTTATCCTGTACTGATCCTGAGTTACATCCTGTATTATACTCCAGAGCTGCACTCACTATTCTGCTGGTGGAGTCACTGTGTACATACATTACATTACTTATCCTGTACTGATCCCGAGTTACATCCTGTATTATACTCCAGAGCTGCACTCACTATTCTGCTGGTGGAGTCACTGTGTACATGCATTACTTATCCTGTACTGATCCGGAGTTACATCCTGTATTATACTCCAGAGCTGCATTCACAACTCTGCAGACTTCAGCGCTTAAATAGCATAGCAGACATAGCACTGGAGAGCACCGGGCAGTGCAGCATTGAAGGGGGAGCAGGGCCGGTAATTGGCAAAGAACAATAGGCACAGTATTGGGGACATCAGAAACTAGATGTGGCTGCACGGAACTCTTTAACAATGTTTGGGTAGGCCAGCCTTCATGAGATGAATGGTGCTACCAGACTATACTAGGCTGTTGAGGTATGCTGGGAGTTGTAGTTGTACAACAGTTAAAGAACAATAGCTTGGAGACGACAATCATAATGGTTCCCATAACTCTTGGGCAAATTCCCCACACCCATAATGATGTAGAGGGGTCCTGCACAGGTTCCCGTCATCAAATAGCACAGGGCTTGGATCTAACCAGGGCTTTTAGGGCCCCCCATAATGGTCACATGGTCTGCCTCTATGGTATGACGAGCCTCCTGTATATTGCTCTGCAGTTTTGGGTTGGATTCTGTTGTATTAAACAAACAAGACCTTGTAGAAGAACGCTGTGGTCCCATTTCCAATCTTTATGTCTAGGGACAGTGCGTCTCTCCAGAAATGTAGGTCACAGATGGCCCCATTCATTAAATCCAAAAACACATTTACCTGGCTTATGTGCAGATCTGAACGTGAACTTTACAGCTAATGAATGTTAAATGGAATTCAAACATCATTCTGCAATTCGATTTAAAGCAGACGATGACCTTCATGCAGCGTAACATTTATCCTCCGAATTATCGTAATCCAAAATAAAATATATTCTGTTTTGAATGTAATAGGTAATCTGCTTTACCTCTTGTGGAATATTAGGACATTTAACATTTTCTGGATACAATAAGGAACAAATGAAGGTCTTATTGGATTTTTGGAAATATTTTGTATAATTACATAAAGACCGCAAAAAATATATAAGTTGTAAAACGGAGAGTAGTGCATCACATTGATACAAAGGGGTTGTCCAGGATTAGAATAACATGGCTGATTATTTTTTTGGGGGAAACAGTGCCACACCGGTCCATGGGTTGTGTCTGGTATTGCATTCACTTTAAGTATTTAAACCGCAGTTTGTCAATTAATGTTGCGGAATTGCAGCTCTACCATTGCGGGTTTTGCCAGTGCGGTGCGTATTTTCGGGTGTAAATTCCACTGCGTATTATCGCACATACTTATCCCCTCCCTCCTCTGACGTCTGCTCTGGCCTCTCTGGATGACGTTGCAGGCCATGTGACCGCTGCAGCCTGTGATTGGCCTGCTGTGTCAAACTGGAAGGCCGAACTGGAGAAGAAGCAGGGAACGCTGGGTAAGTATAACAATTTTTTTTCCTACTTGCTATTTTTGCAGCGGAATCACTGTGATTCCGCCGCAAATGTCGCAACACACACCACTTTGTTGCGGGTTTAAGCACCACATTGAATTCAATGGCAGAGCTGCGATTAGCTTGACGCAGTGTATCCGCCCTGAATACTCTGCGTGTGTACCTACCCTGATAAGGCTGAGATGTAATACCTGACACAACCTGTGGACAGGCGTGGTTCTGTTTTTAGAAGAAAGGAGCCACGTTTCCCTAATCCTGGACAACACATTTAAAAAGGGTTGTGAAGGATTAGATAAAATGAAAAGATTATTTCCGACAAAAAAAAATAATAAAATAAAACAGCGCCAGTCTAGTCTGTGGGTTGTGTCTGGTATTACATGACAGTCATTCACTTGAATGGGAGGCCAGAAATCTTCCTAAGAGGAGCAGGACTCTTTCTTGGTGTGTAAGGCATGGGTTTCAGAATGAGCCCCTTTTTCCACCACCCTCAGTCCCTTAAAGGGGTTGTCCAGTTTAGAAAACACAGTTTCTTGCAACCTATTGGAGATTTCTGTGTTAATAGAGGGGGGTCATGTGTTCAGGATCCTCATATCTTGGACATAATGGAGAGCGGTGACAAAGAGTGTCTCTCTCTGGAGAACCTGTCCTGTGTTTCACAGACAACCCATTGATATGAATGGACGCTGTGTAATGCTTTATTTCTCCTGTGGTGGCGCTGCAGAGAAATTGAACACTTATCCAGGCTTTCCCACAGATTATAGCTGATCGCTGGGGGTCCAAGCAGGGGGATACTTTGTGATCAACTCATTGTCAAGGGACTTTTATTGTCCAAAGCAGAGAACCCTTTTAGATTCAGCAATGCAACCGGAGGAGGGAAAATCGTTAATTTACATGTGAGGTCATTTATATACACACCATTATCTGATGCTCGCTGTCTTCAATCGGCTACATCCTGCTACAGGTGTCACACAGTAAAATTCTACTCATGCGTGACCGATGTCAACCCCTCACAAATGGAATAAAGGGAATTGCTCCTAAGACCTCGGCACCTATGTCACTCACAGTCATCCAAAACAGTATTTAATGGTGCCCTCCCCTCCTAATGGTGCCTTAAGCAGCTGCCTACTATGCCTACCCCTTATCTCGTCTTTCCTTCTAAAGATCAGCCAGCAAATTGAAGGAACAGAAAAATGTAGTAGCAAGCATGCCGATTGCTGTAGCAAGAAACCTCCCGCTCTTTAAGGACATACAATGTGTACAACCAGCAATTAGTGCCCTCCACAGCATTGACTTGGGGTAGGTTTTAGTAACCACCGCAATCCTCTCTACAACAAGACTACTCGTTTGTTTTTTAACCGGAGTTGGGTTAATTTGATAGAATTGTATTTTCTGCCCGGAGTTTCACTTTAAATTGAAAATTTATTACGTTTCTGCACCCCCAGTTTCAGATGCATTTGCTGATTTATTTTCCAGTCTTATGCTATGTTCACACACGGCAGATACGCTGCGTAAAAGCACACAGCGCATTAGACTTGGGCGCCGCAGGGAATTCCGGCCGAAGAACCGCACCAAATTCTGGTGCAGTTTTTCGGCTGGAATGTCTGCTGCGGAAAATTGCACATAAAAAACAAAGCTTCATACTGTATTCATGCTACATTGGCGACGCGTCCTTCTGCCGTCCTGCAGACAGGCCTCCTGGGATGATTTTTCATCCCATGTGACCGCTGCAGCCTGTGATTGGCTGCAGCGGTCACATGTGATGAAACGTCATCCCAGAAAACCGAATCGGACAAACAAACACAGAATTCTGGGTAAGTATACGTTTTTGTTTTTTTCTGAGTTGCGTTTTTTGCGATGGAAACATCTGCAATTTCTTGTGGGTTTTACCGCCACATTGAATTAAAACCTGCAACTAATAAGATGTGTTTACGCAATTACAAATGTTAAGCTGCGGATTTAAAAAACCGCAACGCAGGTCAATTTCTGAGCTTTTTTTCCGCACAGCATTTATACAGCGTGTGGCTGAGATTTGTTCAAATCTCATCCACTTTGCTGCTACTGTATTATGCTGCGGATGTTCCGCAACTAAATACATTGTGGAAAATCTGCAGTATTTATGTTACGTGTGAACTGACGCTTGTTCTTCCTTCTGATAAAAAAGGCACGCGAAGTACACCAATACTTCCCATTCTTATCGGAGATAGAACCAGGGCAGTAGGATCCAGCTTGTTCCCCATACTGGTGATTGCAACAAAAAAAAAAAAAAAATGTTGGAAATTTTTGTAGCAGCAGTCACAGACTAGTTTTTGGCTGTAAAAGTATTGAACAGAAAAAAAAACCCTGAATATCTTGACACCATCAGGGGCAAACACACCATATGAGCAAATGATGCAACTGCAAAGGGGCCCTGTAGGTTAGGGGGCCCCACTATCATCTCAAGGGTGCTGAAAAATCTGCCATGTGGCACTAGACCCTAAAAGGGGTATTCCCAGATTAAAAAATAATCATCTATGCACAGTAAAAGCGATAATGGTCTGATCGATGACCCCAACAGATTGCAAGAATGGAGTCCCGATCCTTCTTTTCCTCCTCTCTGCTCGACTGCAGTGAGCGGGACATTGAATGGAGTGGCGGCCACGCATGAGAACTGCTGCTTCGTTCGAATTCTACGGGAATTTCGAAAACAGCCAAGTACATTGCTTGGATATTTCCGTCAGTCCCATAGACATTGAATGGAGCGACGGGCGCATGCTCGACCACCGATCCATTCGAGGTCCTCCTCAATGCGGTCCATCACTGGTGAGGGATTTTCTGAAGACTTACATTGGAGTTGCTCTAGGACTAGTTCCCTGTTCTCATTAAATAGCAGTTAGAAATCAAGGGGTCCATATGATGTTCTTGCACAGGGGTCTTCTGCTGGCTTTGCCCACCCCTGGAACAGATCGATGTGAAACCAGCAGAATAGTAAAATAGTTTTTAGCCAACTACAGCCAAGACCACATTCATTCTTCCAGAAGTCTGGAACAGGTCAACCTTTAGCTGCCAATGTGGTTCACCCCCCCCCCCCCCTGTGTTACTGTATATTTCTTCCCCTGCACTGTCAAAATTCAAGACACAAGGGTATTTTATTAAAATTGTTTTTTATTTTTTTTTATAGTTGGTGGACCATTAGAACTTGACTATGGTTTTGTTACTTTTCTAAACTTTTGTACCCATTTCAAAGACCCCCATGATTTTCCATCTCTTAGGATCACTCTTAAAGGGAAGGTCCACCTTTAAATATCTTCTGACGTGTCACGGAGACAGAAATTCCCATAGGTGGCGGTCACAAGGCACATACACACTAGAGTTGTATAGGATTAGAAAAACATGGCTGCTTTTTCCAAAAAGAATGCCACACCTGACCACAGGTTGTGTGTGGTCTTGCAACTCAGCCCTATTTATTTCAATAGGGTGGAGCTGCAATACATAATACAGGCCAATGGACAGGTGTGGTGCTGTTTCTGGAAGAAAGCAGTCATATTTTCTTGTACAATCTTTTCTTGTTTTCTTGTAATCTTGTACAACCCCTTTAAAAAGTCTTATTCTAGTGAGTGGAAAATTTCCAACTACAGCCTGAGAAATCCAAAGTTTTCAGTGTCTGAAGACAAAAAGGATAGGTCCCCCACTAATGACGTCTTCTAACAGGTCTCAGTGACACGACAGAAGATGTTTTATAGGCAAGTCTTCTCCTCAACATAGCGCCACAGCCAAACATAGCATCATCATTAAATGGAAATGTACCAGATTATAAAAACAAAAGATATTTGTTTTCTGAAACCGCGCCACTATTGTTCATTGGCTGTATCTGGTATTACAACTCAGTCATATCCAAACACACATTTCCAGAGTTAGGGTATGTTCACACGAGGTCATTACGTCCGTAATTGACGGACGTATTTCGGCCGCAAGTATTGGACCGAACACACTACAGGGAGCCGGGCTCCTAGCAGTGTGTTCGGTCCGGTACTTGCGGCCGAAATACGTCCGTCAATTACAGACATAATGACCTCGTGTGAACATACCCTTGCAGTCCCACCCATAATGAGCTGCTCATCAGTATAAACATTGGGGCAACAAAGTAACGATTACTTTGTACTTTAACCGCACTGCTGTTTTGTTTTTTTTTACTATTATGTGACAGACTACGATTCAAGTATATGATACTTCTAGACAACTGCTTTAGGCCCCGTACGACTGTAAAATCGCCTGTAATTACGGGTCCATTCGTTTTCCCACGGCCGACGGACACCTTCCCGTATTTTACGGGAAGGTGTCCGTGCCGTAGGAACTTGCCGAATAGGACATGTCCTATTTTTTTATTTTACAGACCGTACTCTCATAATTTATAATGGGAGCAGGGCCCGTAAGAAGGGATGGCTGTCCGCGGCCGTAATTACGGGCACAGTCGTGTGCATGGGGCCTCAAACTGTAATTCAAAAACAAAATGTTGAAAGTCTGCTCTAGTTATTGTGCCAATAAAATAAAATGTAGTGGAAACACATTCATTTAAAAAAAATAAAAAAAATATCCATATTTAAAATTAAATATTGCTTCCGTACCTTTAGGACTCTTGTGCGGCCCTATGGGAAGACGACCTCCCCTACTTCTCTGTATCTTGCTACAAGCATAAATCATTTACGACAGTCACCGACAAGAGATATATCCCCCAGACAGCTGATCAGATTAACGTGGCAAATGGCAGATTTTCCCATTTGTAAAGTCACATTTCGGGGAATGGTTTAACACTCGAGATGGTGGAGCGGAGGTAATAGAAGGATTAGTGACAACTTCTATTAGCAGCTTTCTCCCGAAGACTTTTCCCTGCAAGAATCAACATCATAACAGGGTTATCAGCATGTAAGGTCAGGAATTATTCACTTTAAATAGGAATTGACACACAGTGGCGACCTGAATGGACCACAGATTATTTTGGGTTTTTCTCAATTCTATGTATTTTCGTCTGGCTGGGTCCATGAGAAGCTAAACCCCACAAATTACTGGATAACCAACCTCCCTGGCAGATATATGTTACACAGCAGGACAGAATTAATTGGTTGGTATCAAGCCTACCAGTAAAAAATACTTTAAAATAATATTATTATTATTTTTCAAAAAGAACATACATGAAATTTTTTAACAACAGCTCAACATAGACAGAGCTGGATTGGGGGTCCGTAGGGTCCACTGAAGTAGAGGACTCTAAGGACCCACCACCCAGCTTGTCCAATTTCTTTGTCATATTTATATGCTTTCAAGAACCGGACCTGCGAACCCCAGCAGCAAGTTTTTCCACCAGTGGGTAATGGACTGTCCTCTACTGAACCTGAAGAACCCTGAGGTGCCTTGTTATTCAGTAGGACTCTGGAATCATAGATCCTTTCGGCTCTTGTTAGGACAGTCCAACCCGATCCTCATCATCTCCTCGGAACCGTTAATATTGTCATTATCTTAGATACTCTTCATGGTGTACTTATGCCATCAGATGGGCATAAGAAGGTGACATACTAGAGACAGAGAGATGACCACATTGATATTGTCTTGTAAAGTTGGACCCAGGGTTGGAATGGCCCACCAAAGTAGAAGACCCGAAGGCAACCCCATTTGGAGTGGACTTTGGAGCCAATGACTTCCTAATAGGTTCAGTATGTGCCATGATAAGGATTACACTACAATTATAAGTGAATGTGCCCATTTTCTGCATAGATAGAGGATGGGCCCTCAGAATCCTTTTCACAGATGGACCCATAGAAGCTACACTGTGGAAGATACGTCGGATATCAGTTCATGGTAGGCTATTGTTTAGATTACGTTATGTTAGAGGGCAAGTGGATGAGCAAATACATGAAAGTTCCATTACCAGGACACATATATAGTAACATTGAGCTTTTCAACCACTTATTTTAAATGTTCATGGCCGTGATGATGTGAGAGGGGAGAAGGTCACAGACAGATAATGGAAGAAGAAGAAGATGATGATGATACGGACCTCACCTCTATACAAAACAACATCCTTGCATTGAACATATTAATGATAGTAATAATACACACGATATTAATTTTGAAGCGAGGACGTCAGGTTTCCATAAGATCATGTTCCGCTCGATTATTGGAATAATTGTTCATTCTCACTGACAAAAACACCTAAGTACAAACAAGTTACAAATAACCGGAAAAAAAAATAAAAAAAAAAAAAATGAGAAAACACAATTCTAAAATTTGCTTCGTTTTCCTTTACAATTTGTGTTTCTGGACCTGCAATAAAGCAACAAGGAAAATTACAAAACGGTCGCGATAATTTAAACACCTGAATTAAAAAGTGTAAAGTTTGCGATTCATCTGTGGAAGAAATACAATTTGTCACCAATGCTAATTAAAAGTGCTTGAAAAAGGACTGCCGCGTAGTTTGTAAGCAGTTTATTCCAAAATACGGGACATTTATGATCCAATGTGCAGGAGGAGAACGTATGACAAAAGGTCTGCTCCTGGTACTGTTTGGCGCGTTTATATGCTTAGGTTGTTTTTTTATATTAAAAGCAGCCATCGTCAAACATCAATTTTGTTCAAAAACTTGCCAAAGTAATC
Organism: Rhinoderma darwinii; assembly: GCF_050947455.1. Classification (NCBI taxonomy): domain Eukaryota; kingdom Metazoa; phylum Chordata; class Amphibia; order Anura; family Rhinodermatidae; genus Rhinoderma; species Rhinoderma darwinii. The sequence goes on from NC_134695.1 coordinate 90,901,137, forward strand.
CTTTAATGCATTGGTTATCTGACCATGTAAAGGCTTTGTGTTTCCTGTAACAGTATGGTTTCTACAATGTAGCAGTTTGTGGCTGTTATTTCTATACATATTAAACAGGAGATAGAAGACTCCACCCATTTATTCATACGTACCAACGTTTGAATCCCAAATTGCAGGAAATTTTAAGTCCCATGCGGAACGCCCCCAAAATGCCAGTTTTTAATAAAAATTTATAGAATCCCCACCCCCTGGTGGCTCGGTTTACAATACTGTCCCCTGAAATTTGAGACGGTTGTCAAGTATGCTTATGTTACACACAGTGATGAACCAATTAAAAAAATAAAGCTAAAAATAATGCATTATGGGAGATAACAAAAATAAAAACGTGATCCATTTTAGAGCTTTTGACTGGCTTAGAGGGAACATGTGACCCCTCAGAAGCAGAAAGAGCTTTTTTTTTATTTTGTTAGTGCCCCAACTTGGCACTTTAGGGTGGAAGCATTATAGTGGGAGTAATGGTACCAATTAGCATAACTGTTAAATCTATTTTTCCATTGGCCGGTTATAGAGACAGGTTCTCTTTAAGAAAGCAAGCGCATTTACTAAGGACAATTATCATTACGAGTGCTTGTAATCTGTACCTGTCCGAATGATCATCATTTCATGTACACAGGCTTTAATAAGTACACCCCCACCAGAAAGAAAACTACAGGATATAAAAAATAGAAGCCTTCTCTCAATATCCTCCTTCAGTCTTCATCGCTGATTTTATTATAGTGAATGTCCACCTTTTATCATCACATCATTTTTAGGTTCAGAAATCTGTGCGGATTAAATTCTGAATATAATTTTATAATGGTCAGAAATCAATTTTTCTGATATAGAGATCCAAATTCCCTGCATAGACAGAGCGTTAAATTATAAAATTCCGACTGCTTGCAGCGACCACAAGGGGGAGCTTACTGCATATACAGCGAACTCAATAAAACAGCATCTAGTAAGCTCCCCCTAGTGGCAGCTGCAGGAAAACAGAATTTTATAATTTACCTATAGGTCTATGCAGAGGATTAGGAACCCTGTATCGGGAAAACTGTGCTCCGATTGCTATAAAAATATGTTAGGAAATTAAATTAGCACAGAACTTCAGACCAATTTAGATTATAAAAAACAAAGTATAGGGTTTAAGGGTGAAGATTCACGACTTTGGTGTCCAATTCATAAACACTCGTCCATGGCTCCTATTGAGATACTTAAGGGTGTGTTCACACGGCCTATTTTCAGACGTAATTCGGGCGTTTTACGCCTCGAATTACGCCTGTAAAGACGGCTCCACTACGCCTGCAAACATCTGCCCATTGCTTGTAATGGGTTTTACGATGTTCTGTTCAGACGTGGTGTAATTTTACGCGTCACTGTCTAAAGACGCCGCTAAAAAAAGACGCCCATGTCACTGCTTTGGACGTTTTTGGAGCCGTTTTTCATTGACTCCATTGAAAAACAGCTCCAATTACGTCCATAATGGACACCACGAAAAACGCGAGTACTTGCAAAAACGTCTGAAATTCAGGAGCTGTTTTAGTCTGAAAACAGCTCCGTAATTTCAGACGTAATTTGTTAAGACGTGTGAACATACCATAAGAATTCTGATCAATCACTAAATGGAGGAAACTGCTTGCCATGATGGTAGAAACAAACCATCAGAGGATCGGAACTGCGCAACAGACTTCATTGCGGAAAATCCGCAGCATACTACTGTAGCAGCAAAGTGAATGAGATAGAACAATTCTCTTCCACACGCTGCATAAATGATGAGCAAAAAATAAACTTTCAGAAATTGACATGTGGTGCGCTTTTTTTAAATCCGCAGCATGTCAATTGTATTTGCGTAAACGCTGCTTTTTTTTGTTGCGGGTTTTCCCTATTGAATTCAATGGGGCGGTAAAACCTGCAACAAAACGTAAAAGAAAAAAAAAAATCTTATACTTACCACCAAGAATTCTGTGTTTCTTCCTCAGGGCCGGCCTCCTGGGATGACGCTTCAGCCCATGTGACCGCTGCAGCCAATCACAGGCTGCAGAGGTCACATGGGATAAAACGTCAACCCAGGAGGCCGAGATGCAGGACGGCAGAGGGACGCGTCGCTATGGATATGTAAGTATGAGGCTTTTTTTTTTTACAGGTGCAGTTTTCCGCAGTGCATTTTTTTGGCCGGAATTCCCTGCGGCACATGCCCTGTGTGAACATATCCTTATAAGTACACATCCTGATGAAAAAAAAGAAAGAAACGGCATTGTAAGACTTGATAGAAATGATAAATTCTGGAGGTCTAGAAAGATACGAGGATAGCAAATATCCATCAACCAGAACGTCAGTTCTACTACAGATAATGTGCTGCTGTTTTATGCGTTTTTTTTCAACATCAAGTACAACAGCCATTAAGTCCTAACATTTTATGAGCAATGACAAGAAATGGCTTGGACTATATAGATATGACAAACGGTTTCTCTTATACGGAATTCATGGACGCGGCCTCCTCGCGATACATCATGATCTATAGCCCGGCTTATAACAAGCTCCATTTTAAGCAAGACTAATATAAGACACTGTATGGTTTATGGGGTTCACAAAACAAGCACACAGTTTTAGGTTTAGATGAGAAATCTGTTGCTTTTGGGGAGATATTATTACATCGCTAGATGGCATCATTTAACTTTTTACAGAATCATAAAACAATCTAAAGTGTGAGGTGTTAAACTTCTGTTATTCCTTCATAATGGAAAGCTCTTGAAAAATGGCACTATTCTTGGGGAGAGCGATACAGTGTAATATATATATATCTCTCAATACAAGCAAGTCACAAAAGATGTTACCTATTAACGTTTGGCAGAGACGAGGCAGCAAGCGTTGGAGGACTAAAGAAAATTGGTGGCTTCTCAAATCCTTTAGGGTATGTGCACACACAAAAACATCTAAAAATAACGGAGCTATTTTCAAGGGAAAACAGCTCCTGATTTTCAGAAGTTTTTTAAGCCACTCATGTTTTTCGCAACATTTTTTACCATAGTTTTTGAAGCGTTTTTTTCTATAGAGTCAATGAAAATGAGGCGTAAAAAAACGTCCTGTCGGAACAGAACGCTGTATTTCCCATTGCAATCTATGGGCAGATGTTTGTAGGTGTTCTGCTTAGTGTTTTCAGGCATTTTTCGAGGCGTGAACGCCCCGAAATACGCCTCAAAACGGTGTGTACATTCCCTGAGTCTGAAATGTGATTTCTATTGTTCTCATTACGTCCCCCTATGTACAAGAATAAAACTACTATAATACTGCCCCCTATGTACAAGAATATAACTACTATAATACTGCCCCCTATATACAAGAATATAACTACTGTAATACTGCCCCCTGTATACAAGAATATAACTACTATAATACTGCTCCTATATACAAGAATATAACTACTATAATACTGCTCCTATATACAAGAATATAACTACTATAATACTGCTCCTATGTACAAGAATACAACTACTATAATACTGCCCCCTGTATACAAGAATATAACTACTATAATACTGCTCCTATATACAAGAATATAACTACTATAATACTGCTCCTATATACAAGAATATAACTACTATAATACTGCCCCCTATGTACAAGAATATAACTACTATAATACTGCTCCTATATACAAGAATACAACTAATACTGCCGCTATGTACAAGAATATAACTACTATAATACTGCTCCTATATACAAGAATACAACTATTATAATACTGCCCCCTATATACAAGAATACAACTACTATAATACTTCCCCCTATGTACAAGAATATAAGTACTATAATACTGCCCCTATATACAAGAATATAATTACTATTATACTGCCTCCTATGTACAAGAATATAACTACTATAATACTGCTCCTATATACAAGAATATAACTACTATAATACTGCTCCTATATACAAGAATATAACTACTATAATACTGCCTCCTATATACAAGAATATAACTACTATAATACTGCTCCTATATACAAGAATATAACTACTATAATACTGCCCCCTATATACAAGAATATAACTACTATAATACTGCTCCCTATGTACAAGAATATAACTACTATAATACTGCCCCTATATACAAGAATATAACTACTATAATACTGCTCCTATATTCAAGAATATAACTACTATAATACTGCCCCTATATACAAGAATATAACTACTATAATACTGCTCCTATATACAAGAATATAACTACTATAATACTGCTCCTATATACAAGAATATAACCACTATAATACTGCCCCCTATATACAAGAATATAACTACTATAATACTGCCCCTATATACAAGAATATAACTACTATAATACTGCCCCCTATATACAAGAATATAACTACTATAATACTGCCCCCTATATACAAGAATATAACTACTATAATACTGCCCCTCTATACAAGAATATAACTAATATAATACTGCTCCTATATACAAGAATATAACTACTATAATACTGCTCCCTATATACAAGAATATAACTACTATAATACTGCCCCCTATATACAAGAATATAACTACTATAATACTGCCCCCTATATACAAGAATATAACTACTATAATACTGCTCCCTATATACAAGAATCTAACTACTATAATACTGCCACTATATACAAGAATATAACTACTATAATACTGCCCCCTATATACAAGAATATAACTACTATAATACAGCTCCTATATACAAGAATATAACTACTGTAATACTGCTCGCTATATACAAGAATATAACTACTGTAATACTGCCCCTATATACAAGAATATAACTACTATAATACTGCTTCTATATACAAGAATATAATTAATATAATACTGCCCCCTATATACAAAAATATAACTACCATAATATTGCACCCTGTATACAGGAATACAACGACTTTCTTCTACGGAAAGAGTCAGATCGTTTTTCTGGAGAAAAAAAAAATCAGGGAAGGCAAAGTCAATTCAGTAGATGGTCAGAAACAGGAATGTTGTCACTGTATTGTAAGCCTCAGAAAATGCACCTACATTAAGAATAGGACTTCTATGCTGCTGCTTTCACGGGCCTGTGCTATGTTTTTATTCGCTTAGCTATGGAGAAAGGCCAGGGGATGGTAAACAATAGGGACAGGAGCACTGGTGGACTGTTCCAACTTGGAGAACACCCCTACACATGGTTGATCCCTCTTAATCTGCATAAGGAATAGGATGCCTAGAAGTTCCCATAAGAGATGACACTTCCCCTTTAACATCCTGCACTTTTGCGCAGAGCTTTTCCCTGCACATATACATGGAGCGATTATGCGGATATCTCCCTGTCAGTGTTAATGCCTTCGCTGTGTTATTAATACTCTGCCCTTTGAGCTAAGTTCGCCCGTACATCTGTTTTTGCCGGGGATACTTTTTGTGGCATCACTTCCAGTGAGAATAGCGTTCATTAATCAGTGAATAAGGGCAATAGTCCTTCTGTGTAAGTGAGATCTGTGTTTATCACACTTTGTCTCGTACACATTTACCATTCGGCGCCCTGCTCCGGCGTGGAGTAATTTAATAAACAGAAGGGACTCTTAAATGGAACATCAAAATGCGCTACAAGTCTGGCATTTCCTCGCTCTGCCGTCAGCTGCTGGAACATTTTATGCTTTAAGTTGTCCAGCTGTGGGGATTCGCAGAACTTGTATTTTTTAAGGCTGGAAAATGGAGTCAAGGTTTATACAGGATTAGAAAGACATGGCTGCTTTATGAAAAAAAAAAATTGTGCCATTCCCTGGTTCACAGATTGTGTGTAGTATTGCAGCTGAGCCACAATCACTTCAGTGGAACTGCAATACCAGACATAACCTATGGACAGGGGTGGCGCTATTTCTGGAAGAAAGCAGCACTCTAGCACTAGGCGTTAGAGGGGGTGGAGCATGACACGATCACCTTCAGAATGCTCTGAGCACCCTAGAAAAAGCTTCCATGCCAGCCCACATGTAGAAGAACACCGCTCTATATGGTCACACAGGGGCGGGCAGAGGTAGCGTATGGTCATCTTATGCAGAAGATCTAAGTTTTCGAGTTATGCACAGCATATTTCTTTAGAGGTAAAGAACTCACCATTGACTCTTATAGCTTATTGAGTGGAACTTAACCAATCTTGAGAACTTTTTAGGAAACGGTCAGCCTACCCATAAGACCATTCTTCTCTTTTATTTACATATCATTTGAATAAACAATAACGGAGATGACATGATTTACATATTCCAGGCTCTCCATTGGCTCCTCACCAGATGACAGGTATCACTCACGGAGCGTCTATCGCCCATCACATGGTCTCGGGGATGATAATAAGGAGACGTCTTGTCATTATTTATTATTCAAAGGAGACAACTAATGAATAGAATCGAAGGATTGATGTCAGCAAAGATATGGAGGCTTCCTCCTGGCGCAGTCTGAACAGGGAATGGAAATAAATCATCATATATTAGCGCGGCGCTCGTCCGTTTATTGGCATCATCCTCTGGGGCTAAGTGACACATTCGCAAACAACAACAATTACAAAAACCATATTAAAATCAAAAGACATAAAATAAATATAATAATGAAAATATTAGGCCAGTTCCACACAAGGATAATACGGGGGGGTCATATCGGCCATAAATGCCGGCACGATCGTGTGTCTAATAACCTGAACTAGCGGCATCATAGGGACCTGTTCTGCGGTTAGTTCTTAAATTTTTAGCTGTAATACGGTCATCGAATTGTGCCCATATTACGTGTGAAACTGGCCTTAGACATACAATATTGAGCCCCTAATAAAACAGGGTCCAATTGGCCAGCAGAAGAGAGCCCTATCTCGATCCACTTGCCATTAAGGTCTATTTCTTATGGGTCGATTCCCAAATAACCTTTTTTTCATATATTGGTGATATGTCCTGTGTGTACGATGAGAGCAAAAGTTGCAAAAAGACCCAAAAAAAAAAAATGTAAAAAAAAAAAGGGAACATGAAAGCCCTTGTGTGGTCCCGGTCTGGCACTGGCTACAGATCCTACACAGGTTGTGATCCAGCTTTACCAGTCTACTGAATACCAAATGTATCTCGTTATGTGAATTCAAAAAGTTAATAGAAATAGAAGAAATAAGCGGCACCAGTATCAGGCTTCGTTCACATCTGCGTTGGGGTCCTGTTCTGACGTTCCATCGGAGCTTTCCGTCAGAACGGGACCCTGAACCGACACAAACGGAAACCAGAGGTTTCCGTTTCCATCACCATTGAATTCAATGGTGACGGATCCGGTGCCCATGGTTTGCGTTTGTCTCTGTTGTGCACCGGACCCGTTGTTTTGCCGGAAGCAATAGCGTAGTCGACTACGCTATTGCTTCCGGCAAAACTACGGATCCGATACACAACAGAGAAACGGAAACCATGGGCACCGGAACCCACATCATTGAAGTCAATGATGATGGAAACGGAACGTGTCAGTTTGTGTCTGTTCAGGGTCCCGCTCTGACGGAAAGCTCAGACGTAATGTCAGAACGGGACCCCAACGCAGATGTGAACGAAGCCTTAGCCAATGACAAACAGCTCCTTATTTATTTTATTGGGAAACCGCCCCATACAGAATTTTCTTTGTGCCCATCACAAAAAAAAAAAGTAGAAGTGACGCGGATTAGACACGAAAACCACGTTTGGTGGTCACATGCAGATCAAACCCTTCGAATACAGATTCTAAGCTAAATCCACGTCAGATTTTTCCTAATTTTTTAACCATTACATGGACAAAAAAGTGCAAATTCTATACGGCTGTGTTTGACCGGCCTTAGGCCCCGTGCACACAACCGTAGTGGTCTCGCGGGCCTCAGAACTACGGATCCATTGCGGGCCACAAAAAAACGGTGTTGTGCATCCGTGGGTCTTTAGGATTCACGGTTCCACAACAAATAAAAATGATTTCACCAGTTTGTAAACTCCCAAATCCGGATCGCAGAATGACTCGTCCTGAGTTTTTGTGGTCCCAGAACTTATCCATGAAAACCACGGTCGTGTGCACGGGGTCATAGAAATGAATGGGTCCAAAATTAATTTGCAAAAACGCGGATAAATTGTATACGCAAAAACACGGTTGTGTGCATGAGGCCTTAGGCTGAGCCAAATCGATAATGAAGAGACACCACATAAAGTAAAGCGATAAATTAGCAATTGCAAAAAGAGCGCAATGGGGACAACTGCTAAACTAGCAGCACACGATATAATACAGGACGCAGATATCAGAAATTATAGTTATCCACATATATCCTGCTGAGGGTTATACTGCTACTTACAGTTTGTGGAACTACTCCCGGATCTATAGACGTCCTCCCATCCTGGAACCAGATATATTATGCGTAGTCCCGATATACAGATAATATGACAGACCGGCTTGTCATCTCCTGCTCCGCCACCAGGGGGGCGCCACAGCAAAACTCCGGATCTGCTGCCAGTAAAAGTTCACTCACTGCTGCCACATGAAAATGGGGGCAGTTCTCAGCGTATACATATCGTACAGTAAAAGTATATATCAAGTGGTACATCTTCATGGCGCCTGCGCCATTGTGTCAGCTGGAGATTCCACCTCCTGCCCCAGTCGCCATGTGAGAATGACACAATCACTTCCTTATTTTGGGGAAAAGGTTATTCCCGGGTTGTAACAAAAATGTGGTGTGGATTGTGCCCCAAGTTATAGCGAAAACGTGGAGCGGCTGCTGCAGGAATTGATCACATCTCTCATTAGGAATGAAACATCAGCACTTATAATGTTACTCTATGGGAAAAAAGTTGCAAAAATTCATCATGTTTGAATTTTTGCAACCGTTGCAGGCCGCTCGTGACTTTTTCTCGCATATGGGAACATTAAGGCTCTGCTCACACTGAGTTTTTTGCAGGCAGAAAAAATCTGCCTCAAAATTCCTATAGTAATTTTGAGGCAGATTTTGACCTGCCTGCACTTTTTTGTCACGCTTTTCGCTGCGTTTTTCGTCCGCGGCCATTGAAACGAATGCAAGAACCGCAGGCAAGAAACGCAGGTTTTTTCTGCTTTCCGTTGATTTCAATGGGAGGTGAGAGGCGGAAAGCCCGGCAAGTAAGGACATGTTGCTTTTTTCCCGCAAGCGGCTAAAAACCGCCCGGGAAAAGAAACCCATCTGCCTCCTATTGAAATCAATGGGGTTGATTTTGGAAGTTTTTTGGTGCTGGTTCCGATGCGGGGTTTCCACGTCAAAATCAGCTCAGAAAAACTCTGTGTGAACAGGGCCTAAGGTTGTATGACGGCCGTTGTCATCTGTGATTTTATCGCAACCAAAATTTATGGTTGAGCCCTAGATTAAGTTGTCACCATCATGGACGCGGTAAAGTAAAAATGACTCGTCCCCACAAAGAAACAAATAGTTCCATGGCCACATGGAGAACTTTTGATGCCACTAAAGGAGATGTCACATGAAGATTTATTTATATAGCGCCAACATATTCCACGGCACTGTACGGAACCTGGCGTCACTAACTGTACCCATTGGGGTTCAAAATCTTAATTCCCTATGTTTTCGGAGTATGGGAGGAAACCGTGGTTGGATTTGAACCCAGGGCCCCAGCGCTGCAAGGGAACAGTATGAGCTGCTGCCATGGAGATATTATTGTGATTTGGTGCCATATGGAGGCTACAAAAGGCGGCATGTCACATGATTACTCTGGATTAGCTATGTAGTAACGGCAGAGACTCCACGTGCCGCCGTACAGGCTCCATACATACAGCTATGCCGCCTGCGTGATGCCTAAAGTTATATAGCGCTGTTTAAGGACGTAATATTTTGTCCCTTTTCCATCTTTTCTTGGTGACAACCCCTGTTCGAGCTGTAATGTTGACTATCTGTTATTATCAGGGCTGGTTTTACATGGTGGCAAAATGGGCAGTTGCCCAGGGCCCCCATTTTCTTGGGTATCCCCAAAGTATATTACTCTTGGCAGCAACATGAATTTACCATTGAACCCGTCACTGACCTAGACTACCAGGGAATGTAACATTGACCCCTTCAGTGCCCAGGACCAGCAGGGAATTTACATTTAACCCTTTCACTACTTGTAAATATTGAGGAAAAACTGTCAAAAATGTAATTTTTCTTTTATAAAACCGAACCTGGTTGTTACCCACCTTGGCTAGGCCCCTAAATGACACATCTGCCTGGTAACGCAACGATACAACCCGTGCTTCTGTATTGTATTGTGAGTCGACCATTTGCCTTTCAGGCGCTCTGAAAAGCTAGGTGAGCAACCTGTGGACACTTTAATGATGAATATATTGATCGCTACCCAACTCTTCTTGGCTCCTGAATGACAAATCTGCTTTGATACAAAAGCCTACTTCTATATTGCATTATGAGAAGGCGGAGTTGCCAGTCAGGGTGCTTGGAAAGCTGTGTGACAACTCTTGTACCAGCTGGATCATCACCCAGAAGAAAAGATCTAACTATGAGACGACTAAGTAGAGTTCTCGCAGAAGAGGATGAGCTGATGTGGATCTGTCTGTGCTGCTTTGACTAATACATAAAACAACAACAACAACATATAAATAAAACAGCATAAATCCCATCATCTCCAGCGTCGGGATGATCACCAGTAATTGTTCCATCAATATTTCAGGCGAGATCCAGATGTGTCCCCAGAAGATCATTATTCTTTTATACCCTCTAATCATAAATCCCGTGGCCATTACATGGATGCAGCTGCTATCAATAACCATGTACTAATAATGAAGGAAGAAGAAGGAGAAAATCTTTACCCCATTTGTACTCGCTTGTTATTTGCATTGATATTGAGGTTTATTTAAACTCCACTATGGTAATTTGCGGGCGAGAAATGATAAATGGAAAATGCGTGGAAGTCGTTCTAGTGATGAGACGCCAGCGACATGAGTGATGTCTCCCGATGGTATTTGGACTCCGCTGCGACGGATAAACATGTCACTGTTATTAAAGGGAAACGGTTACAAATAAAGTTTTTAGCAACCGCATGGAAGCCCACAGTTCTTAAAGGAACACTCAGTGCCAAACTGAAACACTGTTTTGCACCTAGTCATACGTCCCAACGGTCCCCTTTTTCCAGTGATTCTCCCCCGAAATGGATCCCAAAATGGGTGGAGCCTATAAAAATATGTTGGGAGGTTTGCCTAGTGCAGGTATAAAGGGGCGGAGTATGACACAAGGATTCTCTCTTCTGTGGTCTTTCAATCCCTGTGTTATGCGCCGCCCCCTCAGACCCTTCATTGACAATAACACAGTGTATCAGTTTTTCTCAGTGTGTCCCTAAATGCTTAAACCCTTTTAAAAAACTCTGCTTGCTGTCAGTGAATAAGAGCAATCTAATTAGTATCCAGTTTTCTCTTGTAAGAAGCTGTGTACCAGTATTAGCAGGATAGAACCAGGATGGGATTTTAGCCCCTGAATGTAAACAAGAATGTTATCATTCACTGCCAACAAGCAAAGGCGTTGAAATGGTGAAGAACTAAAAAGTGAAATGCATGGAGGCTGTATGGCTTCCTTAGGATTGCACTACATGGCCCTCATGCAGTGGCGTACAGTCTTCGTTGGATATGCAGAGATATTCTCTGCTAGAAGCAATGCTTTTATGGGAGCATACCTCCAAATATATGAAGCCCAATGGGGTATGCACATGACACTAAAATTTTTGGGTGAGACTCATAAAGAATCTCCCCAAAAAAAACATTGTATTTATTTGTACTGTAGGGACATCATGGACCACTATAGTAGCCCAATGACAACTCAATACAAAACATGCTTGAGTCCTCCAATGGGGTTCTCCGCTTTCATACAATCCTTACTTGTTAACAGGGTCCATTGACAATAAGCTGATCACAAAGTGTCCCCCTACTGGGACCCCCAGCAATCAGCTGTAATCTGTGTGGAAACCTGGCAGTAAGTGTTCAATTTCCCTGCAGCGCCACCACAGGAGAAATTAAGCATTACACAGTGTCTGTGTAATGCAGGACAAGACAGGTCCTCCAGAGAGAGAGAGATGATCTTATTGCAAAGGATTGTCCAACATGTTGAAAGAACTTAAGTTCTTGGAAGTTCTTCTCGGGCTGATCATTGTATTGGTCCATGAAATTCTTAGGGGCAAACTGAGAAAAACTCCCATCTTCTAAACTCCATATGTACATGAAATAGTGTAGACATAGTTAGTGTCAGTCTGGGATTCCTTGGGTCCACTAGAGGAAATTATTCTGAGGGTTCATCCTCCATCCTTACAGTAATTCTATCATAGTCTTTGTTATTATTGTACGCACAGGACATATCATGAATAAGGTCTAATAGGTTATTTGAATCAAACCCATAAAAAAATCCACCCTAGTGAAAGTGGTTGACTCCAGTCAACTCCAAATGGGGTTGTCTTCTGCTGGACCTTTGTAGCCTAATATTGTGTCAGAACCTGACTTCTTAGAGGATCTTCTGGTACTCTGGTGGGTCAGGCCACTTCTGGACATATATTTCTGCCTACCAAATACATCTCTGAGGATGTGCCTATTTCTTTATCTTAGTATTAATCTTCTTTGTCTACTTATATTCCAAAAATTGTTACAAAAATAGCAATGGACGAATATGATGTGAATTATGATAAGGATCCTACACAAATGTGGAGATCGTCTCTGGCTCGGGTTCCAGGATTATATCTTTTAAAGCCGGGCATGAATATAAAGACAGCAATCCAAACATACTCAGCTTGTGAAGACACGTTTTATCCACAGTGAAACAAAGAAAGGTCAAGGCAGGTAACACATCCAGTCACAGTACAGATAATAAGATGTTGTGCCCAGACAAAAGCAATCTCATGGCGCACTGAGGCTTAAACATTCGGCTCCCTGCTGCCTTTGCGTTTCAAAGCTTTGGAAGTTTGAAAATGTTACCTTGATTTCAAATAATTCCCAGTCGGGACTGCAAGAGACCAGCGGATAGCATAACTTCATTACAAGGGGGTGAAGGGCAACAGTTGTTTTAGCGATTCGCTGAGAGTTGGAATTTTTTGGAGCGGGTCGTGTATGACAGGTGCTTTGAAGAAGAGCTTAGCGAACCTTTCAGGTCTATCTCTGAAAATGGGGACAATTGTTATGATATCTCCATGGACAATGTTCCATTAATCATTGTGTCAAGAAATTCTACCTATATCAGTAACATCTTATTTTAAAGGAACACTCCAGGAAAAACAGATAATATATTATACCTAGTGCAGGGCCTGAGGGAGAGGTGCATGACTGCTGTCTTTGGGAATCTTTTAATCTGTCATGCACCACCCCCTAGGTATAACATAGTGTATCAGTAGATTTATAGATTTTTTTTTATGTCATAGCATGTGTGGGACAGACATTGACCTTGTGAACTGACTGGTCCGACTCTTCATGTACAAAGCTAGGTAAAGGGGTTGTCACTTTTGACAATCCCTTTTCAGTTGACGAAAAGCTGGTTGTGAGGGGAATCCCTATGTCATGATCTGTAGCAGATTTGGATCCAGTGGCTGAAACAATCAGGGGGCTCATAATAGCAAGAATAACAGTCAAGGTTTTGTACACAGATATGCAGCAGTTGTTTGTAGCATAAAGTAGAGGCCTGGTCAGTAAACAATCCATGTTCTGCACACAGATAAGCATCAATAGTGTGTAGTGTGAGGCAGAGACATGGTCAGGAAACAATCCAAGCTCAGTACACAGATATGCAGCAACAGTTTGTAGTCTGAGGCAGAGACATGGTCAGGAAATAATCCAAGTTCGGTACACAGATAAGCAGCAAAAGTTTGTAGCATGAGGCAGAGATGTGGTCAGGAAAGAATCCAAGCTGGGTACACAGATAAGCAACAACATTTTGTAGGGAGGCAGCAAAAACTAGACTAGAAACAGGAAGCTCAATAGTCTGACAAGGAGGAAGAAGGCAAGGACCAAGAGAACCTAAACAATAGTTTCAGCATTGGAGCTGTCCAGCATCATCGTCCCTCAATGAGAAGAGCTGCTGCCTTAGGCCTCATGCACACAGCCGTGCCCGTAATCAGGTCCCACGACTGCGGGCACGGCCGGCCGTCACCCGCATTTTCGGGCCGTTCTCCCATACAAAGTATGGGAGCATGCCCTGTAAAAAGCAAAAGATAGGACATGTCCTGCTTTTTGCGGTACACTTCTACGGCACGAACACCTATCCGTAGCATTATATGACAAGGTGTCCGCGGCCAATAGAAGAGAATTAGTCCGTAATTGCAGACCATATTACGGTCCGCAATTACGGAGGATTTTAACGGTCGTACGCATGGGGCCTTAGATATAGGAATTTCTGGGTTAGAATCCTGACACCCAATCATTTTTTATTCCTAGCAGAACCGTTTGGACGTTGTTAACTTGCTGCAGGGTAAATGATGCCTGTGTGATGAATGGACCTATGATCCAGATCGTAAACTACTCTTTGCATTGGCTCTCTGCTCTAGCTAATAGAGTTGGCGCCCCTGTATTACCTCAATATGTCCTTAAAGGGGTTTTGCCATCAGAGACATTTATGAAATATCCACAGGATATGCCATCAATGTCAAATAAATGTGGGACCCACCTCTGGGACCTGCACCTATCTCTAGAACGGGTTCCCCCTAAATGGGACCCGCATCTATCTGACATATATGACATATCCGGTGGATATGTCATAAATGTCTCTGATGGGAAAATCCCTTTAAAGGGTTGTCTAGAAAACAAACTCTGTAAAGCAGAATCCCAGTATACAGTATCACATTTATTACAGGGGAAAGAGCATTTCAAGCTTTGCTGGTATCGTATGTGCCCCTTACCATCCTCTTACCAGCCAGTCTCCTAAGGAACCGGATCTTGGGGTTAATTAGCGGAGCTTTTCCGAGGTACTGAGACGATGGCAGACAGTTCAATTTCTGCAGTAATAAATACAGGCACAAGAGGAACTTCTTCCAGCCTTGAACACTTGGAAAGGTCTTTATTAGTTATATATAAAATTGAGATGTTACTTTTGACCTCTTCCTTGCCCATTAGGAAAGTTATAAATTATTCTGATTTTCAAATCTCTAGTCTTGGAATGAAAAGTTTATTGGCAATATTAGAGAAATTATGCAGCAAAGTTCTTGGAGATTTCTAAATCAGGAATGCAGCCGAGATGATAACTGCATAATTGTAATAGCTTTCAATCATCTAAAAATATACCTTTGATTTACATAAAACCTGTCACTAGTTTACGGTATCTGTATGACGTCCAATCAAACTTAAAAGGGTTGTAGGAGATTAGAAAATGATATCTGCTTTTTTCAGCAACAGCACCCCTCTTGTCCATAGGTCGGGTCTGGTATTGCAACTACTCAAGTAAAGGTAACTGAAATGCAATACCAGACCCAGCCCATGGACAAGAGTGGCGCTATTTCTAGAAACAAGGCAGGTACCTAGCTGCAGTTTATTACATTATCACTGTCACATTCACAGGGGTCCTGGAAGCTGAGCTATGGAGGGCTATTTGGCGTAGTGCTCCTTATACTGGACAGCAGTCGTCACTTGCAATATCTGGATATTTCTCTAACAAAGTGCCAGCTCTTGACAGTGAAAAGACAATTGATTCATTGACCCTTAAATTAGCCTCTGAAGAAAATAACGAATCCATGTGACCTCCACCTCCAGCTCTTCAAGGTGAGGTCCATCTTAAAGAACTTTCCATAGCTCAACCTCCTTGATCCCTGTGAATGTGATGTATGAAGATATGAATTCTCAAGGATTTGAGTGGAGTTGGGACCTTATTGGTACTCACAAATTAACCCCTTATAAAATGACCCTTGACGTGCCAACCCGGGGACCAGAAGTGAGATCATCCCCTTGACTCGCAAGACTCTTCCTGTCTCGTAGGATTCAGTAATGAAGGGAAATGTCGTAGCAGGTGACAACTTAACCCTTGGCACCTGCTCCTATCTATTTAGCATCTTCTCAGTGATATCCAGGGCTCGATAATACAATAGTAGCCGAGCAGCCAGCAGGTGGCGTCACCTTCCTATAGGGTCTAGTTACCTGATAATATAGTACAGGTGCATTGCTAAAGTCAATACCTGTACACACATAACCAGTAAACTTTCACAACTACTTTTTGACCCCCAAAAGAAGTGTTCCTCAAAAAAAAACCTTAACAATCATAGAACCCCAAAAAGCTAATTTTAGGTCCCTATTGGGGATCTGCATCCACAGTTTGTGCATCTGAAACCTAAGGCCCTTTTCACACTGAGTTTTTTGCAGGCGGAAAAATCTGCCTCAAAATATCTTCAGGAATATTGAGGCAGATTTTGATCTGCCTGCACGCTGTTTGCGGTAGCGTTTTTCACTGCTTTTTTTGTCCGCAGCCTTTGAGCGTCGCGGGCAATAAAAGCAGCGAAAACATCTTTCTCTGCCTCCCATTTATGCCAATGGGAGGTCAGAGACGGAAACTCCCGAAGATAAGGCATGTCGCTTCTCTTTCCCGCGAGCGGTTTTTACCGCTTGTGGGAAAAAAAACGCCTCCCATGAAATCAATAGGAGGCAATTCAATTTTTGGCGCTAATTCCGACATGGTTTCCACATCAAGAATAGCGCCAAAATAATCTGTGTGAACATAAATCTGTTATTTCGCTGCTCATCACGACTTTTATTAGTAGAATTGGGATGTAAAGATTGATGGAGCGCCAATAAAACGGTGCATGTGATCAAGGCAGCATCTGAATGATAATTTCCATGAAGGTGACCTCAATAAAAGCAAATGAATGTACTGATGTCCATAATAAGTTATGATGCCTTGTTATGTCCGCTATATCTGGAGATTACGGTTACATGGGGTGGGGGTGGGGCACAGGAGGCTGAATTAGTTCCATCGCTTCTATAGAGAAACAAGGTTTATTAGACCGCTGACATGAATTGTGACTTTTAATATTTAACTGCGGATTTAAAAAGGATAATTTAATTTTCTGGAAGACAGTCGCTGGGGAAGATGCAGAAAAGTCAATAAGTGTCCACTGGGAGGGGCTGGTCACGTTCTTACCAGGTCCCCCATCAAAGCCAGGAAATGTTTGCAAAAAGTACACAGTCTAAGCGGAAATCTGCTAACCAATTTGTCTATATAAAATTGTATCTGGTTGTCACAAATGTAGCAGAGCTGAGTTAGCTTTGGCTTTACATAGCGCTGAAGGACGACCTTCTGCGTGGTTTTAACTATCTGAGCAGCCATAAGGGGTTAAATGACAAGATCAGGTCAGAAACGAGAGGCTCCTGCACTTAGGTGCATTCCCTTGTAAAACGTGCGCTAGACATAGGAAAGTCTTGTAGAAATTATTAAATATTAACTATGCTAAAAAGAAAATCCCATGTTGAGCAGAGAATCATGTTAATAGATATGGAATAAATAATGGATCAAAACGTATGTTAGATAGGAAATGCAGCGAACACATCAGTGATCTCCAACCTGTGGCCCTCTACCTGTTGCAAAACTACAACACCCAGCATGCCCTGGCAACCTCAATGCTGGGAGTTGCAGCTAAAGAGCCACAGGTTGGAGACCACTGATTGCTGGTTATAGTTGGGCGCTGGTATCTTAAAGCACCACGGACAGATGTCTGTTTTCACCGGCTGTGTGTTCAGTCTTGTCACTACCAGCTGCCTCTCCGTCTTGCTGGGGGGAGATTGATGTCCTCCATCTGCTATATTACCCATAAACTACCAATAGTACCCTACATCCCTCTGGGCACAGAGCAAACATGGAGGCCATGGCCCTCTCAGATATCTATTGTCGCTTCCTTGATGCTGGGCCTCATCTTTGCTATTCTTGTTCTGATGCTGGATAATAAATCAATCCAACTTTTTCCTCCACTAAAAGATCCTCTATCAATTCCCAGCAAATCACTTCTCGGCATCTGCAACTCGAATATGCAATTTTCTCTGTATATACTGCGCTGTACACCAGGCTTCAAGCAGAATTACCACGAAAAACTGGCTTACCCTGTGCACCAGCTGATCACAACTGGAAATCTCGACTTCTTGTTCCAAGTGCCCAGAGCGGTCGTAACACGGCTCTGCTAAATGAGCGACTGATATATTTATAACATAGCACACAAGAAAATGGCGACCTCACACTGCGAACCCTAATGTCACCTAAGCCACTAAATATAGATAAATATGCATTACTGCTAAATCTACTTACAATAGGGAGGTTCTTAGCGTACATTTTGATCAAATTGTGTGAGCCCACCTGCCACGACAAGGCGACCTCTATGAGGTGGGGACCTACGCTGCACGTACACCCACAACTGGGACTAACCCTACATATACTTGGGGATTGTAGGAACCGGCATTAAAGTATTTTTTATAACCTAGTGTAATGGGCATCATCTGCCTCTTCTTCACAGACAATCTCTACATCAAGGTGACCCTATTGGGGCTCATGTTCACTTGTCCTACTGACATACACTTATTGTCATTGCTATACAAGTCACCCACATGAACATATTGGACGTGGTCGGTTTCTCAATTCATGCCAAATGCCTACAGATAAGCAGGTGATTTATTTAAAATCTTGTTTTGTACTCTTTGAGAATTTTTTATTTACATTTTTATGGGAAAATGTTCTTAAAAAAGCTTGGTGAGAACTTTAAGGCCGGGTTCCCACGTAGCGTAAACGCTGTGGAATTTCCGCAAAGGAATTGTGTGCGGAAATTCTGCAGCGTTTACAGTAGCAGCAAAGTGGATGAGATTTAGAAAATCTCATGCCCACGCTGCGGAAAAAAAACCTTAGCGTAAATGTTAAGGCATGTCGCAGCATGTCAATTTATGCTGTGTTTTTGTTCATTTTCTGCTGCGGGTTTTCCCCCCTGAATTCAATGGGGATGCAGAACCCGGAACAGAAAGCCAAGCTTGCGTTTTTTTGCGGCGTAATCACAGCGTTTACGCCGCAAAAATCGCAACGCTTGAAGAAAAAAATTAACATACTTACCCAGAACGCCCTCCTTCTTCATGAAGTCCAGCCTCCTTGGGATGATGTTGCGTCCCATGTGACTGCTGCAGACAATCACAGGCTGCAGCGTCACATGGCCTCAAACGTCATCCAGGGAGGCAGGAGCGGACGTCAGAGGAGGGAGGGGGTAAGTATGAACGGCTTTGCTCCGCAACGGAATTTCGGCCCGAAAAATCGCAGGTCGGATACGCCTAAGGCTCTGTTCCCACACACAGGATACGCTGCAGATTTTCTGCAACAGTATCTCTAGAAAAACGCTGGTAAATCTGTCACGGAAATCCGCACCAAATAGTGCATTTTTCCTGCACATATTGCTGCAGAAATGCTATTTTTTCCGCAGCGGTTTTAACTGCGGATTTAGTGTTAAACATTGGTTATAGCAAAGTATATGTGCACCTGCGGATTTTCAGCGGTTTTTACTGTGTTTCCGCTGTGTAAACGCTGTAAAAACCGCAACAACATAAATCTGTTGCGGAATTTCTGCTCCCCGTTGAAGTCTATGGGCCAAACACGCAGCATCTCCGCATAGAACACGGAGAATAAATTGGCATGCTGCGGAATTGAAAAACGCACCGCAGAACACTTTCCGCACGACTTTTGTGCGGTTTTTTCTGCAGCTTGGGCATGAGATTTCCTAATTCTCATCCACTTCGCTGCTACTGTAAATGCTGCAGAGTTTCCACACATAATTCCGATGCAGAAATTCCCCAGCGTTTACGCTACGTGGGAACCCGGCCCAAGGGGGCTCTATAGCATTATATGAATAACACCATCAATGAGCTCCTAGCTACCCATCTCCTAGCAATGCGGATGCTCTGGAGATACTGTGACAACCTAGAATACACTGATAGAAACCACCACAGAGCTAAAGAAGAGCACCAGTCCAAATTTTTTTAAATCTTGATCTCTTGTGTAGACTTACACAGTCGAGTCCCATTATTATGACCACCTCCTACTTTCAATATCGACAGCGCGTAGCCCATGAATTAAGTGATGTGTCGGGGGCTTGGTGGGTATATAAGGTGTGTGATAGGCTGTCTGAGCACATATCACTCCTTGCCATGGGTAAAAGGGGCGATTTATCAGAGTTGCAAACAGGGCTGATTATTGGCTTTCTGGCCCAGGGTGGCGGTATTTCTCACACAGCGCAGTTTGTGAACATGCTGGCTGCTGTGGTGACAGTGTATCGTGAGTGGAGAAATGGCACCATTGGGAATAACCGACGTGGAAACTGTGGAGCACCACGTGCCATTGATGTGAGAGGTGAACGTCAGCTAGGAACGCGCGCGAGGGCCGAACAACACGCTACAGTGGAGCAGCTCACCGTGAAAATCAACCAGGAGGCTACCAGACGTGTGTCTAATACAACAGTTCAGTGAACCCAACTGCGTATGGGGCTCCGAAGAAGACGGATGGTCACTGCTCCTATTCTAACAAAGGTGCATCGGAAAAAAAGGCTTCAATTTGCACGGCAGTATCGGAATTGGACCACCGATGATTGGTTGCCTTCTCCGATGAGTCACGTTTTCTTCTTCATGGAACAGATGGATGTTGGCGTGTCAGGCGAGAAATATCAGAGAACAAACACCTCGCAACCATTGCTGGAAGAAAACAAGCCGGTGGCGGCAGCGTTATGGTCTGGGGGATTTTTTTCATGTCATTCTCTGGGCCACTCATCCGTGTGGAAGGCTCTGAACCGAGTTGGATATGAATCCATTGTTGCAGATCACGTCCCCCCCATACATGCTATTTGTCTTCCCTGGGGCAGATGGAATCTTCCAGCAAGACAATGCTACACGTCACACATCTAGAAACATCCAACAGTGGTTGGAAGAGCACGACCAAGACTTCCAAGTACTTCCCTAGCCCCCTAATTCACCAGACCTGAAGCCAATTGAGCATCTGTGGGACCACCTCGATTGTCTTACCTGCTCTATGGATCCTCCCCCACGCACCCTTCAGCAAATGTGGGATGATCCGCAGTCATCATGGCTCCAGATACCTAAGACCACCGACCAGCACCTTATTGAGTCACTCCCCGCCCGTCTAGCTGTTGTCCGTGCTGCACACGGTGGTTACTCTGGATATTAGCTGCTGGTCAGAATAATGGGACTCAACTGTGTACATATATGTTATGAAGTGTCAACTAAATGTTCTTTCTCCTTTCCTTTTTATATATATTTTAAGTATACAAACGAATGTATGTTCACATGACGGGAGTTAACCACCTCCCTTTTTCAACCCCGACCTGCACTATTTGACCCTAGCGTCATTAACCATAGGCAAGTACTAGTCCTTCTCAATGAATTAGAATATCATCAAAAAGTTAATTTATTTCAGTAATTCAATTCAAAAAGTGAAGCTCATATATTCTATAGATCCATCACACACAGAGTGATCTATTTCCAGCATTTTTTTCTTTTAATGTTGATGATTATGGTAACAGTTAATGAAAACCCAAAATTTAGTCTCTCAGAAAATTTTAATATTGTGTAAAAGTTGAAGATTGTAGACTCATGATGTGACACACTAATCAGTGAATCAACACAAAACACCCGCAAAGGTTTCCTAAGCCTTCACAAGGACGGGTCTGCTGCTCAGTCGTCCAAAAGTCCTGTTTTCAGATGAAAATAAATTTTGCATTTCATTGGGAAATCTCGGTCCCAGAGTCTGGAGGGAGAGTGGAGAGGCATCAATCCAAGTTGTGTGCACTCCATCAAATACTACAGGAAGGGAAGGCCGTGCCAGCCGTGGTCTCCGGGGAGGAGGACGTCGGCAGGTGGCCAGGATGTTGTGGTCGTGGCCGATCGCCGAGGGTGAGCGGCAGCGGTTCGTGACCACAGCCATAACATTACGTTATTAGAGGAGCCCCTGTTTTTTCATTTTACACTTTCCCCTTTCCTTTTTTTCTGTTACCCATGAATAAAATAGTATGTGTAGTGCTCTAACTTTGTAATAAATTGCTGATTTTGGGGACTATGATTACAGAGAGGGACCTTTAATACTACTACCATTGGTTTCTGAGCAGGTAATAGGAATAGATGGTAGTCATAAAAATGGGCATTGCAAGGAAATGGGAAGCAATATGATGGGGTACCGGCTTGTAGAGGTTGGGGTTTGAATAATCTTCTGGAATATAAGATGTATAAATATAAAGCCGGCTGATTCAAGTTTCTTAGGTCATATTAGTGTAATATATGAAAGGTATGGCTCTGTGCAGTTGGGCTTGGGAATGTCGTTACTGGATAGTCTGGAAGTGGGGGTCCCTTATTCTGGAACATCATGAAATAACTAGAGTGGGGAGTGGCTGCAAAGAGCTTCTCTCTATCTCTGAAGGACCAGGCATGTCGATGCATTAGATAAACAGGCCTTTGATGTCAATAGGAACCATGTAATGCTTCATTTCCCCTTTGGAGGTGCTGAAGGGAAATTGAGCACTTGCTGACACAAGTTTCCCCAAAAATTATAGGTGATGGATGGAGGTGCCAGCAGCAGTACACCCTTTGATCCCTTTTTTGGAGGACCCTTTTAAGACAAAAGGATTGTCCAGAGAAGGATTTAATGGAACTATTAACCCATAGCACTGAAAAACATAGTTCTTCCGAAAACAAAAAGCTGAAACCCATTATCTATCCAAAAGTTAAAAGCAGATAAAAGGGATGTATAAGATGAGGAAAAAAAAATTCTCAGAAACTGCGCCACTCTTGTCTATGGGCTGTGTCTGGTACTGCAGCTCAGTCCCATTCTAATCTCATTAATGTTGATTTATGGATATTGGGTGGAGGAGAAAACAGCCCCTATAGTCATTTTGCAGTATACATAACAGAACCATGGTTCCGAAACCTCAAAGAATGACCTTGGATGAGTTTAGTCACCTTCATTTCTACATAACTAATTCCATAGTAGCAGCGTGCCTAATGGACATTTCATGCCTATACAGTTAAATAGACAAATGACCACAGAATCTGAACTCCTTTTGCAAGCATAATTTAGTGTAAAGATGAGCTGCAGCCTTGAAAGAGCAAAATTAAAACGTCTCATAATGCGAGGTCTTGGAATTAAAATGCCCAGACGGGATTATTTTAGAGTCACATTGAGGTTTGGTGGTAAAAAAACGGCACACATTTTACTGTGACTATTTTAATTGCTGAAACAGAAAATGGAAAAATAAATTAACAGAACCTAGATTTACTCAACCAAGCCCAGGTCTCCTGCCCAGTGTGTGCTTGCCAACAATCAATGCACAATTTTCTGCAATTTCGAGGGCCTCTAGAGCCCACGATGATTAAGATGCCAATGGCCTGGAACCTTCGGATTCAGCTAATGTCTTGGCAGGTGGTTGATGTAGTGAAGCATATTCAAAATGTGTTAGAAATTGATAAAGTGGCCGTTTGTAGAAGACGAGCAAAATAACAATTTTATTTACAAGTTCTGCAAATCAGTGACAGGCTCAGAATGAATGTTCCCTTGAAGAGCTGCAGAATCGTGCACGTGTAATTGTCGGTGCCGGGATCCTCGTTACTAATGCTAACATGCTGCTGATAGCTGTCCTCTCCGAACCGGCGGTACGTTGGAAGTCAATATAGTATTGTTGGAGTCCTCTCTGTAGCTGTGAAGGTCTTAAAGTGGACTCATGATCTGGAAGAACTTTTGCCTTATTGTAGTGTACAATATAGAAATGATATTAGCTTATGGGTGTGGCTATGCAACGGATGGGTGTGGCTATGCAAATAGAGTATTGGTCATTACATCATCTCGAGGCTATATTAAAGACTATCAAAATGCTGGCACAATCATTTTCGAGTGATATTATAAATATATTGAGAGTTAAAGTCCTAACATTGCGATCCTCTTATACTTCTGCAGTCTCCCTAATTTGAGAGTATATCAGTGATCTATTATCTGTTTAGGTTGGGATCCTCTGGGATGTCTCACACAGATTACATGTCACCCATTTATAGTATTCTAAGACCCTTACCACTTTTGTAGAATCCACCTCATAGGTGTCCTTGACCATAGGCCTTATGCACATGAGCGTATTTGGGATGCGTATCACATATCACAGTGCATTTCAATGGGGCGTTGCGTACCTCCATGGAACGTGTAAAAAGAAAAGTGTCAGCATGCTATATTGCATGCCGTATATCAGACCAAGTTCTCCTATAAAGCACGAAATGAAGTGCTTTTAGAAGAAAAATTAATCGTGAGAAATATGCAAATGCCATGCGGTCCCGTTTTGTGTATCGTATTATGAGCCAATAGGAAAATGCCCTTATGCACAAATTTTCTCAATGATTGTTGATGGAAATCTCATTTGGAATGTCACTTACCCAAGATATTGTCTCAGAATTCAGTGTAAAAAAAACTTAATATGGAAGTAGATTACAAAGACCCCAAGACCCCGTCTCTGCCTTATCCTATCTCTACATAATCCTATATATTAGTGTCTCCTAATAAGTAGTCTATCTTCAGAAAGACGTCTCATTAGGATATACTTATATATAGGAATAAGTAGAGTTAGGATAATACAGAGTGTAAAGCGTTTCTATAGCTGAGACATTTCAGGACCATGGACAGCTGTCTGTTTCGTGGCTGTAGGTTGAGTCTTTGCCTTGGCAGCTGCCTCTTTCTTAGCCGCAGGCAGATCACTTTACCTGAGCTGGATTCTTGAGTATCTCATTTACCCTTGTCATTTCTAATAAAGAACAAAAATGCAAGTCAAGCAGTGATCGCCCCGCGAGTTATACACAACATACAGCTACGGATACATTTATATATATATATATACTAGTCCTTCTCAATAAATTAGAATATCATCAAAAAGTCAATTTATTTCAGTAATTCAATTAAAAAATTGAAACTCCTATATTATATAACTTAATTACACACAGAATGATCTATTTCCAGCATTTTTTTTTTACATTTTAATGCTGATGATTATGGCTATCAGTTAATGAAAACCCAACATTTAGTCTCTCAGTAAATTTAAATATTGGGTAAAAGTTGAAGATTGTAGACTCGTGGTGTGACACTCTAATCAGATAAATCAACACAAAACACCTGCAAAGGTTTCCTAAGCCTTCACAAGGACGGGTCTGCTGCTCAGTGTCCACAGTCCTGTTTTCAGATTAAGTAAATTTTGCATTTCATTTGGAAATCTCGGTCCCAGAGTCTGGAGGAAAAGTGGAGGGGCATCAATCCAAGTGGCTTGCGGTCCAGTGTGAAGTTTCCACAGTCAGCGATGGTTTGGGGGCCATGTCATCTGCTCGTGTTGGTCCCCTGTATTATATCAACTCCAGAGTCAGCGCAGCCGTCTATCAGGAAATTTTAGAGCACTTCATTCTTCCCTCTGCTGACAAGCTTTATGGAGATGCAGATTTCATTTTCCAGCAGGACTTGGCACCTGCCCACACTGCCAAGAGTACCAATACCTGGTGTAATAACCACAGTATCACTGCGACTGATTGGCTAGCAAACTCACGTGACCTAAACCCCATAGAGAATCTATAGGGTAATGTCAAGAGGAAGATGAGACACCAGAACAACAATGCAGACGAGCTGAAGGCCGATATCAAAGCAACCTGGGCTTCCATAACACCTCAGCAGTGCCACAGGCTGATTACCACCATGCCACGCCGCATCCATAACACCTCAGCAGTGCCACAGGTTGATCGCCTCCATGCTACGCCACATTGATAACACCTCAGCAGTGCCACATGCTGATCGCCTCCATGCCACGCCACATTGATAACACCTCAGCAGTGCCACAGGCTGATCGCCTCCATGCCGCGCCACATTGATAACACCTCAGCAGTGCCACATGCTGATCGCCTCCATGCCACGCCACATTGATAACACCTCAGCAGTGCCACATGCTGATCGCCTCCATGCCGCCCCACATTGATAACACCTCAGCATTGCCACATGCTGATCGCCTCTATGCCACGCCGCATTGGTAACACCTCAGCAGTGCCACAGGCTGATCGCCTCCATGCCATGCCGCATTGATAACACCTCAGCAGTGCCACAGGCTGATCGCCTCCATGCCACACTACATTGATAACCCCTCAACTGTGCCACAGGCTGATCGCCTCCATGCCATGCCGCATTCATAACACCTCAGCAGTGCCACAGGATTATCTCCTCCATGCCACGCTGCATTGATGCAGTAATTCATGCAGAGTCGGAGCCCCGGCCAAGTATTGAGGGCGGTTACTGGACAGACTTTTCAGTAGGACAACATTTCGGTATTAAAAATCATTTTTGAAATTGGGCTTATATAATATTCTAATTTTCTGAGAGACTAAATTTTGGGTTTTCATTAATTGTTACCATAATCATCAACATTAAAAGAAGAAAATGCTGGAAATAGATCCCTCTGTGTGTAATGAATCTATAGAATATATGAGAGACACTTTTTGAATTACTGAAGTAAATTAACTTTTTGATGATATTCTAATTCATTGAGAAGGACTAGTGTGTGTGTATATATATATATATATATATATATATATATATATATATACAAAATCACTGCAGTTATAGTGGGAATACAATGTATAAAGTGGAACTTCACAAACTCTTAGGGTATTAAATATAATCCAGTCCCCCAATAGTTTTACCAATGGACCCCCAAAATGGAGATAGACTATTACTACAATCATGACAGAACTTGACCATATGTGGAATTACATTGCGCCTAGTCCTCCAGAGCTGCTCTTTTCAGCTACTCCCCACGATGGCAAATAGAAAGGGGTTTGAATGGGGCTGCCCTGATCGGACCACCCTGCTACCCAGCAGAACCCTTTTATAGGTATAACAGCAGCTTTAGTGGATGTTTTTTGTACACAGCACGTCAATAGATACTGATGTATACAAGCTCGGGGACTGCGCTCTCACAACATGTGCAATTGTATATAGACATAACGCTCTATTTTCCCAAATATTCTAAAAATTCTAACAATTTCTAGAAAGCATTTGAAGCGTTTTATTTTAAAAGTCCCTGTCTTGCTTTATATTTGTTTGTGAGATTTTGGATAAGTAAGAGGTTAAATCCTAGCAGTATACAAAGATTGAGCAGGAAACGGCACCCATCATTGTGCCCTGCCTGCCGAACACTAAACGGCACTTGTAACTTCCCTGTGATGTCCTGCCGTGAGCAGCCTGCCTGCACCTGGAAGTGCTTCAATCCTGTCTGTGCCGATATTAACAGGCGCATACAAGGGGATGACTGGCGCAGGAGGGGTAGCCTTGGCAGCAGCGGCTGCGTCTGCCAGCCATACCAATCACATCTACCTTGATTAATCCTTTGACGTTGGCCCGGTGTGATACCTTCCGTATATAGATCCACAGCTTATCATGGGGTTATTACATCTACGTAGGTCCATCAGTCTATTAGATCTGATTAACACGTATGTAGAATTTTTGAATTTTCCTTTTTTAGTCTTTTAGTCTGGCAATCTGTGTTGTAAATCCTCCCCTTCTTATTGATTCAAGGAAGCCAGGATTTTATTTCTTGTTCTGATTATTTATCAGATGTTTGTAACTTTTAGGGCATGTTCACACAGGGCGTGTACGCTGCGTAAAAGCACACATCGTATCTGCCCTGGTCGCCGCAGGGAATGTCCACTTCGGAAAACTGCACGTAATTTTTTTTTTCTTAAGTTTCATAATTACGTAGCCTCGGCAAGGCATCCCTCTTCCGTCCTGCAGCCCAGCATCCCGGGATGACGTTTCATCCCATGTGACCACTGCAGCCTGTGATTTGAACAGAATTCTGGGTAAGTATAAAAAAAAAATTCTTCCCTGAGTTGCGATTTTTGCGGAATCGCAGTTTTCATCGCAAAAATCGCAACTTCTGCAATTTGTTGCAGGTTTTACCTGCCCATTGAACTCAGTGAGGAAAATCCGCAACAAAAATGCAGCGATTACGCAAATACAATTGACATTTCTGAGCGTTTTTCTTGCTTATGGTTCACGCAGCGTGTGGATGAGATTTGTTCAAATCCCATCCATTCTGCTGCTACTGTATTATGCTGCGGATTTTCCAAATCAAAATCTGTTGCGTCAAATCCGCAGTATTTACACTACATGTGAACTGACCCTAAGACTGTGTTTACTTCAATCAGTTAAGAACACATGGCGCCCGCTGTCACACTTTGTAGACTGTTTTACCTCTAGGCTACAAACCTAGAGGTAAAAATATACTCTGTATATATCATGTATCATGGTGCAATGACGGGGTAGGGAGACAGACAGGTGAGCCCTAATCTACCCGCCACTCAGTCCCTGCCTACTTGCAACGGCCCGTCCTAGGCGACGGCGTACAATTGGGCGACGGTCCCTAAGCTCAATAAGTGCACGACAGACAAACAGACAAGGGTACACAGAAGCTAAGGGAAATGGGGCAGTTGCCCACGGCAGCACCGTGAGCAATGAGAGTAGTGAACGAGCCGAGTCAAACCAGGAGTGTACGAGGTACCAAACACAGAGCAGGAGAGTAGTGAATGAGCCGAGTCAAACCAGGAGCGTACGAGATACCAAATGCAGAGCAGGAGAGTTGTCAGTAAAGCCAGGGTCAAAATGAAGCAGAGGACAAATAGTTCAAGCAGCAGCAGCAGAGCCAGGAAACAGGCAAAATCACAGGCAAAGGAGGAGCAGGAAATGCAAGTATACATAGGCAGAGGGCGGGAGCTAGCTCCGCCTGGCCAGGCTGTGATAGGCTCTCCCACTTCTAAGCCTCCCAGCCTGACTGGTCGAAGATGGAGTCAATCTCTCAGACTTAGGAGCAGGTGCAGACTGATTACCAACGGGTGTCGACACAGAAGCTGTGTCTGGCAGATCCTTTACACATGGAATATGACCCCTCGAGAGCCATTAAAGGGAATCACTCCAAGAAAACCCATTCAAGGCCTAGTTCACACAGAGTTTTAGGAATTTTGAGGCAGATTTTGACCTGCCGGAAGAAAACTCGCCGTGTTTTTCAGCCGAGGCCATTGAGCACCGTGGGCAAAAAAACGCAGCGAAATCCGCTTTCTCTGTTTCCTATTGAAGTCAATGGGAGGTCAGAGACAGAAATGCCTGAAGAAACTCCAAAATTTGCCAAAATAGTGCAGTTGACTGGGCAAAAGAGCTCAATAAGGAGTAAGGAGTTCTAATACTATATAGGATTCAGATCAGCACTTTGGGGACCCTTTCGATGGGGCTTCTATATCATTGGTCAGATCACAATATGGCTGCTAAAATAGTCAAATGGGATCACATAGTTAACATCAAAATTTGGTTCCCTCAGGACAAGAGAGATTAATGTTTGGCTCCCATCTCTTAAAGGGGATGATCGGATGACCATAAGGCCCCCCCCCCCCAACTTTTGAGAACCCTATGAAGGTTTACACTACTCCTGGTAAGTTGGATGGGTGCCACCAGAGCTGTGACCCCTCTATGGACCCCGTAGCTTCCTCAGGAACTGTGTTTTAGGTACCTCTCTATTTATCCATGTAGGGTTGAAGGTTAATGTCCTCCTAGGTAGTAAAGGTCTGTGATGAGAAGAGTCCAGCAGTCGATCAGATCGCACTCCTCTGATTTATTCTCAACAAGGCTTCAAAATGATTTTAAATGCCACGAATCACATTCACATTGAGTTTGCCGCCGGGACGTGCCCTTTACCGCCCAACGTACTTGTTTGCTTTGTACCTGAAACAGAATTCTTGTATATTTGCCTGATGTCATGAACTTGTCTTTTCTGTCAGCGCTGAAGTTCAACAGGTTTTATTAAAATTCACTAAGTAACGGCAACGGCTTCATAAATATTTAGCTTTAAAATTAAATTAAAGACAAAAAAAAATCAAGAGCTTCTAATAATCCATCTGGAAACTTCTATCTATCTATCTATCTATCTATCTATCTATCTATCTATCTATCTATCTATCTATCTATCTATCTATCTATCTATCTATCTATCTATCTATCTATCTATCTATTATCTATCTCTCATATCTATCTATCTATCTATCTATCTATCTATCTATCTATCTATCTATCTATCTATCTATCTATCTATCTATCTATCTATCTATCTATCTATGTATCTATCTATCATCTATCTATCTCATATCTATCTATCTATCTATCTATCTATCTATCTATCTATCTATCTATCTATCTATCTATCTATCTATCTATCTATCTATCTATCTATCTATCTATCTATCTATCTATCTATCTATCTATCTCATATCTATCTCTCATATCTATCTATCTATCTATCTATCTATCTATCTATCTATCTATCTATCTATCTATCTATCTATCTATCTATCTATCTATCTATCTATCTATCTATCTATCTATCATCTATCTATCTCATATCTATCTATCTATCTATCTATCTATCTATCTATCTATCTATCTATCTATCTATCTATCTATCTATCTATCTATCTATCTATCTATCTATCTATCTATCTATCTATCTCATATCTATCCATCTATCTATCTATCTATCTATCTATCTATCTATCTATCTATCTATCTATCTATCTATCTATCTATCTATCTATCTATCTATCTATCTCATATCTATCTCATATCTATTCATCTATCTATCTATCTATCTATCTATCTATCTATCTATCTATCTATCTATCTATCTATCTATCTATCTATCTATCTATCTCCATTTATTTTATCTTGTTTTTCTTACCTACAGACATTAAAGTGCCAATAGCGTTGTCACCCAACTTTCCACGGATCCTGAACCGCACCTATTAGTGGTTGTCACCCAGACCAAAATATCTGATATATCTCCTAATGGAATATACGACTGGTCTTGATCTTTTTTTCAAGAATATATAAATATAAAACTAAATCCAGATAGAACTAATCCCTTGCCTCGTGTCTTATAAATAAATATATATATAAAACGCTGCTTTCCTTGAGATATAAAGTGCTGAGATGTCAGGGAGTCTGAGATATCACTTTTCTTCAGGTCAGCCCTTCTCAAGGTCAGTGTTTTCCGAGTCTCTAAAATACGGCTCCATGTTTGTTTCACTGCCAATGTTTGCAGCATAAATCCCGGGCCCTGACAAACTTTATGATAGGATGATTTATGATTTGTCTCTGCGAGGATCCTACAACTGTCCCACAATGCCACGCTCCAGCGAGCTGTCACACGTGTCAGTACGATCCTCAGACAATAATGGGCAAAGTTTTCCCTCAGCCGGTGGAAAGCAAAAAAGAACGGAGAAGTAGAAAGAACTCGGAGATAGAAGAAGACGCTCAATGCAAACATGAAACCAGATTATGTGGGGTGATCCGGTGATTCCATAGATAATTTACTCCTATTAATATCAGTACAGGATTATTTAACCCCTTATTGACTGCAGCAGGCACAATGATCGTGCCGATGATCAGGCTTTTCCACTTTTAGGGTAAGTTCAGACCAGGCGGATGCGCTGCGTAAAGGTACGCAATGTATCCACCCTGGAGCCTGCAAGGCATTCCGGCCGCAAAACCGCACCAAATTGTGGTGCAGTTTTTTGGCCGGAATGTCCGCTGCGAAAAACAGCAGGTAAAAAAAGAAGCCAATAGTTAGGTCCAGATTCACACGAATGTGGGGAAACTCGGACGTGAAAAACGTGAAGTTTTTTTCAAGTACGAAGCGCCCCCGTGCGGGTTCTGTTTTCACGGATCCCCATAGACTTGAGTCTATGGAGGGATCCGTGAATACAGAACAAAATAGGACAGGTTCCATTCTTCAACGGACCCTTCACAGGTCTGTTGAAACAACGGCCGTGTGAACGGCCCCATTGAAATACATGCGTCCATGTGATGGCTGTTGTTTTAACGGCCGTCACACGGACGTATCCTAAGTTTGTCTGAATTCGGCCTTACTCCTAGCCATGGCGACGTGTCCCTCTGAACCCTGTTATTGGCTGCAGCAGTCACATGGGATGAAAAGTCATCCCTGAGGCCGGACTGGATGCAGATGCAGAGAGATCTGGGGAAGTATAACTTCATTTTTTCTGAGTTGTGATTAGATTCCGTCGCAAAATTCGCAATATTCAATGGGGAAAACCCACAACAGAAAACCAGTGATTCCGAATCATAAATTGACAAGCTGCAGATTAAAAAAACGTTTTTCACGCAGCGTGTGGATGAGATTTGTTCAAATTATTCTGCAGATTTTCTGCAGTATTACGCTTTTTGTATTTTTTTGTGATTCATGTGGTAGCTAGAGATAAGCAAGTTGATTCTACATGAATTAAATTTAGTCCAAATTTCCCCAAAAATTCTGATTCCGCAAATTCCAAAACTTTTGGAGTTTAATTGGATGGCCGATTAGACAGTATAAGTCCTCAAATAAATTTTTGGGAAATTCACTCATCTGTAGTGGTAACACATATCACTAGGATGTGCCATCAATTTCTGATTGGTAGGGATCAGACTGCTGGGACCCATATTGATGCCAAAAGGAAGTGCCCCTTTGGCTACTGTCCTACACTGCCAATCCCAACAAGGAACCATGTTGCGAAATGTAACACAGCCCAATTCAATTGAATTCTGCCAATGTCAAGTGACACAATGTAAGAGTAAACCAAAAAGGTCACTGTGCATCACTTAAAGGGGACCGATCACCTCTCCGGCATGTCTGTTTTAGTAAATAATTGTATTCCCCATGAAATAATAATTCTGGAGCAGCTTTTCTTAAAACTCTGTGTTGTGCTATTCCTCTGTTATTCCTCCTAAAAATATATGAATAAATTGACAACGGGATGTTACCAGTTAGGGGTGTGTCTGTGCACAGACTGACAATGTCCAATCAGTGCTGACAGAGTGAGACTGTGTAAGGTCACGCCCCTTTGACGAGGGGAATGGTAACACCCAGTTGTCAATTTATTCATATATTTCCAGGAGGAATAACCTAGAAAATATGTTCCAGAATTGTTATTTCTTGGGCTAATATAAGTATTTACTAAAACAGACATGTCAGGAGAGGTGGCAGATCCACTTTCAGCTGACCATACACACTAGATGACGATGATGTCAGGATCTGCCGGCAATCTAATATGTACGACTGTCACCAATGTTTGCCATTGGGTAAAAAGTACGGCATATGGTATTTTAACATGCCCGATCCTTGTAATATTTGGGGAGCACTTGAGGAAACTTGCTTATGTGGTGGACGCAATTGCCCCTTTTTCCCTCTCTATGTTCTGGCCCTTTGTATCGAGAATGAATGACATCATCCTCAGCTCACCTCGTGGGTAACATTCTAGTGATGACAGGGCCAGAAACTTATTTTGAAGCGTAGCCCTTATTTATAAGACCAAATGTCTCAATAGTTGTATCTCCAGCCCCGTCCCATAAAACACATTCTGTTAAACCATGGATGATCTTTACTTGAGGTGTCAGAAGACGGCTTATTCTGTAAGATATAATTCTTGGTGACAGCAGGAAGGACAGTTATATCAATTGTGGCACATGTATTTAATTTCATCTAAGCCTCAATATTTCTCTTCTTTATGCCAAAGGCTTATTCCTGTCTGGAGCGCTAGGCTTATCACAGGTATAAGTGAACAATATAATTTATAGCGCATCTTGAAAGTAAGCTGACAAAGTTTAGCAAGTATCTAAAAAAATAAAGATATTTCCTACAAACCCGTTTCGTACACAGCCAGAGGCGCATTGCTCGTGTCAGAGAGTGGCTTGTTTTGCTTTCAATAAAAGGCACATCATAACGATCTCATATAAAGTAGATGGTTAATGAATCTGAAAAGAAGCGCGTGAGGTTTTCAGGAGAGAATTAGGTATTAAAAAACCTGAAATGCGTTTTGCAGTAAGAAAATTATACATTTATGTGAGTGCTTCCTAGCAGATTGAGGCGTATGATAACGGAGTTCTTATTTTCAACAAGTAACGGTCTACATATCGTAGAGGCCTCCACTACATGGGGTCGAAGGGGAAGGGTTGTCGGGCTCTTGTTAGGCCTATCACCCTTCACCGATGAGTTTCTGAACCCCCCCATGTAACATTAATATGCAAAGGAGAGGCGAATGTCCCAACGGTCACTCATATGAAAGGGGTAAACAAGAACATACACTATATGGGTGTTCTGTGTCTATTGGGACAACTGCACATTATTGGGACACCTACACATTACACCTACAGGAGATTTTATGATATCCCATTCTTAATCCATAGGCATTAATATGGAGTTGGTCCACCTTTGCAGATAAACATCTTCCACTCTCATGGGGAGACTTTCTACAAGCTTTTGGGGTGTCTGTGGGAATTTTTGCCCATTGATCCAGAAGAGCATTTGTGAGGTCAGACACTGATGTTGGAGGAGAAAGCCTGACTCACAATCTTCCGTCTAGTTCATGCAAATGTATTGGATGGAGTTGAGGTCAGGACTCTGTGCGGCCAGTGAATTTCTTTCACACCAAACTCCCCTGACCAACCAGCCAACCAACCAACCAACCATGTCTTTATGGACCATGTGCACTGGGGCTCAGTCATGCTGGAACAGAGAAGGGATGAAACCCAAACTGTTCCCACAAAGTTGGAAGCTACAATTGTCCAAAATGTCTTGGTATGCTGACGCATTAAGATTTCGCTTCCCATCGATGAAACTAAAGGGCCTAGGCCGACCCCATAGCATTATCCCTTCTCCACCAAAATATACATGGAACCTTCTCCTGGCATTCGCCAAACCCAAACTCATCCATCAGACTGCCAGATAGAGCGTGATTCATCACTCCCCAGAACACGTTTCTACTGCTCCAGAGTCCAGTGGCGGCGGCTTTACACCACTCCATCCGACGCTTGGCATTGTGCTTGGTGATGTAAGGCTGGCATGCAGCTGATCAGCCATGGAAACTCATGCCATGAAGCTACGGGGGCAGAGTTTCTTGTGCTGATGTTAATGACCGAGGAGGTTTGGACTCTGCAGTTATTGAGTCAGCAGAGCTTTGGCGACTTTTATGCACTATGCGCCTCGGCACTTAGTGACCCCGCCCTGTAAATTTACGTGTTCTCCACTTCGTGACTTGAGTTGCTTTGGTTTTTAAAAGCTTCCACTTTACAATAATATCACCCACAGTAGATCGTGGAATATCTAGGAGGGAAGAGATTTCACAGACTAACCTCTATTACAGGACCACGCTCGAATTCAGTGAGCTCTTGAGAACGACCAGAAAACTGCTGACAAAAAGCTCTTATGGACCTGGCCCGTCCCCGTATTATATAGACAACTATTCATTCCAATAGTTAGCATGTAATACTACATTTCCCCTGCAGTGGTCGCTATATGGCAAGGCGCAGCTTCCCCTGGCAAAAATAGCTGCTCGCCAGTGGTTTCTGAATACGGGTCCACCGTGATCAGCTGATCGCCCGGGTGCCTACAAACAAAAAAAGGGGGGGGGGCAACAAACTGCTACCACAATGCACCCTATAATGTATGCCCAGACTTGAATACAGAAGTCTTTACCATTACTTCTTGCCATTCTTGAAACATTGCCAGGCTGTAGCCTTGTGATGAAGTGCTCCAGGTGTGATCTTATTGTAACACACTGAGTATATCTACTGTATATGGCGATTCTGTGTTGAACGATCCCATACCAAGTATTATTCAGTCATGTTGCTATATTTCGCAGTACCTTCAATAAAATAGTCATTGAAGTTCATCATAAAATATTTTTCTCAGTGGCAAAAAGTCACATTTAAAAACAATATATCTGCTCTACAAAACAAGCAATACAGAACTTGGTGATACCAGTAAAATGGAAGCTTTAAGTGAAGGACAAAATTCAATTGTTGGGGCACAAAAATACCTAAAAGTCATCCAACGCCACTGCAGTAGAAGCCATCGGAATAGACGGTTCATCAGCTGATTTCCATGTTTGTGCATTAATGACTCATCTATTTATTCGTTCATTTAAAGATAATTCATTTTAATGGATAATTACATTTTTAGTCGGTCATTAAACTTGTCCTAAGCAGCTATTATTATATGATAAGTGATTGTAGAAACACAACGCTCTGCTCCTGATTTGCTTCCCGTGACACCCCCATCCCCTTCCTGAGTTTGATACTTCATGATTTGCGTGAGGGGTTGTGAAATAGAAAAAAAAAACAGCGAAAAAAAATCTAGAATTTTTTTTACTCTAAAAACCTATACCAAATAGTTGCAAAAACATTTATTTTGGTGGTTGCAAATATTTATTTATGTATTGCGGCTGATATAGCTCTAACATTCTGCTGCACTGTACACAGATTGTAATCCCTATCCTCATCATTCCCTGTTACCAGTTTATCGTATATTCAGCAAAATGTTAGTTAATTAAATACATGGGAGTGGGACGACTCAGAGCAACTGGAGGCCCCAATCTGGGACTGGTGACATCATCACACTTGGGCGATGACATCACTTATTGTGAGACGATCTGCTGATATAAGCTGTCAGCAGAGTAGATCATAAACTTCTTCACTGACAACGTCAGCCTATCAGTTACGTGGGTCCTAAAGAGGAGTCTATCCAAGTGAGGTAGAGCTCAATCCCTAAAATATATCATGTAAAGCGGATTTCAATGACATTTTTTTATTGCTCTTCAGTGTCTAAAATAAGAATAAAGAAATTTTGCAAATAGTCTTGATTATAACTCCATCGTTTTCAGTATACATCTCCTATATGAACCTATGTGGTTTCATGATTACAGACTACAAACAAACCCCCTCTGTTTTCTGTTGTCATGGGTTACTTCACTCCCTTGCTCTACTTCTACTATGTTAGCAAGACGGGGCATCTTGGATGACAACTCAGACCTATCAGAGTGGGTATTAACGGATTGGCCTTTACTTTGGTAGAGGTACGGGCAAGATGGGGGGTCCTTCAACCTACACAGAGCCGCCACTAAGAAAGTCACTATCATGTTAGCAAACGAAGGGTGGGTTTGGTCTAATGTTCATTTTACCCTTTTCTCATACAAGCGACGGGAAGGGTAGACTGAACAACTGCTGGGTCCATCCTCTTCCAGAAAGGAAATATGGTGTGGAGCATAGGACCTCCTGGAGGAAAATTGGACTTCCTGGAAGAGGTCCCATGTTGATGTTTTTCATGTATAGAGAAGTAACTTTAGAGGAGGTATGGGCAAGATGGGGGGCCAAACTCAAGTTGGCCCCTGAACTTACACAAGGCCACCACTAAGAAAGTCACTATCATGTTAGACAACGAAAGGTGGGTTTGGTCTAATTGTCAATCTATCCTTTTCTCATACAAGCGACAGGGAGGGTAGACTGAACAAGTGCTGGGTCCATCTTCTTCCAGAAAGGAGATGTGGTGTGGCACATAGGACCTCCAGGAGGAACATTGGACCTCCTGGAGGAGGTCCCATGTTGATTTTTTTCATGTACAGAGAAGCAACTTGAAGCTCCTGGGTCTTAATCTAAAATCCATAATGGGGCCCCCATCTATCATATACCATTAATAACACTGATGTCTACTTATGTGGCTTTTGGTCACCTTCAGGCAAGTGGTCACAGGTA
Source organism: Rhinoderma darwinii (assembly GCF_050947455.1). NCBI lineage: Eukaryota > Metazoa > Chordata > Amphibia > Anura > Rhinodermatidae > Rhinoderma > Rhinoderma darwinii. Next base: position 90,938,749 of record NC_134695.1, read on the forward strand.
AAACTGCTACCTCTCCACCTCCTATAGCTACACCCTTGACTAGGTGGAAGGATTTCCATGAAACCTCCAGCACTATAAGGTTTTCCACAATCACGGCGTAACATTAGTAGACAGTGGTGGCTGTAGAGCAAATGGTGGGATGCCCTTATTTAAAGCCGGAATACCCCTTTAATTGTGCTGTACTTACATAGTATATGACATACTGATCTGACTGATAGGCTGGTGAGCAGAATCGGGAACAAGGAAAATAATGAAGTGTATACATTACCTCTAATAGCTATTGATTGAAAGTACATGTCTGATAAGATCAGTCATTATGCTGAATTGGATGTACGTCTCTGTCTTGATACTTTAAATAACAATGTGCTGGCAGGAGCTTTTAAATATTTCATCATTCGCGAATACTATAACCCAATGAGAAGTTTTTATGCTGAAATGGCATATTAAGGTCTGCGGCGGTGAATTTACTACCTGTAGTAACATCTGCCATAGACCGAGTCAATATGGTGTTGTGTATTTCATTCTGCACGGGATTAAAAAGAAATATCAATTCCCTGACTTAAGCAATCTGTTTGGCTTCATGAATAAACTAGAGCTATTATGGGGCATCATTCATTTTCAATAGTCAGAGAAATCCTCATTGCGTTGTAGCCGGCTGCTTGGTTATACATGGCAAAATGCAATATTGCAAAAGCGTGTGATGTCATGCAAGTGGGAGGAGTCTTTATTGCAAGCACAAGCATGTGGATCGGTCAGACACGGGGGGGGGGGGTCATATATTAAATGCAATGCAAATAGAATTAATGAGGGTAACTTTGGAAAACAATAGATTTTGGCTATTGGATTGCTATGGGCAATGCCATTGTCTTCTCATGTTGCTATCCTTGAAGCCCAATATGTGTCTCGAGTCTGTGAAAATCACATGTAACTGTATTATATATTATATAAGTATCAGGAAACACTATAATGTTCAACCTCACTCCTTTGGCAGATGTAGTAGATGTATATTATTGTCCAATCTGTTCTTTGGGGCCATTTTCCACCCCCCCCCCCTTAACTTTTGAAAATGCATATTTTCTCTCTCTATGACCATCTGGCCCTTCCTGGTGTAATTCTTAGCACTCAAGTCAGATATCTCCTCATGCATCCCCGCTCTTAAAGCATGTGGTTTCATAGAACAAATGGAGAAAAAGACTGCAGCTGCATCCCCCTCCTCTCCCCTCTTCCTGTCTTCTATTTACCGTATTTCTCAAAAAGTATTCAGGAGGTTTTTCAACATTTATAGAGAGTCTATAGGCAGAGAAAGGGGAACTTCATGCTACTGGAAGGTGAGGAAGATGTCACTTCCCCCCTAGGGCCTGTTCACATCAGCGTCGGCCTTCCGTTCATGGGTTCTGTTCGATCTTTCCGGAGGAGGAACCGATGAGCGGAAAGCCAAACAAAAACCATAGCTTCCATTTGCCTTACCATTGATTTCAATGGTAATGCTTCCGTTGCAATTGTTGTCCGTTTGTTTCGTTTTTTTGCGGAAAAAATAGCGCAGTCAACTGCTCTATTGTTCTTGCTAAAAAACGAAACCTTACTGAACGGAAAAAATCGGAAATCAGTTGAAATAGAAGCAATAACATTGAAATCAATGGCAAGGCAAATGGAAGCTATGGTTTCGGTTTGGCTTTCCATTCATCGGTCCCTCAGACGGAAAGGTCTGACGCAACCCATGATCGTAAGCCCGACACTGATGTGAACAGGCCCTTATATGATATATTGCAAAGTTTTATTTACTCATATATATATACTACTGATTTATGACTAATACTGATTTTATTGCTAGAACAGAATTTAGATTAATACTCAGGACAGATCTCCACTCCAATGTTCTTGTACTGACGTTACAGCCTCATTACATAAACTCGAGAGAAGGTAAATGAGTCTAATTATGCTGTATCTCCTGTAATGGGCATGGGATCATTCCTGGTCACTTGGGTCATTCTGTGCATTATACCCCTGCCAATGCAGCCTGCCAGTCTAGTCCACAGGCACCATTTACAAGCGCTAATTAAAGTGGACAATGCCATGTAAATAAATTTGATTGAAGTCCTTTATCCAAGAATTGTATTTGTGGACTGCCCGATGGGAGCATAATATTACGTAATGGCAGTCACAAGTAATTACATTCACTATATGTCGAGTTTTACACAATATAAAGCTATGGAGGTCACATCAGCCAACAGGGGGCTACAAGTAGCAGTATAGCCCGGCTTACAGATTAGGGTCTGCAAGGAAATATCTCCATTGTATATGTGTAACGTCCATGGTCGCGGACCGTTGGGATTACGCACCCCTCGATGACCGCAGCCATTGTCTGGTGAGCACAGGCCTGCATCTCCTTCCCAGGAGACGCCAGCGCTCACTTCCACTCCTCTCTGCTGTCCCGTAGGGTGCACGGGCTTAAAGGGCTAGTGCGTGCACATGTAAAATATCGTTAATTAGCCCATGATCACCCTGGACTATAAGAAGGGCCCTGCCCCTTTGCTCATTGCCTGAGCATTGTTGTGTTTACCCGTGTTAGCCTTGCAAATGGTTCCTCAGTGTTATCCTGTTCACGTTGTTTCTCGTGTCCTGTATCCCGTGTTATTTGTTCCTGTGCCTTAAACCTGTTGGAGCAGTGGCGTAACTACCGCGGTAGCAGCAGTAGCGGCTGCTACGGGGCCCGGGGCTTGAGGGGGCCCGTGCCGCCAGCCGACACGCCCACCCAAATGCCCGGTGGCGCCGCTAGCAGCCGTTATGGCTGCTACAGCGGTAGCGCCGCTACTGTGGGGCCTTACACAGGCCCTCTCATCATGCCTGTAGGTGTCGCTAGCACCGGAGGGGGCCCCAGTGCTAGCGGCAGCCAAATACATGTGTCAGCACTGAATGGCCGGGCATGTTCCGTGCCTGACCATCCAGTGCCTTACAATGACACTGATTGGCTAGCGGCGCGATGACATCATCGCGCCGCTTCCATGCTTGGAAGGTGCTGATTGGCGGGGCAAGTCATTCTGCCCCGCCAATCAGCGTCATTGGAGGACGCTCGTTCAGCTCCTGCAGACATGCTCAGAAGAGAGTATGTCTGCATCGCCAGTGAACAGCGTGGGAACGGGATCATGTGAGTATGGCAATTTATTAATTTTTTTCTTCAAAAATGTGAATGGCATTATCTATAATGGGGGGGGTTGGTCGTCTTTATGTGGGGCATATCATATATAGGGGGGTCTATATGTGGGGCAGTAGCTACAGGGGCGTCTATATGTGGGGGTGTGGGCCACTATATACAGGGGGCTCTATATGTGGGCCATTATATACAGGGGGCTCTAGATGTGGGCCATTATATACAGGGGGGTCTATATGTGGGCCACTATATACAGGCGGGGGGTCTATATGTGGGGCACTAGCTACAGGGGAGGTCTGTATGTGGGGATGTGGGCCACTATCTACAGGGGGGTCTATATGTGGGGCAGTATATGTGAGATACTATACAAGGGTGGGCTATATGTAGAGCACTATCTATAGGGGAGCTATTTTTTAGGGTACTTTCTATAGGGGTGGGCTATGTGTGGGACACTATATACAGGGGTGGGATACCTGTGGGGCACTAGCAACAGGGTGGCTATATGTAGTGCACAGTCTACAGGGGGGAGCTATATGTGAGACACTATCTACAGAGGTGGGCTATACGTGGAGCACTAACTATAGGGGAAGCTATATGTAGGGCAGCACGGTGGCTCAGTGGTTAGCGCTATTGCCTTGCAGCTCTGGAGTCCATATGTGGGCACTATCTACAGGGGGCACGGTGTGTGCGTGTGTGTGTGTGTGTGTGTGTGTGTGAGACAGTTATATTTAGATGTGTTGAGAATTTTAACTTTGTTTATAGGTGCAGAAGTTTTAAAACTGAGAAGCTGAAGACATCTAAACGGAAAACTGCAGAAATGGGTCATGGCCGGGAGAATTCATCATAGATGTCTGAACCGGAGGGAGAAGAAAAGAACTAGAATCTGAGATGTCACCGGTGAGTCACTTAATGTAAATTAATCTGCCTCTAATCAGTATTGTAGTCACTGTATGATCTGCAGCGAGATGATGGGTGGTATGATTTTTTTTTGTGAAACCGCATCTCCCAGCATATCCTTATCATTGTTCCGGCCATGCTGGGAGCTGTAGTTTTACACAGTACAAACCTATACGCAGTGGCGTAACTACCGCTATAGCAGCCGTAGCGACTTCTACGGGGCCTGCAGCATGAGGGGGCCCGTGGCACCCGCCGGCACGGCCCCCTCCCATGGCCGCAGGCTCCGCTAGCAGCCGCTATGGCTGCTACAGCCCGACGCCACTGAAGGGGTTGTTCCTACAAAAGACATGCATCCCCTAACCACAGGATAGGGGATACATGTGTGATCGCTGGGACGCCCAGCGATGAGGAGAACGGGGGACCGAAAGTCCCCCCTAAATTCTCCATGACAAACCTCGGACTTCCGGGGTCTGTGTCGGCAGCTCCGTAGAAATGAATGGAGCGCCGGTCGCGCTTGTGCGCATGCGTGACCAGCGCTCCTTTCATTTTTATTGAACTGCGCAGACGCCAGAAGTCCGAGGTTAGTCATGGAGAACTTCGGGGGACTTTCGGTCCCCCGTTCTCCTTATCAATGCCAGCGATCGCACATGTATCCCCTATCCTGTGGATAGGGGATGCATGTTTTTTGTAGGACAAACTATAGGCCGTTTTTGTTTTTTTGGGGGGGGCTTATATGGTGTTATCTACAGAGGGGGTCTGTATGGCGTTCTCTACAGAGGGGGCTGTATGGTGTTATCTACAGGGGGTCTGTATGGCGTTATCTACAGGGGGCTGTGTATGGTGCTATCTATAGTGGGGCGCTGTGTGGTGGAATCTATAGGGAGGCACTATTTTACAGTGGGGGGGGGGGGGTTGTGTGATACCCAGCAGAGGGGGGGCCCCCAGTCAAAAGTTTGCTATGGGGCCCAGTCTTTCCTAGTTACGCCCCTGTGTTGGAGTCGTGTTGTGCCACCGGTTCCGCCTGCTGTGTTACACCACGACTGGTGTCTGCTGTCAAGGTCCCATCTGTGCCTAGCCATTGCTACTGTCTGAACCACTACAGGTACCCTTGTGCTTGGACTATTTATATTCTGACTTGGTACTCTGTTGGCCAGCTGCTATCCTGCTATGGCGGTACGGCCCAGTGGGTCCACATACCCACAGTTCATGACAATATGTATGTTATTGAGTCTATAGTTAACAGGATGCCCCACCATGCTCATATGTGCTGGATAATGCTGACATACCGCTACATGTTTACTCCAATTTCCATCTCTTTTGGTGGTTTACGAACAATTTCTTGCGGTAAGTAGATGTAGTATGAGGAGATGTCTACATTCAATCGTACATGGTGAGATGTCTCCTTAAGACCTATGGTGGGTGAGACATCTTCAGATCTGTAAGTCGAAAGATTCTTGACCTCGATAAGTCTAGTTTTATGTGTTTTATCAAAATTTGTTTAGTTCATTTTCCTTTTTAATTTACTTATGAGTTGGAAGATACTTTAGAATTGTCTTCATTACTTTCTATTGTTATGTGCTGCTAGTGTAGTCTGATTCTAGACATGAGTGAGACGGTGAAAATTTGTCTCATCAGCAAATTTCCGACTGGTGAATTTCCTAGTTTGTAACCATATTCTCCACATTCAAGACAATGGAGGCTACAACATGGATCTATATTGTAGCAGGGGTGTAGCTATAGGGGGTGTAGAGGTATCAGCACCCTGGCCCTTCCTGGTGCCGGACATGGCCCAAAGGTTCCTTTACCTCGTAAGAAGATGCCAGTATTATAAATGGCACTTGGTGAGTGGGGAACCCTTTAAGATATTTTGCACTGTGGTCCAGGAGCTTCAAGTTAACACCTGTGTATTGTATCTCCATTGGTATATATTTGGGGGGGGGGGGGGGATACAGTTCTATAATAAAAACTTGCTGGTTTGTGAATCTCCTACTCTGTGAATTTTCACAGATTCGCTCATTGCGATTTGATTATTCTCAATAAAGGTCAACACGAATAGTAAATGATAAATTCTAATAATAATTTCATGATCATACATGTCCAGTTGTGGGCTTATCATTTAGACATAGGCTATTGCTTGCCTGCTATTCAGTGCTGAGTACTTCGATGCTTTTACTCTTTTCCATTAGAGAAGAATTATGATTAGACTGTTGCTTGGCTGTATTGTCTACTGGGAATCTGAGGTAATCAGAAATATACCTTCTGTCTCATCAGAAGCCTAGGTTGCTGATTTGTCCCTCCCCCATGCTTTACATTTCAGCTCTGCCTACTCAGATTTGCTGCTTTGTAAGCACAAGCCCACAACAAGCTCACAAAGTCTTAAAGGGGTTTTCCTAGACATTGATGACCTATTCTTAGGATAGGCCATCAATATCAAATCGATGGGGGACTGAGTACTGGCACCTCCACCGATCAGCTGATTGAAGAGGCTGCAGTATTCATGGACACAGCTCTATACATACCGTAGTGGCTGTGCCTGGTATTGCAGCTCTTTGTAGCTCAGTCCTATTCAAGTAAATGAAGCTGAGTTGCAGTACCAGGCACAGCCACTCACGGAGCGCCGCTGATCCTTCAATCAGCTGATCAGTGGTGGTGACGGGAAATAAACCCCCACCGATCTGATATTGATGACCTTTCCTAAGGATATCGTAATCCTTTTAATGATTAGAAACTACAAGCAACTAAACCACCACAAGTCTGTCATTATATAAAAGTGACAGCAATGGCGGGCAGGTTAATATTCATGATATTCAATATACGTATTTCCCGCTGAAGAGAAGAAGGCAGATTTTACTTGTCTCTATAATGTATATTTGTAAAGACGTCTGATCCTGTTATTGCTCTGAAGATCAGACACGTGTCTGTAGAGTAAGATATTCATCTCTCTGTATGATCCGCTCTCTAGTGTGTCAATAGTCGCCGTTGCCGGTTTTGCTAATGTCCAATATTTTGTATTCATTTTTCGTCGCCAGATGTCTGTGCATTTGATTTTGACTCCTAGCTGATTTCATGCAAAATCCACAGTAGGAGCAAGCTGCAGGGTAAAATCTAATGAATTCATCTGGCAGAAAAGCTCCTTCTAATACACATAGATCTTTCCAACTATTGCAGAAAGGGGATTATTTGGAAGCTTGACTCCTTCCTGCGTCTTCTGATTTAAGAACTCTAATGTACAATTCAAGAGGAGCATATGTTACCGGTGATGATGTAGTATAATTGCAGTACTGTGGGATCGCCAGGGCCCACGCTGACGTTCTGTAGGAAAAATACAGAGCTAAGTCATGCCACTGTCTCTTGTGCCAGTTCTATAAACACATGATTAGTAGTCTGGTGCCGGGTAAAGCTCTTTACAATGGTATTCCTTAGGCCATAGACACAAAGTAAATGTTTCCGTTCCTGATCAGCCATTAAGAAGCTTGTTCAGTGTGGTGGAATATTAATGTTCCTTCTACGGTGGGTGCGGTTTCTAGAGACCACCAAACCCATTATTAACAATAGAACATTGGGTGAAAAAAAAGACAATCTTGCCGTGGCTGTTGGTATCTGATGGTGTCCATAGACATTCGATTGTTTGCAAATCCCACCAAAAATTGCATGTGAAAATATTTTTGGCCACCCTTTTATCTTGGCATGAAATCACTTTTGGCCAAGCCCTACTGTTACTGTATAAAGTGTATTAGTGTCTATTCAACAGCAAGAAATATTACGAACCAGAGGATCTAGCACCTCTCCTGACATGCCTACTTTAATAAATAATAGTATTCCCCATTAAATAACAATTCTAGAACATATTTTCAAAGAATTTTACGTTGTCGTTCCTCTGTTGTTCTGCCTAGAAATTTATGAATAAGTTGACAACTGGGCGTTACTATTCCCCTTGTCAAATGGGTGTGTCTCTACAGAGGCTCAAAATGTCAGCACTGATTGGACATTGTCCGGCTATGTAGGGACACACCCCCAACTGGTAACACCTAGTTGTCAATTTATTTATACTTTTTTAGGAGGAATAACAGAGAAACGGCACAACGTGAAGTTCTAACAAAAGGTGCTCCAGCATTCTCCAGCATTCGTATTTCATGGGAAACACAATGATCTACAAAAACAGACATGTCAGGAGAGGTGACAGATTCTCTTTAAGGACCATGCCATTCTTTTTAGCAGTCAATATCATTGGACAGTCCAGGTTGTCAGTATAAAGCATCAGCACTAGCGACTGCCACGCCCTTAATGGTGGTGAAATAAAGGAACCTCTCTCTTTGTTTACACCTTTTAGTTGTTCCCCAAGGGGTTATCGTATGAAAGGATCAGAATCCCCTAAAGGTCTGGCAGGCTTAGTCAAATCGGAATAAATGTCTGTGTTTTCCCATTATATGTCCAAAATAAGGCCTCATTCACACGAGCGTGTGCGTTTTGCGCACGCAAAAAAACGCAGCGTTTGGCGTGCGCAAAAGGCACTTGACAGCTCCGTGTGTCATCAGTGTATGAAGCGCGGCTGTGTGATTTTCGCGCAGCCGCCATCATAGAGATGAGGCTAGTCGACGTCAGTCACTGTCCAGGGTGCTGAAAGAGTTAACTGATCGGCAGTAACTCTTTCAGCACCCTCGACAGTGAATTCCGATCACCATATCGAGTAACCGGTTTAAAAAAAAAAGAGGTTCGTACTTACCGAGAACTTCCCGGCCGTTGCCTTGGTGACGTGTCCTTGGTGACGCGTCCTTGGTGACGCGCCTCTCTTGACATCTGGCCCCACCTCCCTGGATGACGCGGCAGTACATGTGACCGCTGCAGCCTGTGCTTGGCTTGTGATTGGCTGCAGCTGTCACTTGGACTGAATTGTCATCCCGGGAGGTCAGACTGGAGGAAGAAGCCGGGAGTTATCGGTAAGTCAGAACTTTTTTTTTACACGTTCACGTATATTGGGATCGGAAGTCACTGTCCAGGGTGCTGAACCAGTTTAACTCTTTCAGCACCCTGGACAGTGACTGTCTCCTGCCGGGTTCGGTCAAAACGAGTTCGGCCGAACCCGGTGAAGTTCGGTCCGCTCATCTCTAAGACACTCCGTTCGGATGTTTGTAAACAGAAAAGCACGTGGTGCTTTTCTGTTTACATTCAGTTTGACAGCTCTTGCGCGAATCACGCAGTTCGCACGGAAGTGCTTCCGTGCGACCTTCGTGGTTTTAACGCACCCATTGACTTCAATAGGTGCGTGATGCGCGAAAAACGCACGATTATAGAACATGTCGTGAGTTTTTTTCAGCGCACTCACGCTGAGCAAAACTCACGGACTGTCTGCATGCCCCCATAGACTTGTATAGGTCCGTGCGACCCGCGTGAAAAGCACGCGAGTCGCACGGACGTATATCACGTTCGTGTAAATGAGGCCTAAGGCTTGAGTTGGGTGATCTAATAGACCAGATTTGGTCAGAGTTTTACTTGTGGCAACACCCAATGGAAGAAGATTTGTAGGACTGTGTTCACAACTGTCGTCGCAAATTTCATTAAAAAAATCCAGCATGCAGCATGATTTTTTCTAGTAAAATATATGGAAACCATGACAAAAGTCCACCAGATACCTATTCAAGGTGCCAGGCGCTGTTGATGTCCGCAATTTGATGGATGACAGAGAAAAACAAAAGAAATGATTAACGTAGTTGTGAATTTTAGAGTGAGGGGGGAATTCCTCAACTCTTAAAGGGGACTTTGCGTTATTTTCTTGAATATTTTGTACATATGCATATGCAATATATGGTCTTTTTGTTATGCACTGTGCTGATGAGTTGCTTGTTTTATGCTGTTTTTACCCCTAGGTGGCGTTCTACAGGTTGAGAGACCTGCCCGTCCTGTTGCACTCCTGTCCTACTAATGTGGCCAGTCCGGCCTGTGTTATTATGTTGCGCTGCTCATGTTTCCAGAATTGTAACGTCGACTCGTGTCCAAACAGTCAAACAGGCAGTTGTACAGGCAAATTATGTTTGGCTTCCTGGCTTGGTGTGCATTGGGTGGCGCCAGAATATACGGTCTGGACGCCATATTTGCTCAATTTCATGCTAAGCCAAGAGCTGTGAAAGAAAGTAGTGGAAAGCTGCTGGAGGAGCGACGGCACTTTCGTTGGGCCTGAGTCTGAGGGTCAGATTGTGGGTGACGGCCAAGAGTCTCCCTGTGGTGTGAAAGAGTCATGCGAACTGTGGTGTGTGTAAGCATAGGAGTAAGCCTGTGGCGGCCTACTAGGCCTAAATTTTTTTACCCAACCCCTGTATCAGCAAAAAATGCTCTTGACAAAATTGTGAGCCACGCGGCCATTCTCTGCTTGTCCGAGCTGTGAGTACGACTTTGCCTCTCATATTGAGAAGAATTACTTGTTTTTCCTGTAGTGGCCGGTTGAACACCGGCCTAGAAAGGTTGAGTTTGCTAAAAATCTCCTGTCTCCTATCATCTTTGCCGCTACACACCTCTGCTGGGCCGTTCACCACCCAGGCCCCACCATACATGATCATAGCATAAGACCTAACGCAAAGGAAATGTGGGGAATTTTTCAACATCGGCCAATCAGGTCACGGCTTTTGTTGTCCAATCCTTCAAAAATTTAGACCGTTATCTAGTCTGTTGACATGGGCAGGTTGCCCATCACCCCGATATTACATTCTGCACCAGATCTCCTAATATTCCTGAGAACACCATGGCCTATGTTGTATCTATCCAAAGTCAAAACTTAAACAACGCTCTCTCGAACTATCAAAGTAAAAAATTACCCCCCCCCCCAAAAAAAAACAACACTCCACATACCTTGATTTTTCTTTAATTTGCTCCCATTTTGGAATACTTTGAGGATTAAACACTCCGTTCAGTCTCAGTGTCTATGATGATTTTTCCTTTAAGGCACCAGAGGGACTTTTTGATCTAGGATCCGACTTGACGTGGATTCTGGAGGGAAATCATAAAATTCTCGTAGATAAAGAATTGTCTCTTTCAACAGCAGCGGCTAAAGGAGGGCTCAGGAGTTGGTGTCATGTTAAATATTCACAGCAGGAAGACAGCCAGGTACTCGAACTGACATGATGAATTTCCCCTTCTCCTGCTGTTTCTATCTCATTAAATAAAGTGATTAAAGAGTTATCAAATTTTAATACTTCAAATTGACTGCAGCAGGCAACTTTCTGTGTACGGCAAATCATCCTTGAAGTTACACAGGCTTTAATTTTATTGAAATTCTGGCATCGACTTTCAAGCAGAGAGAAGAAATTTTGAGAAAACATTGCTTAATTACTGCAAATCCGTGAAGCATTTTTTTAAGTTGTATTTTATGTTGCAGAGAAACAAGCGTCATGGCCAAATATATTCATCATTGCATGGCAGCGATCAGTGGTCTCTCGCATAGGCTGGGAATAGACAGTGGGCCGAGGATACAGCAGCTGCTCTGGAGGTCTCTATGTCTTCTGCGTTAGGGCCCTTTTCCACGGGCCAATTATCGGTCAATCATTGCCGTGTGTCCCGATCATTGCCGTGTGTCCCGATCATTGCCGTGTGTCCCGATCATTGCCGTGTGTCCCGATCATTGCCGTGTGTAAACACGGAGACGCGCTGCGACATGATACAAATGTATGGGAATGAGCGGTCGTATTAATGAGCACTCCCCCATACATAACTCCTTGTGAAAGGAGCAAACGAGGAGCCCATCAACGAGCTGTCTCGTTGATCGGCGCTCGTTTACACGGCCCACATCGGATGGTGTAAGAGGACCCTTACTTTGTATCATGATCATGTAACAGACTCTTTACACATAATAATGATTGACACTTCTCACTTTCTGCCTTATGACCCCCCACTGCGTGTGCAGCCGGAGTAGAGAAATGTGCGGCAGAACGCTCTCCATGGTGCTGAGACTTGGAAAGTGAAATTTCTCTAATTGATACAAATACTGTCTGCTTTATAGTAATAACTAGAGATGAGCAAAATTTCAACATTTTATTTTGGGTCCGATACAGTCGGTGTAACATACTCTTTCCTTCACCTGGGGCAAAAGTGTATTCTGGTGCTCCTCCCTCACTAAGTGATATATATATAAATCCTTATATGCTGCTGTAGATTTTCAGTTCAGAAGCCCAATTTTCAGCGACATAGCAACACTGTTCTACTCCACCAATGGTCTGCTGGAAAAATTGTATGTGTACCCAATAAGATTACAACTCTAATATCAAGTCTTGCTGCTGGTGCTAGTGTTGCCCCACACCCAGCGCCTGGTGCAGATGTCCTGCCTGCCACACCTAGAATTACCCAGAAATGATTTAAATTATACAGAGAGAGGAATGAAGAACACGGCCACACCGAATCTCCAAACCGGTTAAAGAGGATTTATAAATTCATACAAATACTTCTATATAATCAGAAAAATCGAATGTAGATATCAGTATTTATGTTGTCTTTTTCCTCCGTCAAGTTTTTAAAAATCCTTATCATATAACATACGTCCACTTTTAATTGCATTGTAATCTTTGTTGTTATCATTGCACATATCATTCCTAAATTCTAATAGGTTATTACTGAATCATCCCATAAGAAATAGACCCTAGCGGCAAGTGATTAGCTCCAAGGTCATTTGAGATTGTCTTCTACTGGACATTTGGGGCCCATTTTTGTGTCAATAGCCCACCACAGGATCCTTTAGTACTATATATATATATATATATATATATATATATATATATATATATATATATATATATATATATAAAATAAATTATGATAATCCTTCTACATGGTCACCAGATCTTGTAAGTATTAACTCTAAAAGTAACCAGGATATGTTTCTTATCATACAGGCTCCAATGATACAAATACATTTACTGCAGTAGGATCCTATTATGAATTGCCCTATATCATCCAATGCATTATATAGTCAGTGACCCAACAGTGATGTTTTACATCAAGACCCTTGTTCTCTTGACACCATCCGGCGAGCAAGATGATGGAATTATTTTACCGGGTCTGTGACCTTCTGATTGTTATTGGTATTGACACGCCGGTTCTCACCTCCCATAAAATATTGGCAAGACTTTCCATTCTGAATATATCATTGACATGGGGTCTCCAGTCTCACTCGGTTTATGCAGTGCCCCAATCTCATTATCCAGGATGTCACTCTGCAAAGAGAAAAACCATTCCGCAGCTGATGTGGATCCTATCAAGAAGTGACAAAAATACCATTGAGCTGGGTGAGGAATAATAGGTTACGGATGTGTTTGACAACATAAGCCTCAGAGCTAATACGGCAATCTCCATGTTGACTTTTAAAGTCAAACACTTATATGCATCATATGCAAGGATTGCATTATTATTCTTATTGGTAATTACATAGGTGGGTGTTTCAGATAATATACAGTAGTGCTCAAAGAATTGTATAATTTTTTTTACAGAAATATTGTGATAATTTTTTCAACCATAGGCTTGAATAAAGGGGTTGACCTCTTTGGATAACCCCATTCCCATATGTCTTTTTAGGGCATATGGAAAATAATATAGCCAAAATTCAGAGTCACTTGGAATAGTGGCTTTTTGTCTGGGGGACCCCATTGCATCCATGCATTACATGGATGACCGCTGATTCCAATGGACGCATAAAATGCTTAATGCCCCCGCAACATTGCTGTTTGTACCCAGTGGCTGGTTCTCCACTAAAAACAGCTGATTGTAAGGGTTCAAGTAAGTTAACATCTCCGTGGTACATAGAGGAACTGCTACGTGAACAGAAGTTGTCCAAAGTGAACCACTCACTAGGGAAATGTCTGGGCCCCTATCTTTTGAAAACCCCCAAAAATACCACTATGACATATGCCATAAATGTCTGATAAATGCAGGTCCCAGCTCTTAGACCCACATCTATCTCGAGAACGGGCTCACACGACCTCCATTCGCCTGGTGAGATGGTCGCTACCCACCATAACCAGGCAGGGAGTAAATGTAGAGGTGTGCATGGCTCTCTACATGGATTTCTATGGGAGTTACAGAAACAGCCAAGCGGCCCCCACTCCGTTACTTTTCTGGCTGGATGCTGCGGCAATCGGTTGCCTTATCAGTTGACCCCAATTCTAGGGATAGATACAGGTTCCAAAGCTAGGACCCGCATCTATCAGACATTTAATGCATATTCTGTGGCCTTAAAAAAGCATCTTTCTCCCTCTAGAGGACCCGGCATGTCCATGATAGCCCAATGATCTCAATGGGGCGCATAGCATTCTTAATTTTCCCTGTTGTGACACTGCATGGGAATTGAACACTTGCCAGGTTCCCACACAGACTACTAGGGTTCCCAACAACAGGACACCCTATAATCAGTTCAGATGCGTAGCTTGAAGCTCCCGAGACCTAATGCAAAATCTGTAGCAGGGCCCCCACCTACCAGTTATAATACTGGTGTCTTCTTATGTGTGGCAGAGGACCCTTTGGACTCCTCACACACTAGGGCCCAGGTATAACTGCTACCTCTGCACCCCCTCTATCTATGCCGCGGGATCAGCTTATTTTCAGGGAGTCCTTCTAACAAAAAAGGAATCGTCCAAAGGGGACAAGTTCTTCAACCATACTGGTATAAACACATCTCCTTGACTAGTAAATAAGACGGGAGATTGGGAGCCCCTGTATGGTACTTATGAACGCTGCTCAAGAAACCAACATTTGGAGAAATTTATCCATTCCCCCCCAAAAAAACTAAATATATAAGACCGAGTTAAAGTTATAATTTTGCTTAGTGAACCGTACAAAACTTTTATATTCTCTTCAGCATTTCCTCGGCATTAGTCCGGTCAGTTTTGTAGAGTCTCACCCTACTTTATAAAGTGAGGGCAGGTCTAGAAACACGTTGCCTTGGCATGGCAAACCTTCTTGACAGGATTGAGAAATTCATAAGGAAATTTGACGTGGGGACAATTGATTTCAAGGGGAGAATTAAATAGTTGACTTCTAATGACCCGTTAATGTAAACAAATCTGCTCCATAGAGACTGTCATCCCCAATAGCCACATTACCATATGTCACTCGGCAAACAATAGACACGTCTGCCTACAGGAGTGATGTGCAGACAATTAATGCCGCTGTGTATGAAATGAATAGTCCTTAAATATGGATGTTTGTGTCTATTTTCTGAGAAGGAACCTCAGTCCTCACCCTATGCAGACTGATTCCCCTTTGGGGGGTGACTCATGGGCGAGAGAGCCGGCCGGGGGCACGGAAGGTTAATATCAGCAACCCCTGATGAGCGCCTTTGTTTTTGCCTACAGTTTAATTATCCGCTATTTCCTGCACAGAGACGAGAGATCACAGGGGAGATCTAGAAAAGCAGAGCATGATGGGAATAGAACGCTATTTAATAAACTCAGGAAAAAATCTAGTTTGTATTCATTTGTTATGGATCATTAGACTTCCAAAGGAATTTTATACGAAGTTCTGAATTACCTGGAGAGGATGTTTGGACTGTTCAATACATTTTAAGAAGTAGTCAAATTTTAACAACTTCTCATATTATAGTTGACCCTCTTAGAGGCAGATTTTTTTTTAGGAGCCCACAATCGATGGGTGGCACCAAAGCCCATTAAAACTGGAAAGACCAGGCCATCTTCTGTTGAGTTGCTTCAAATTAGACATTCAAAGATATATCAGTTTCTGAGAATGCCGGGTGACAACCAATAGGACCACCAGTAGATCCCTCATAGGGGATATCATATTAGTTAGACATACAATAGGCAGTTTTGACATTTAGGGGTCTCGGAAAGCAGATTAAAATAACTATACAAACTGCAGTGGTGGCCATATTGGTTTTCCCCCAACTTTTAAACATACATATTCCCAGATATAACTGGGAATCAGCTTAATTCACAAAGTAAGTCAACTTCAAGCGGTTTCCTGGAATTAGAAATCAAGGAGCCAGATTTATTTTTCTTTAAATAGTGCCACTAATGTGTAGAGGCTGTGCCTGGTATTGCAGCTCAGTCCCATTCAAACGAATGGGGCTGAGCTGCAATTCTAATTACAGCCTATAAAAACAGAGTGGAGATCTAAAAAATCAGAGCATGATGGGAATAGAACGCTATTTAATAAACTCAGGAAATTTGTATTCACTTGTTATGAATCATTAGACTGCCAAAGGAATTTTATACTAAGTTCTGAATTACCTGGAGAGGACTGTTCACTACATCTTAAGGAGTAGTCACATTTTAACAACTTCTTATACTATAGTTGACCCTCCTAGAGTGGGATCATTATGGTTAGGGGCCCATAATCAATTGATAGTACCAAAGCCCATTAAAATTGGGAAGACCATGCCATATTCTGTTGAGTTGCTTCAATTCGGACATCTCATAGCTATATCAGTTTCTAAAAAAAGTTGTGTGACAACCAATAGGACCACCAGTACAGATATCATAGTAGCTATAAATAGGCAGTTTTGACATTTAGGCGTCTCAGAAAGCAGATTAAAATGCCTATAATAAATGCAGTAGTGGCCATATTGGTCCCCCCCAACTTTTACAGATACATATTTCCAGATATATTAAGGAATCAACTTAATTCACACAGTAAGTCAACCACAATGTTTTTTTTTAAATTGGTAAAAAAAAGAGGTCTGATTTATTTTTTCTAGAAACAGCGCCACTATTGTCTAGAGGCTGTGTCTGGTATTGCAGCTCAGCCTCATTCAAATGAATGGGACTGTGCTGAAATGCTAGTTACAGTCTATAGAAAAGAGTGGAGCTGTTTCTTGAAATAAAACAACAACAAGAAATAAAACCACTTTTTTTTCCTAATCTAATTTTTTAGAGGAGAATTGTATTTAACTGAAATGCTAAAGGATCACATGACTCTTGTTTGACTTTCCAACGCACTGATGTACCGCCAATGGCGTGCTGCATAGCTCTTCTCTATGGCTGCTGGGGGAGTAGTTCCTCTCCTGTGTGTAGACACAAACTGTCCATATAACCCAATTATGTGCAAATGTCTTTTAAGAAATGAAATTATTTTCGTCAATATTTCCTGTACAAAATATGAAAGGAAACGTCCCTTTTATCTAGATACTCCATACCCCGGAGACGATTCTGTCTCTGTCTAGAAATGGAATTGTCTGTTACGCTCCCATCATAGGTTTCAATATAGTCAAAATCGGATTTTGGGCTACAGCGAGCATTCAATAAGTCACTTTCTAACTGTATTGATTTATTTTCAGTCACATAAAATCTAGAAAGACAGCAATCATAAATCCTTCATGTTCCTTTTACAATTCCCTTTCAAGAACATTAAGAGCACATGGTCTGTGAGGGTTATAAAATAATAAATTCCCATGGATGCTGAGTGACGCACCTTGTTGTCTGATGGATGCGGCTCCGATATATGGCGAATTCTAATGTAGGCACTTAGTTCAATGTTGAAATGTGCATTTCGATGGCTACTTGCTTGAAAAAAACATGAAAAACTTCCAATCTCACCTTCAAGTATTGTATCAGACTGATAAATATAATTTAAAAAAAAAACCCATAAAACATAATTACAAAAATGTGGCCACTGCTTTTACGTCTGATTTACTAATATATGATCATTTTTACGTTTTGAAGCGTTGGCCCTTGAAAAAAGGCAATGCTATTACAAAACTCATCGAAAGTGTGACCAGAGGAGTAGCTATAGGGGGTGCAAAGGTAACAGTCGCATCCAGGTCCTGGCGACTGAGGAGGACCAAAAGCCCACCCGCCCTATAAGAAGACACCAGTATTATAAAAGGCACATGGTAGGTGGAAGGACCTGCTACAGATTTTGCATCAGGACTCAGAAGCTCCAAGTTTTGCCTCCTCGAGTGTGGAGCCTGAGGGACCCCCTGTTCTTCATCCGTAATCTGCTCATGGAGAGTGGTCAAATCGTGGCCCTCACACTAGTCACCTTGCCAAGGGTTAATGCCAGAAAGGTGGTAAAAGGGAAAATCCAATACAAAACAGAAAAAGCCAAGGTTCATATCAGGGAGTCCAGCAAGGCACCAGGAAGGAATCCATAGAAGTGAGCAGGGAATGAAGGGCAGGATATACAGTAGCTAAAGTTCCTAACCAGAAATCAGGAAATACAATACAAATAGGAACAGCAGTCAAAAACACTAACCCGAGGTTAGGACAGGGTCTGGAGGGCCAGCGAGCAACGGGGTGCGGTCAGGAGTCGAGAGCAGAGAAACGAGGTGGAATAATGTAGGAATTGCCCACAGAAACGTATACTATCTCTTTCAAAAATCTTTTTCAAACAGAGAGGATCTGCAAAGGGGACAACTGCCCGTTTGGCATTCCAGTTGTTGAGACATTCATGGTACCCAACACAGACGACAATCTTGGTGTTTGGAAAACACTTCTTTGTAGAGAGCACAATGGAAATAGACATAGACTGGTCTAAAGATTTGAAAAATCAAAGGTGCCATATCGGTTAATATAAAAAATTTGCACAAAAACATTCAAAAATTACCAATAATAAAACTTTTTCTGGGTAATACCGGCATGACAGCAAATACCTATAAATATGTGCTGTGTATTTTGAAAACTAGAAAGAGGATTAAGGCACCGGCTACCCTGACAGGCTCTCGTCTTATTGAGAAGAATCAGCCGGGACATGTCCTACAAGCTTAAATCTCCTTATTACCCACTTTCTCTTTTCATCTGTTCCCTTTGGATTTTTTGCAAGTTAAATTTCATTATTTAGTGTTACATCATTTTTGCCTTTGCTGCAGAACTCACTTTTATTTTCAAAGCGCATTTCCACAGAGCTTAGAGTTGTAAATAGTCTGGAGGACTGTGACAATAGGGACATTACAGAAGAAAAAAAGACATTCACGGTATCTGCATGAATAACATGACTACAAAATGTGCGCACAATGGGTGAATGTATTGTTTCTCTATATGAAAACACACTCATGTAAAATGTCCTAACAGTAGCGTGGCAATCATCTGGTATCCTTACCACAAGTCCATTTTGATAGGTCATAAAACATTTTACGTCCACAGTTTTTGATGATTTTTTGAATGTGAAAAAAAAAATCCAATTTTTGAGCCATAGTCTTGCCACCAGTCACCACCATAGTTCATTTATATTGCCACACTGATGCCATGGATTCATATCTGACCAGGACATAATCTCTAGACTTGAGTTCCCATTTTTTTCCTCCTTGGTGTGGAAATGTCATAGTTCAAAGTGGGATTCTTTTTGAATGTTCTACAAAGACAATCCAGAGGAACAGGCATCAAATGGCTAGTCAGAAAAAAAACAAAACAATTCAGGATAGCACTGCAATGGGGTATGTACAAATATATTATAGGAGGCAGTGTTGCACTGTCCTGCCTCTGATTGTTTCTTCTTCCATGGTTGTGGTTGACTTCAATTCTCCATTATATTTTGCTTCTGTTTTCCATGAAGACCTCTGCATGGTTATGTTTGGCTTCTGTTTTACATGAAGACCTCTGCATGGTAATGTTTGGCTTCAGTTTTCCATGAAGACCTCTGCATGGTTATGTTTGGCTTCTGTTTTCCATGAAGACCTCTGCATGGTTATGTTTGGCTTCTGTTTTCCATGAAGACCTCTGCATGGTTATGTTTGGCTTCTGTTTTCCATGAAGACCTCTGCATGGTTATGTTTGGCTTCTGTTTTCCATATAAAGACCTCTACATGGTTATGTTTGACTTCTGTTTTCCATGAAGACCTCTGCATGGTTATGTTTGGCTTCTGTTTTCCATGAAGACCTCTGCATGGTTATGTTTGGCTCCTGTTTTCCATGAAGACCTCTGCATGGTTATGTTTGACTTCTGTTTTCCATGGAGATTTTCCCATGGTTATATTCAGCTTCTGGTCTCAATAGACCCCTCTTCAGTCTTTGTTTCTCTTCCATGGTTGTGGTTGGCTTCCATTCTCCATGATGAACTTTCCATTGTTATATTTGGCTTCTGTTCTCCATGGTTATATTTGGCTTCTGTCCCCCATGGGGACCTCTCTATGGTTATATTTGGCTTCTGTTTTCACCATCGAGACCTCTCCATTTTTATATTTGTCTTCTGTTTTCCATGGAGATCTCACTATAGTTCTATTTCACTTCCGTTCTCCATGGAGACCTCCCAAGTGTTATATTTGTCTTGTGTTCTCTATGGAGACCTCTCTATGGTTATATTTCACCTCTGTTCTCTACGGAGACCTTTCCATGGTTATATTTGGCTACTGTTTTCCATAGAGCGCTCTGTATTTGTGGTAACCTCAAACATACTACTTAAAGAGGCTCTGTCACCAGATTTTGCAGCCCCTATCTGCTATTGCAGCAGATCGGCGCTGCAATGTAGATTACAGTAACGTTTTTATTTTTAAAAAACGAGCATTTTTGGCCAAGTTATGACCATTTTTGTAGTTATGCAAATGAGGCTTGCAAAAGTCCAAGTGGGTGTGTTTAAAAGTAAAAGTCCAAGTGGGCGTGTATTATGTGCGTACATCGGGGCGTGTATTATGTGCGTACATCGGGGCGTTTTTAATACTTTTACTAGCTGGCCGTTCTGATGAGAAGTATCATCCACTTCTCTTCAGAACGCCCAGCTTCTGGCAGTGCAGACATAGCCGTGTTCTCGAGAGATCACGCTGTGACGTCACTCACAGTTCCTGCATCGTGTCAGACGAGCGAGGACACCGGCACCAGAGGCTTCAGTTGATTCTGCAGCAGCATCGGCGTTTGCAGGTAAGTCCATGTAGCTACTTACCTGCAAACGCTGATGCTGCTGCAGAATCAACTGTAGCCTCTGGTGCCGATGTGTCCTCGCTCGTCTGACACGATGCAGGAACTGTGAGTGACGTCACAGCGTGATCTCTCGAGAACACGGCTATGTCTGCACTGCCAGAAGCTGGGCGTTCTGAAGAGAAGTGGATGATACTTCTCATCAGAACGGCCAGCTAGTAAAAGTATTAAAAACGCCCCGATGTACGCACATAATACACGCCCCGATGTACGCACATAATACACGCCCACTTGGACTTTTACTTTTAAACACACCCACTTGGACTTTTGCAAGCCTCATTTGCATAACTACAAAAATGGTCATAACTTGGCCAAAAATGCTCGTTTTTAAAAATAAAAACGTTACTGTAATCTACATTGCAGCGCCGATCTGCTGCAATAGCAGATAGGGGTTGCAAAATCTGGTGACAGAGCCTCTTTAAAGATTTCTGGCACTAGGGAAAATACTCATGGCTGGAAAGACAAACTAGATTGCTTTATTTGCTTGGGGGGGGGGGGGGTCAAGTTTTGCACATACTTAGAAGAAGCACTAAGGAATGTGTCTACTTAGATACTAGGCTTTTTGTGTTGACAGCTCCTGGTCTAACAGGTCAAAAAGAGCTGACAAAGCCATTTAGTGAAATATAAATTATTATATTCTCCTGTGTTTTTATGCTCCACATTTTGAGCAAAAGTTTTCTAAAAGTTCAACCACATGTAAACAACTCTGTACCAATCAATGCCACATCTAATGTATTGACATAGATAATTTTAGACCATTGCCTTCAAATATAGAGGTTGTAAATATTGAAAAGATGAGAGGAATTTCAAGTGTGAAAACCATAAATTTCACAGTTTGACAACACAGAGAGCAGCCTGTCCCCAATAACCATAATTATACTAAATCAGCATGTTTTTATTTATGTGCCTTTATGACCTTGGAATAAAATCTCAACCCTCTCGCTTGATGCCGCAGCAGGATAATGATCAAAGATGTGCCACCGAGTCCTCTATTTGACAGTTGTGTGCATGATACAGAATGCTGATCTAACCAGGGTTTCTATTTAGACGTACTGAAATAAAACTATACCCATCTGTAAAATCAGAGAACATGCCCTTGTCACAGCGTATAGAGAGACTGGGAGGAGATGGCTGCTTCATGTCAAAGTAGGTGACTTTAATTATTTTTATTTTAGAATTTAAGCAAATAAAAGTCACTCGAAGACTTAAGTTTACCATAGTGTTATAGCTAGAGGGGTTGTAGAGGTAGCTATCAAGCATGGACCTCCGTACATTGGGGTGGGCATAGTTCAGACGGTGCATATAAAAACAGACATCTCCTTGATAATAACTAATAATATTTATTCAGTTTTATAGGTTATCGTCATCAATTTCCAGGTTCGTCATCCCCCAGTGGCTACCCTTAGACTGGAAAAGAGACTGACTGCTATAGTTGTGCTAAAAGTCAGTGACCTACTAATATTTCCCACATTTTCTGTAACATGGGCCTTGGGAATTATGGAACGGTGGGTTTGGGTGGAAAGTTTAGCATTGGGAGGGCTGTGGCTTAGCGGCTGACTCCTGATGGTGGTGGGAGGGTATAGTAGGGCAGGATATCTCTGTTCTGCCTATAGAGGTTCTCTATGCAACCAAGGAAGAAGAATAGAGGCTAGAGAACTTCATACTGAGTCATGACCATTGTGTGTTACGCTACTGGTGGTGCTCAAGACTGCAATACCAGACAATTGCTATCACATGGGTAAAGCATGCATCAATGCTGACAGAAAGCAAAGGGCACAAGTAACTCACCAGTGGATTAGCAGAACCGAATACTGAGGGTAGTAGAAGATGGAGACTATGCATAAATGGAGTGGATGGCAGATGAATAACATGCAAGCAGTTAACAGATGAATAGACACTGGACAAGAATAAGCAGCATTTAAAGACTCTATCTGGAAATTATCCCACAGCAGGGTAAGACAACAGATTGGCAGCAGACCAAACGCAAAGGAAAGGCTAACAAACCAGTGGAACTACTGATCCCAGGATACATATAAAACCACTACACAAAATCTAGATCTCTCAGAGGACCAATAGGTCCCACTGTACAGAGAAACACAGAGACAAGAACAAAGTCACCAACTAGAATCTGAAATGAGTTAGCACATGCCAGAAACAGTATAACCAGCACCTGAGTAATCCAGGCCTGAAATATATAAGCCCAAGAAAAGTACTCCACCCTAATTAACCAGGTAAAGCTAAATGGTGAATAAATCCAAAGACATTGCCTTGCAATACCCAAACACAGAGATTACAGAAATCATTGATTATCAGCAGTCCTGCTACTGATAGTAACATCGTGAAAGGATGAACTCGGGGCGGGTCTGGAGAACACACCCCACCGCCCAACTTGTTCCTTCAATTGGTGCAGAATCAACAGCCTCATGTCAGTGATGTCAGCCAAATTGGGCAATGACAATTGTGGTTAGACCTATAGAATGGGGAAGGGGAGCAAAGGGGCTAAATGTGCACTCACCCTCACCTCCTTTCTTGCTGATCATTCATGGCAATACCATGAATCTACTGGTTGTTTCTTTACTCTACCAACACTTATTATCCTGCTTGCGGTCTGCTTATGAATGCTCCAGCAAAGAGCCAGACGTGTGCATATAACCATGAAAAATCCATGCACTGTGCCAGATGATAAACTAAACTCTGCTACATTTATATGCTTTCATGTATTGTGCACAGCATAGTTACTAATATTACTGTAAATTAAAGTCAAAGTTACAAAAAAAAGTGCAAATTACTTATAAAGTAGGCGGGGCTAAGAATAAATTGGGTGGGGCTTGTGGCTAAGTATATGGTGTTTATTCCGCAGTCTTTTTATTGTCATCTTTTTTGTCCTTATGAAGAGTGTGTACTTGTGATGAATATGATATTTATGCTGCAGTCAGGATGATGGATTGGCAGCAAAATGTCCCCTAATTGTTGGGAAATGGATTGGAACATTGAAATCATCTGGCCCAATCACAAAAATGAAGACATCAGCAAACATCGAGAGCTGAACACGTCTCCTCATCAGGTCCTGTCCGCAGTGGTAGACGCCTGAGTACTGTTCATTTTTTTCCCTTGTTAAGTGTTATTTTTTTCTTGAACTCAATGTTATACAAGGTCATTGGGTATTAAAGATGTCTGTCTAAATGGGGGGATGTCACCTCTTGGAGCATGTCCTCAATACTTTGCTACCACCATATAGTCCTCAATACTTTGCTACCACCATATAGTGAAATGCAGTCCACACTACCTAGTAAATAGCAATGAGACAATATGTAAAAAGTCTAACTCTATGGTACATGTAACCGGAATATTACAAATATTCAAGTTCAATCTGCTGAGCTATATATGGTGGCAGGAGTAAGAAACACATTTTTATCTGGTAACCAGGGTAATATATAGAAGGTGCAAAGTTTTACTCTAAGAATGGAAATAATCTCAGTTTGCTAAATTATATTTTGTGTCAATTTTATTATTGGTACTGTGCCCATCTATAGCTGGTGACTAGGGTAATACATAGACACATGTCGTGTTTCATAACTATACCTGGTGCCAATTTTTATTAAGCAGATCCACATCTGACTCAGTTCAAATTCTTTCATATTCCGAGTAAAGTTTAATATGTATAGCCTTATCTGATTCTCGGGTAAAATAAATAGAGCAATACCTGGTGCCAAGGTCAACAAGCAAAACCCAACTGGTTCTAAGGATAAATTGTAATTTATATCCAGCTCTACTTGGAAACAGACATGGCTATCTATACCTTCCCTCCTAGGTGTAGTTACTTCGACACCTGTCTGACCCTTCTGGATCAAGCCCCTGGTAAATTCTACATTGGTCAATGGGCAACATTTGCAAAGAATTTATATATCCTCCCACACCACCCTTGTCACCCTATATAAACCTATTCTAGATAAAGCACAGGGCACACCACATATACGCGAATTTATAGGTGAAATAAGGGTACTTTAAGGAGTTGTCTAAAATTAAAAACAGCGCCACCCTTGGCCTTGGGCTGTGTCTGGTATTGCAATTTAGCATATGTGTTTGCTCTGATAGCATATGTTGCATTATGCTGGACTACCATTATATACTATTATATGACTCCATACGGACATGGCATAAATGAAAGGGGTTCTATGGGATATTTTATTCTGGGGCCAAGAAAGGGTCTCGACCAACACAGAAGTCTCTTTATTTTTCAGGCCGACTGTCATTGTATGAAATTAATTTAAATCACAAGAGTTGTTTGCAACCCCTGTTGGGGAATTGATTTTCCTTTGCACCCCTCGCTGTGAGCATCACAAATGAAAATGACTTTTCCCCAGGGGCTGTCAACAGATGCCGTTTCAAATAGCTTTAGAACAGCCGTGGGATTGAAACATAATAATATAAGTAGTTTTTTTATATGTTTCTTCTATTTCTCTTATACCGTCTTATAAATAAATTGGTAAGGTCCGTCAAGGGCTGAATTTCTTTATAAAATTGCTGCCTAGAATGAAGTGATATGGGAATTTTTGAATTTCCTAGATTAAAAAACCTCACAGAAGTGTTCATGTTTTTATTAAAGTAGATTTGGGGTATAATAAATAGTCATGAGGCCACATAGTATGCTTTTAAATGGGGCCCCCACAGCCATGCCAACATCAGCAGAAAGTAGGTTCATAGCCCAACATACATGCGCAGTCATTCATACACACACGGATACATATACATATATTTTCTTGTATAGCGCCACCTATGTGTAAATATTGTCGAAGTAACTCAAATAAATAATGCTTTCAATTCTTAGAGGATTCCTTGGTTCCTGTAGCAGATTTAATGGCTGCTAATCTGGTAGTGCAGTCCATGGTATATATGCCGTATGCCACCTTTGCAGGATTAGTTCCAGTAAGCACCCTCCCTTTTGGCCCACATTTTTTTTCCTTGTTTTTTACAGCATTTGTGAAAATGTACACTTTCAGTAATCAAGTTGTAGGGTTGACTTTTTTTGGTTCATTTAAGCACCCCCGACTTTGTGGTCCATGTATATTAAATTGCATTGATGCCGAACACCACTGTGAAAACTGCATACATATAATATATTATTGCAGTCTCTAAATTTAATTCTCAAATTGTACCCCCCATCATTTTAGTGCATTGTGTCAATTCAGGTTGCATAGTAAAAGCTAGAGTTTCTCAGCACATGTATCTATATGTACTGAAGTCAAAAGGAGTTCTGTTTGCTATACAGTACACTGCCTCCACAGACTTGTTAGGTCGTTCCCTCTCATCATGATTGCACAATTAATCACGCTGCTTCAGAATAACAACATTCAAGGCAAGGTGATATAATGCAGGAAAAACCTGTACAATGTCGTACATAACATGCTGCTATGGGGCCCTTGGGAAGAGGGGGCCCAGCCGTATGTGTCCCATCCGCTCTACTACTGAGTGTTGAGAACTTGTCAGCAAATAATTGGCTGAAGAGTCATGGAGAGTAGGGGGGGGGGGCACTAGACTTCTGTCTGGTCTGGAAGACCTGGCACCATATCAAAGGGTCCATTTTCATGTTTACTATGGGACCCCCTCTCCTTTATGTAATGTTTGACCCATCACTGAAGACCAAATGTAATTCTGAGAATTTATCACACTGCCCAATTTCTCCGATTACAGTTTTTGCCATTTTTTTCCTATCTCGATAGGCTTCCGCCTTTTAGACTGACAGGTCTCTGGAGAGTTGAAAGCAGTTTAGCATCGTTTTTCTCCATTTATCACTAAGCTACTTTGCATGGCACTAAGGAATAATGCTTTGCATTTATAAAAAGGAGCAAGAGAAAAAAATAAATAAAAAAGATTGGCGCCAGTGATGCGTCTCAAATCCGGCAGAATTCTATTTTTCGTTTATTGCTTTCTGCAAAATCTTATTAACTATTAGTTTAACCCACCTGGCCCAAAATTGTCAGCGTTAATCTCACTGACAAGAGACAGATGTATCATATTTTATATTACAGCTCCTTAGGGTGTCATACGTTGCAGTCTCATTTACAAAAATTGGTGGAAAAAAACACTACAACATGTATAAAGACCCTAATAAAAAACATTTGCTAGATTGTCCTGGAGCAATGGGATGGGCATTTTCCACGGACAGAGACAAGATTTTTAATTCCCCACAACATGAATTCATTTTTGTGCTTAGCGTGGACTGTCCCACTAGGAGGATCCTTGGGTGGGCCCAGGTTTTGGTGGTCCAACAGAAGTCAACCCCTTTAAAACACATTCAGAGCCTCTCATTTGCTCCTGGGAACAATTCTTACGCGGTTGATCACACCATCCGTGCTATAATATAATTCCCAGTTTTTTAAAAATTCATCCAAGGAAATTTTTTTGTTTCATTCTGTTTGCCAATAGCTAAAAAAACGTTATAAATACTTTACTGATCTTGTGCTTTGAGTGGCGTTTTTTCCATTCACGTCCAAAGTTGCAATCAGATATCTGCTGTTACCAGAGAACAGTACATTGTGGAAGCTCACATTGTCACGGCTATGGGGTATGTGGACCCACTAGGCCGATCCGCCGTAGCGTAGTAGCAGCTGGCCAAACAATAGTCAATAGAAGTCTCTAGGATAAGAGTACCTGGTTAGGAAGTGTGGCAGTGACTAGACGTGATGACACTTGGCGTGGCAGATGACACTTGGTACAAAGGATGAACTCGACTCCAACACTAGACTTCGCTCAGGAACAAACACAGTTACTGGATACAGGATACAGAATACAGGAACCACAGGTTACAGGATACAACTGGGGGACCATTTCCAACAGTGAACATGGGTAGACACAACAACGCTCAGGCACAGGAAGGAGGGCAGGATGGATTTAAGTAGGGCAGGGTGGATAGGGATAGGAATCGGGAAGGTTATAGTGGTGTGCGCTGGCCCTTTAAGAGGTTACCAGAGCACATACCCTATGGGAGCGAGCCACATGCGGGAGCAGTACAAGCCGGCGTCCCCGGGGAGGAGGAGGACGACGTCGGCACAAAGGTAAATTATACCAGTAGCCACTGTAGGATACTGGATAGCGACGAATGGCGGCCGCCAGCGCTACACACATCACAATAACACAGAGCTCAGCTGTTAGGTCACATGTCTGACAGCAGGGTGGAGCTAAGGCTCTGTCAGTTTCCAAGGGTAACCAGTAACATTTCAGAACCCAGCTCTGTATTGAATGAAGAAAAACACACTACCGTTCAAAAGTTTGGGGTCACCCAGACAATTTTGTGTTTTCCATGAAAACTCACACTTATATTTATCAAATGAGTTGCAAAATGACTAGAAAATATAGTCAAGACATTGATAAGGTTAGAAATAATGATTTTTATTTGAAATAATAATTTTCTCCTTCAAACTCTGCTTTCGTCAAAGAATGCTCCATTTGCAGAAATTCCAGCATTGCAGACCTTTGGCATTCTAGCTGTTAATTTGCTGAGGTAATCGGGAGAAATTTCACCCCATGCTCCCAGAAGGCCCTCCCACAAGTTGGATTGGCTTGATGGGCACTTCTTGCGTACCATACGGTCAAGCTGCTCCCACAACAGCTCTATGGGGTTGAGATCTGGTGACTGCGCTGGCCACTCCATTACAGATAGAATACCAGCTGCCTGCTTCTTCCCTAAATAGTTCTTGCATCATTTGGAGGTGTGCTTTGGGTCATTGTCCTGTTGTAGGATGAAATTGGCTCCAATCAAGCGCTGTCCACAGGGTATGGCATGGCATTGCAAAATGGAGTGATAGCCTTCCTTATTCAAAATCCCTTTTACCTTGTACAAATCTCCCACTTTACCAGCACCAAAGCAACCCCAGACCATCACATGACCTCCACCATGCTTGACAGATGGCGTCAGGCACTCTTCCAGCATCTTTTTAGTTGTTCTGCGTCTCACAAATGTTCTTCTGTGTGATCCAAACACCTCAAACTTCGATTCGTCTGTCCATAACACTTTTTTCCTCTGTCCAATGTCTCTGTGCTTTTGCCCATATTAATCTTTTCCTTTTACTAGCCAGTCTCAGATATGGCTATTTCTTTGCCACTCTGCCCTGAAGGCCAGCATCCCGGAGTCGCCTCTTCACTGTAGACGTTGACACTGGCGTTTTGCGGGTACTATTTAATGAAGCTGCCAGTTGAGGACCTGTGAGGCGTCTATTTCTCAAACTAGAGACTCTAATGTACTTGTCTTGTTGCTCAGTTGTGCAGCGGGGCCTCCCACTTCTCTTTCTACTCTGGTTAGAGCCTGTTTGTGCTGTCTTCAGAAGGGAGTAATACACACCGTTGTAGGAAATCTTCAGTTTCTTGGCAAATTTCCCGCATGGAATAGCCTTCATTTCTAAGAACAAGAATCGACTGTCGAGTTTCACATGAAAGCTATCTTTTTCTAGCCATTTGGAGAGTTTAATCGAACCCACAAATGTAATGCTCCAGATTCTCAACTAGCTCAAAGGAAGGTCAGTTTTATAGCTCCTCTAAACAGCAAAACTGTTTACAGCGGTGCTAACATAATTGCACAAGGGTTTTCAAGTGTTTTCTAATCATCCATTAGCCTTCTAACACAGTTAGCAAACACAATGTACCATTAGAACACTGGAGTGATGGTTGCTGGAAATGGGCCTCTATACACCTATGTAGATATTGCATTAAAAACCAGACGTTTGCAGCTAGAATAGTCATTTACCACATTAACAATGTATAGAGTGTATTTCTGATTAATGTTATCTTCAATGAAAAAAACTGTGCTTTTCTTTCAAAAATAAGGAAATTTCTAAGTGACCCTAAACTTTTGAACGGTAGTGTATGTAGAATAACTCAAAATCAGTAAAAAAAAACAGTAAAGCAAAGTATTTACAAAGTTACTCATCTGTTCATGTAGATTTAAACAGTATAATGTTAAAGAAAAATTGAAAAATGCTTAAGCCCAAAATGATATGGGGTTAACTGGCACCGGAGGCCGCCAACTCCTACTGACGGGCTTTTTGAATTACACATCTTTATTGAGTCTTCAAATGTTCTTAAAGAATCTCCTGCCTTCTATCCGACACCCTCTGTAATGTAAAGAACTGGCAGTGATGAAAATTAGACAAAATAAGACAAAATAGGAGGTTAGCATCTGTCTATTTCAGGTTGGCAAATGAAGCTCCAGTAATGGATATTGCTTGATTTTCCTTCTGCTGTCTCAACGATATAACTTTATTGGATGTACGAGACAGTAGCTGAAGTGTAAAGATATCAGAGGAATACAGACTTCATTCAATTTTCTTACCGACGCCTGGAAGAATGACTTTGAAATGAGATAGCAGTAGAATCGCATGTCCCCGAAGTTGGGAGCAATAAGGATTTTTTTTCTCTTTTAATTACACATCTTTTGTATATTCATAGATGTACTTTGAAAGCATTCAACAGCAATACTCTACTGAGATAGGGGAGCGCTCAAACCTGCATAATTAAGGCTGGCACACACTGGTTTTCTTACAATTTTGCTTTACAATGGAAAAAAAAAAATGAATTTCTGTCGATTTTTTCAAGCAAAGAAAACTCATGTCGAAATTGATCTGTGGTAGCACTTTGTTAACATATGTGATTAAAGTTTTGAAGTTCGGCAGATTTTGTATACCTATTAAGTTTACTTATAGAGCTCAACACAGGGCACAACACCACCTGTATTGTAATGGATGTTAATGTGAAGGGTTAAAAGCTTTATAGGCAAGAATCTGAAATTATAATGGGCTGAGGAGTCGCTGTGATTGGTTTTTGGCTTCCATAACTGCCCACTAGGGAAGGAAATGTTTTTGGTCTATAAGGGTAGTGTTGTACTGAAGACAATAATCTCACCATACTCAAGGCGACTATTATTACACTTCTTAAAGTGGACACTGAAGTCCTTTGTCTGACCAGAGAAGATGTGGAATGAAGATGGTGGCACCTAAGGAGCATCCGAAATAGATGTTGTACCCCTTGGTGGTGGTCGGAAGCTCTCCAATAGTTCCCTGGTGTCTAACTCCTTCTCCTGGTAACCAGATATAGGATTTGGGAGGTGTGCCCCATAGTAATCTAAATAAGCCAGTCTCTTCTAGCGTCTCGAAGAGCTCTACTCTTAAATCTAGTTTAGGATGTTGTGGTAGTGCCTGAGTACTGGGGTTGTGGTCCTTATAATGCTTTGTTGATTTCTTCTGTGGGTTCTTTAAGTATGACTTGTATGGTTGGTCACCTACAGTATTTAGATGATGTTTCCTGCCTAGTCTGTGCCCCATAGTATTCTAAATAAGACAGTCTCTTTTAGCTTATCGGAGAACTCTAGTCTTAAATCCAGTTTAGGATATTCTGGTAGTGCCTGGGTATTGGGCTTGTGGTCCTTATAATGCTTTGTTGACTTCTTCCGTGGTTCCTTTAAGTATGACTTGTATGGCTAGTCTCCTAAATGCATCCTGTTTCCTGCCTGGCCTGTCCATAGTCAGTGCCGACTTTGCCTGGACTCTAAAAGTCCCAGCCATCTTTCTATTGATTCTTTGACAGTGCCTTTGCTTGGTCTTCATTGTTCTTCTTACAAGTATTCTATTATCTATAGACAGTAGTAGCGACTACTCTGTGGTGCACAACCTGGAAATACGCGAAGGGAAATACGTTGTATGAGTCTAGAGTAAAAACAAAAGATATTCTCAGACTTCTCTCCCCATTTTGGTCGATAAAAGTGGTATAGTGAAATAGAGGATCCATATTTTTTAGCTGCAGCGATATAATGTCTAGATCCAAGCATTTTTGTTATATTTATCATTGACATATAATGTCTGACACATTCTCAGGATGGTGAACTGCCGGGTTACACAAGCCCCGCAAGGCCTTCTGCCTTCACTTAAATGGGTTATCCACATTGGGCAGTTCCCTTTTATTAGAAAGGTCCTCAAAAATTAATTGATCACTGTAGACCTCCGGCGATCAGATGTAATCTGTGGGGGAATCTGGTAGCAGGTGCTCACTTTCTCTGCAGCATCACCACAGGACAAATCAAGTATTACATGGTACCCATTAAAATCAATTGGCCGTCTGTGTAATTCATTGCCTGGCCGCGTCCTCCAAAGATGCTCTTTGTAGCCACTTTCTACTCTGCCTAATTGATGGAGGTCCTTAATTAAGGACTGACATCCATGAACTTAGAGGACCCTAGTAGGGTACTAAAAAATATAAATACAAATATCTTATCCAGACAATCCCTATAGGAGGTTAAATAAGAAGGCTTTGAAAAGTAAGTGACCACTGAGAACCCAAGTTGCCAAACAAAGTCGTGACACGAAGAAGTGAAGTATGATGAGTAGACTCTGATGGATTTTGGTCCAAATCTGACATGAATCAATGTCAATATCAGCGGTTTCCAAACAATGGCTCAGCAAATGTTGCAAAACTATATCTCCCAGCATACCCTGCTAGCCTGTCATGCTGGGAGTTGTAGTTTTGCAGCAGCTGTAGAACCCCAGGTTGGAGATCTCTGTTCAAGATCATAACCCCAACGAGACTCCATCCTACAGCTTCTATTTTTTACCATTTCTGATAGAACTGCTCCATTTCCCTTAATCTCTTTTATAAATATAATCTACTCCCCAGCATATCTAAAACTCTGCTTAAAATAATATTTGAATCATTCATGCTGCTCAGATGATCAAGCATTCTATTTTATGTCCTTTCTCATCCTGCGTAATTTATTATGGATCTGATAATCCCTCTGTTCCTTAATGCTATACCTTTTGTGCTATTTCTTTTTTCTTTGCGCAATAGACAAAATATCCTCATGGCTGATTTAGCATACCCAGTAGCCATCTGATAATAACAGAGATCTATCCGCCAATAATGGGATCAGGCTCCAAAGAAATGAGTTGCTATGATACTTCTTAAATAATATACGTCTTTCACTTATATCATGTCTAGTTGGTATGAAAACATTGTGATTTTCAATGACAATGGCATTATATGTTTGTCCAGTGATGTGTGTGAGAGTCAAGTGCTCAGCTAATTTCTTTTCCTGTACTAAGAATCCTCTAAAAATAAGATAAACACAGTATTTGCCACTGCATTGATCAGCTGTGATCGGCAGTGGAACCCAGCAGCAAGGGTTCAATTATCCTGCAGTGCCACCACAGGAGAAATTAAGCATTACATGGTGCTCATTAAAAATCAATGGGTTGTATGTTTAATGCAGGGACATGTCGGATCCTCCAGGGAGAGAGAGAGAGAGAGAGAGATGTTCTTTGTATTCACTCTCTGGCTAATTAAGGGAGGTCCTGCATGAGTAATCCCCCTCTATAATCTCAGAATGCCCTAAAAGGGTACTTTTTAATTATTTTTCAAAAAAAGATAACCCATTTAAAGGACTACTGGAAAAAACACTCTCTCCAACTCTTGCTTATAGCTGTCCTGTCTCTGTTCCTTTCTTGTCCTAACTACTGTATCTTCCTTCCGTATTTACTTCCAATTATTGTCCTGCATTTGTTCCTCCCTTGTCTTATCTCTGTTCCTTCCTTGCCCTGCCTCTGTCATTCTTCAGTTTCTGTCTTGTCTCTGTTCTGATCTGTTCCTCCCTGTTCCTTTCTGTTCTGCCTCCTTTCCTTCTCTGTCCTGTCTTTGTTCCTACTATGTGTAACGGCCATGGCCGCAGACCGTCGTTCCTACTCACCCCTCGATGGCCACGGCCATGACTCTGTGAGTGCTAACCGGTATGCTTCACTGGGTCCCATAGGGTGCGTGCGCGCTCTCGCGCCCGGCCTTAAAGGGCCAGTGTGCAAACATGAAAATAATCTCTAATTAGCCCATGATCACCCTGGACTATAAAAGGGGCTCTGCCCTTTTACCCATTGCCTGAGCGTTGTTGTGTTTACCCGTGTTAGTCTTGCAAATGGTCCCTTAGTGTTATCCTGTTCCCAGTGTTTCCGTACCTGCTACCTGTATCCTGTATCCCATGCTATCTTGTTCCTGTGCCTTAGAAAGTTAGAGTTGTGTTGTGCCACCTGTGTTACACCACGCCTGGTGTCTGCTGCCAAGGTCCCATCTGAGCCTAGCTGTTGCTACTGTCTGAACTACTACAGGTACCTTTGTGCTTGGACTATATATACATTGACTTGGTACACTGTTTGGCCAGCTGCTATCCCGCTATGGCTGTACGGCTGTCCACATACCCACAGATCGTGACACTATGTCTTAACTCCGGTTTTTGTTTTTTTTCTGGCACCAACTTCCTTCACTGCCCGCCCTCCTCCATTTCTTCCTTGTTTGGCAGGTCCCTTCCTTTCTTTGACCTGTCTGTGTTCCTTCCCTGCCCTATATTTGTTGTTTACTTTTTACGTCTCTGTTCTTTGTCTCATCTCTGTTCCTTCCTTGTTCTTCTTCCTTTCAGTGACTGTCCTGCCTTAGTTTCTTTCTTGTTCTTCCTCTTTTCCCTTTACTGTCTTGCCTTTGGTCCTATTATATCATCTTAAATTTTCTTTTTGGTTTGACATCTGACCTCTGTGTTATCTTGTATAGATAAGTCATATCCTGCTAATCCGTAATCCCTTTATATATGAAATAAACTAATAAAAAAGCAAAAACTTCATTACACAATAAAATGCCTCTTAAACACTTAATACAAATACATAAACAATGATGATGAACAATAAACATAAAAATGTAAAAAATAAGAAAGAGAATATTAAAGAAAATTGCCATTTGTTCCCTGGATTTTACAGATAGAAGGGCATTCAATTTGACAATAATTGCTGAATTCAGGGACACTTGAGTTATGATAATACATTTATAGCTTCACATTTCATTCCTTTTTTTTTCCTGGCAGACAATTTGTAAGAAAATAACAGGTGTTACAGGAAAAACCAGGGCTCTATTTAATAATGTGCTTAGTTGAAATAAAAGACATTATCTCTCATATGCCGCAAGAGTTTGTATAATGCTCTAGCAATCTTCCTGTCTCTATTCTCATTATGTATTCCACTGGCTAATTTACGGACTGTAACGGGCGAGATAGGAAAAAAAAAAAGGCCTCGAAATAAATAAATTATTGTACTTTGCTTTGACTTAATCTTTTTGAAAAATATTCACCATAATTAACATATTAATCTGTTACAAATATGAAAAATTGCCTACGCAATCGGCTCTCCTGTACAGCATTGAGCATCTCCGGTATGTTGCTGTTTTTACCGTCTTTTCCCCATAGGCACAACAGAAAAAAATGACAAGAGTGGCTGCTTAGCATTAAAAATTGACGGTTTCAGATTAATTTGATTTTATTAAACAAATGTTACGTGTTTTGGAAAATGCGATTTGCATACCATTAAAAGTTGATTGTATTCGGCGGAGAGTAGAACAGAAAGATAATGGGATTGGAAGTTGGTTCGTCTCACAGTTCTAGGATAATGTGTTTAATGATTATTTGACCTTATTTTTGTAAATTTTCGGTTTATTTTTGTTAGACTATGTTCACATCTGCGTCAGGGCTCCGTTTCGACGTTTAGTCGGAGCTTTCCGTTGGAACGGAGCCCTGAATGACGCAAACGGAACCCATAGGTTTCCATTACCATCACAATTGATTTCAATGGTGACGGATCCGGTGCCAATGGTTTCCGTTTGTGTCAGTTGTGCAAGGGTTCTGTCGTTTTGACGAAATTGTAATACCATAGCGTGTGAGCAAGTAATTGGGAACGTTTGACCCAACAGAAAGGGTCCCATAGTAAATATTTCTATAGAACCCCCTGGGGGAGAGTGTGGGAATAAGAAAATGCTGCTATGCTTCCTCTGCTGTATCTATATATAGGGTGTAAATGGAGATCCAGTTTCCTTTGCCCGCAAGGCTGGAAAGGGCAACAGTGGGGAATGCATTTAAGAAAATAAGTTGTCGCTGGGTGATGTACCCAATTTATCAAGGTTTCTACCTGTAATGGCCGCAGTCGCTGACCTCCGCCTCCCCTTACCTGCTGACAGCCGCGACCACAAACCTTCCTCGTCAGGCCGGCGTCTCGTTCCCTGGAGATGTCAGAGAATCCGGCCGCTCTGTCCTATAATGTTCAGAAGGGGGCACGTGCGCTTGTTCCCAGCCTTAAAGGGCTAGCGTGCGCATATGTAATTAATTATTTCCCAGATCACACTGGACTATAAAAAGGTCCTTGCCCTTTTACTCCTTGCCTGAGCATTGTTGTTGTCTACCCATGTTTGTATTGCCAATGGTCCCTTAGTTGTATCCTGCTCCCAGTGTTCCCATACCCTGCTACCTGTATCCTGTATCCTGTGCAGGTTTGTCCCTTTCTAGTGTTGGAATCGTGCTGTTATACACCACATCTGGTGTCACCAGCCATGCCTGCTGTTACACCACGTCTGGTGTCATCTGCCACTCCTGGTATCCGCCACGTCTGGCATCACCCGCCATGTCAAGTCCCATCAGTGTCAAAAACTCTGCTACTGTCTGGACTTTCTCAGGTACCCTTGTGCTAGAAACTTTAGTATGGACTTTGCATAGACTGTGACTTGGTCAGCTGCCACTCCGCAACGGCAGAGCGGCCTAACGGGTCCACATACCCCAGGAGAATGATATTACCTTTCTTCTAATGTTTTAGAACATTTTCTCTTAATTTTTTTTCTACAAACCATCAACTTTTTTTTTTTTTTCTAAAATTAATAAATCAACACGCAAACATGCCATTGTAATGAATAGAGCTGTTTTCTGGTACATTCTATTAGCCATAAGTGTTCAATTCTATGTCATTTTCCACAAGCTTCAGGCTGGTACCTTAATAACACAAATATAATAAACCTTCTTATGTTAGGAGATAGTTGTAATTAACGATAGTTTAACCTCAAGGTGAGCTGAATGTCCTGGAAGCTAGCCGTAAAATACAGTGATCTAAAATGTCTCGAGAAAGGACTTTGGGTCTCCCATAAAAAATGTCGACAGGAATTCCTAAATACAGCATTAAACTAGATGTGAACAGGAGAGATGAAGCCGTGTCATACATACAAATACGGCACATAAAAGACAATCACGGGTGGCTTTCTTAAAAGGGGCTTGAAAGATATCAAGACTCCTTGTTGATGTCTTAAGAGTTTGCAATTATTGACATTGAGCTCAAAGAAGGTAGACAAGTCTTTTGTTGTTTTATATTGAGGTTAATGCGTTTCGTTCATTATTTATGATGTGTTTTAGAGAGCTGGATGGTTGGAGATGGAAATAGACAAGTGCTTTGATAAAAATACAATTAGATCAGGGACTACTAAATTTAAGTGTTCCTGTGGTTATGCTTTTCTTTATAAAACAATGAAGGGATTTCTTACGAAATTAGAAAAATCTGTTAATCAAACTATCATTGAGGGTCGGACTGGCGCACCAGAGGTTCCTCCCTTGGTCCCTTGGTCCTCGATTCTGACACAAATAGGCACAGAGGTCCAGCAGAAGACAACCCAATTTGAAGCCCATCACGTGCTGCTAGGAATAGTTTATGAATTTTATGACTTGACAATGATCACAGCATTATTTAGGAAGAGATTAAAAGTAGACAGACATTTATTCAGCATAAATTGATATTGCGCCTTCAGATTTGTGTCCTCTGGTGGGCCCAAGGCACGGCAGTCCAAAATTGAAATCAAGCCAATCAATTGCATTTACATCTTTTACTTCGTGCGTCCTTTGTATTCTCGAATCTCGAGTCTTTTGCTTCTTGTGACTATATGCTCAATAACTTACTTGTGTTAGTCTCTCTACAGTTCATCTCGTCCATACATTTCTTTTCTATTCACAAAATCTCTTCCCTTCATCCTAAGACTTAGCTGCCTTTGGAACCATCTTGATCTCATGTTACATCCTCCATAGGTTTGAAAGTCTTCCTCGGCTTTACCCATAACTCTATTTCTCATCCTCATCTCTTTTATTCTACTTTTTTCTGTTTAACTCTCTGTACATCCTTCTAATGGTCTGTTATCCCTGCTTCTCCTATGTCACCCCTTTAGGTCTATGTATTATTCTCCTGTTTCTCTGTTAGCTTCTCTTCCTTTTTCACTATTTTGTGCCCCCTAACACTACTTGTAACCCTTTCTTACAATGTCTGTACCCCTTAACTTTCTCTTCTGTCCACTATCTTACTTTTATTTTTATCACTCCTCCTGCTCATATCTTATTTGTAGCCCCTCAACCCCAACCCTGTTGCTTTGTCTGTCAAGCCTCCTATCTGTATCCTCTTTAGTCATTCTCTTGCTCTCCATATGTTGTGTTCTACCATCGTACATTCTCTCATCTATCTATGCGGTGGTTCTTTCTCTCTTCAAGACTTCATCCAGCTCTTATTCCTTTCTACACTCTAGTCTTGTCTGACCAACATTTTCCATGTAATAGTTGTGGACTTCTCTTGTCCACTTTTTCATTATGTATGTGTATGAAATAAGTCCTTACTCATCCACACCACAGGACATCACGCAAAACGTTTTGTAAATGGTCATTCCTCCAATGCTATGAAAAAGAAGAAGCAGATGATGATGAAGTAAAAGAAGACAAAGCAGAAGAAGTAGATCAAGAAGAGGAAGATACAAAAAAGTAGATGAAGAAGCAGCAGAAGAAGGAGATGAAGAAGAGGAAAAGACAAAAGAAGGAGATGAAGAAGAAGAAAAGACAAAAGGAGATGAAGAAGAGGAAAAGACAAAAGATGGAGATGATGAAGAAGAAAAAACCGAAGAAGGAGATGAAGAAGAAGAAAAGACAAAAGAAGGAGATGAAGAAGAGGAAAAGATAAAAGAAGGAGATGAAGAAGAAGAAAAGACAAAAGGAGATGAAGAGGAAAAGACAAAAGATGGAGATGATGAAGAAGAAAAAACCGAAGAAGGAGATGAAGAAGAGGAAAATACAAAAGAAGGAGATGAAGAAGAGGAAAAGACAAAAGAAGGAGATGAAGAAGAAGAAAAGATCAAAGAAGGAGATGAAGGAGAAGCAGAAGTAGGAGGAGAAGAAGAAGTAGGAGAAGAAGAAGAAGAAGAAGAAGAAGAAGAAGAAATAGGAGAAGAAGAAGAAGAAGAAGAAGAGGAAGAAGAAGTAGGAGAAGAAGAAGGAGATAAAGAAGCAGGAGTAGGAGGAGAAGAAGAAGAAGTAGGAGAAGAAGAAGAAGAAGGAGATAAAGAAGCAGAAGTAGGAGAAGAAGAAGGAGATGATGATGCAGAAGTCGGAGATGAAGAAGATGATGATGATGAAGCAGAAGAAGGAGATGAAGAATTAGAAGAGGATGCAGAAGAAGAAGAAGAAGAATAAGATGATGATGATGATG
Organism: Rhinoderma darwinii; assembly: GCF_050947455.1. NCBI lineage: Eukaryota > Metazoa > Chordata > Amphibia > Anura > Rhinodermatidae > Rhinoderma > Rhinoderma darwinii. Next base: position 90,977,961 of record NC_134695.1, read on the forward strand.
ATGAAGCAGAAGGAGAAGTAGAAAAAGAAGACGACGAAGAACTTGACTTCCAGTTCCAATGACCATGCATTGCATTAGGAAGATACTGTAATTCCCTGTGTGCCTGGATGTTTATTGCCATCATCCATTTTGTGAAGAAGTATTAAGATTTTTATCTATATGTTATCTGCAATGTGCTGATTGCCTAGTAAGAAGTAAAGAGTTTGCACTTTGTATGTTGGTCTTTAAATAAGCCCCATGGCTTCCTGGCTATTACGGACTCATAACATAGCACATCGTTGTAGCAAATTGATATACATGGCTTCCCTTCCATGTTCTCCTCACCACAAGCTGTGCACAGCAAGCCCTCAATTAATTTACACTTTCCATCTGCTCATTGAAATGCAGGTTTGTGAGTGAAAGACAGTATGATAAAGTGACATGAAATGGGTTTATAACTGGCGCTAATACAGAAGGCATCCGTCAGTGTACAACCCGCATTGTTCTTATAACCAAGAACTTAGACTGGTGTCTTCTTCTGTCACCCCCAATTGTCAGGTTCGGTAAACAAGATAAGGAATTACAACGGGCCTGGCTTGAAGACCTTGATATCCGGACAGTTGATTTTTAATTACAACTTAAATCAAGCATTAAATGTCATGCAATTATTTTATTAGCTACGGGAGTATCAAAAATAAATAAAGGGAGGATAGGACTGCCGAACACAAATTCTTACTAAAACAAGACTTGTGACCGTCACGAGCTCCAGACTTAACAAGTGGGAGCCGTTCATTGTTTTGTCTGGGAACAGTCTTAGAGAGGCCATTTAAAACTCACAATATAAGGTTAAAATGAAGCAATTTAAGAACCCACATTCAGAGAAAAATGACAATGATTGAAGTAGAAGAAAAAGACTCCTGGCTGCCGAATGAATGTGCCCTTTTTCCTACTGTTCTTTTCCGACTATGTCTAGCTGCCTGTCTGGCTTATGAAATCTGAGCAGTAAAAGCCGAGGTTCTACTTTTATCTGATAGAGTTTAAAGAGACATTTGAAAGCCAACATCCCGTATTAACTATTTTCCAATTGCTCTTTCTCTAGTATTTCACCCTATGTTACAACGTCTAAGGATACGAGATCTTTTTGCTGAGCGTTGGATCAGACTGAACCATCTTCCGGTGGACCCAGGCTTATAAGTCTCCTTTACACGGGCCAATTACTGGGCAAACTAGCGTTCACATGAATGCTTGTTCCCGATCATTGCCCTTTGTAAACAGGACAACGATCAGCCAATGTATGAGAAAACACTAGTTTATCGGCTGATCGTGTCGTTTATGCAGCAATAAATATTATCATTGTCGGCAACACATCTCCCGGTGTAAACAGGGAGATGCACTGCCAACATGATATAAATGTATGGGGACGAGCGATCGTAGTAACTAGCGCTCGTCTCCATACATAACCGATCATTGCTCCTTGTGAAAGGAGCAAACGAGCGCCGATCAATGAGCTGCCTCATTAATTGGCATTCATTTTCATGGAGAAGATAACCCCAATTGGAGCTCTCTGGGACTAATTACTTGACACTAGGTTCTATTTCTTATGGTTTGATTCACAAAATAATATATTAGACCTTATTGATGACAGGTCTTGTGTGTACAATGATAACAACAAAGCAATTAAAAGTGGATGTGCACATGTTCTGTATAGATAGAGGAGAGGCCCCCAGAATCATGTCCTCTAGTCAGTTCAACACTAAGGCCTCATTTACACGAGCGTGTGCGTTTTGCGCGCGCAAAAAAGGCAGCGTTTTGCGTGCGCAAAAGGCACTTGACAGCTCCGTGTGTCATCCGTGTATGATGCGCGGCTGCGTGATTTTCGCGCAGCCGCCATCATAGAGATGAGGCTAGTCGACGTCAGTCACTGTCCATGGTGCTGAAAGAGTTAACTGATCGGCAGTAACTCTTTCAGCACCCTCGACAGTGCATTCCGATCACCATATCGAGCAACCTGTTTTAAAAAAAAGAGGTTCGTACTTACCGAGACCTTCCCGGCCGTTGCCTTGGTGACGCGTCCTTGGTGACGCGTCCTTGGTGACGCGCCTCTCTTGACATCTGGCCCCACCTCCCTGGATGACGCGGCAGTCCATGTGACCGCTGCAGCCTGTGCTTGGCTTGTGATTGGCTGCAGCTGTCACTTGGACTGAATTGTCATCCCGGGAGGTCAGACTGGAGGAAGAAGCCGGGAGTTATCGGTAAGTCAGAACTTTTTTTTTTTTTACACGTTCACGTATATTGGAATCGGAAGTCACTGTCCAGGGTGCTGAACCAGTTTAACTCTTTCAGCACCCTGCACAGTGACTGTCTCCTGCCGGGTTCGGTCAAAACGGATGTTTGTAAACAGAAAAGCACGTGGTGCTTTTCTGTTTACATTCAGTTTGACAGCTCTTGCGCGAATCACGCAGTTCGCACGGAAGTGCTTCTGTGCGACCTTCGTGGTTTTCACGCACCCATTGACTTCATTGGGTGCGTGATGCGCGAAAAACGCACGATTATAGAACATGTCGTGAGTTTTACGCAACGCACTCGCGCTGCGCAAAATTCACGCATCGTCTGCACTGCCCCATAGAGTAATATAGGTGCGTACGAAACGCGTGAAAAGCACGCGCGTCACACACGCGTACTTTACGCTCGTGTAAATGAGGCCTAACTCCAAGCAAAACTGATCGGCCTGAGAGGGAGGTGCATGACACAGAGATTCTCTCTTTGGGGTTTTTCTCACTGTGTCATGCTCCGCCCCTCAGTCCCTGCACAATATATATACACTGTGCGGCAGATTTACAATTCTAAATACACCAGAATTCTGATGTGACTTATTCAACACTTTTTGCGACTTATTCGACAAGCAGGGGGTGGCTTAATTGGTAAGAGGGTGTGGCTTAAGATGCACCGGATTGTGCAAAAAGGTGATCTAAAGTAAGTCAACCAATAGGTGGTACAATGTTAGAAAGTAGTGTCTAAAGATGGGCAAAATTCATCAGCCAGCGTGAGCCACTGTGATAAATTTGGCGGATCTAGTCTAAGTCTAAACTATCTGAATTTAGGATAGTATTAGTAAATCTGCTCCAATGTCTAAGTTTAACCTCTGGCTGTTTAACCCCTTAGCTGCTGCGATCAAGCACGATGGCAGCATCTAAGATGTTACAAACAGGGGGGCGCCCACCTATGACAGCTCATTGCCCCCCCCCGCAAAGCGATCGGTGGTTGCCAATGGTTGTCATGGTAGCCCAGGGGCCTAATGAAGGCCCCCAGGACTGACTTTCTTCAACTCCTGTTAAGCCGTGTCTCTGGCACGGCTTAACAGGAGCCTGTAAAAATGACAATATACTGCAATACATCTAATGATCGCTGGTTCAAGTCCCCTAGGGGGACTAATGAAATGTGTAAATAAAAAGTTAAATAAAGTTTTTAGTAGTGTAAAAAAAAATAAAAAAAAAATAAAAAAGTTCAAAAACACTCCCCCTTTCCCATTTTTCTTCTGATGTAAAAAAGAAAAAAAACAACAAAATACAATAAGTCTGAACTATTACACTATAGCATTATTTCATGCATACGGTAAATGCCGTAAAAATAAAAAAAATATAAAACGCCAGAATCGCTGTTTTCTGGTCACTTCATATCTCACAAAAAAATTAATAAAAAGTGATCAAAAAGTCTCATGTAGCCCAAAATGGTACCAATAGAAACTACAGCTCGCCCCGAAAAAAAATAAGCCCTAACACCTCTCAATCGATGGAAAAATAAAAAAGTTATGGCTCAGAATGTGGCAACAAAACTCAAATTTTATTTTTAACAACCCGTTTTTTCCTTGTAAAAGTAGGAAAACATTTAAAAAAACTTTATAAATTTGGTATCGCCGTAATCGTATTAACTGGTAGAATCAAGTTAAAATGCCATTTTTATCGTATGGTGAAAGCCATAAAAACGAAACCCCTCAAAATAGTGAGGAATCGCTGTATTTTTCCTATTCCACCCCACAAATATTTTTTTTCACAGTTTCCCAATACATTATACGGTACAACTAAAATCTACAAATCGTCCTGCAAAAAAGCAAGCCCTCATATGGCTATATTGATGGAAAAATAAAAAAGTTATGGCTTCTGGAGGATGGGGAGGAAAACATGAAAATGAAAATTCAAAAATCGTCTGGGTCCTGAAAGGGTTAAAGAACAACTTCACTCAGAGAGGCCGTTTAAAACTCACACTTTTTGCATTCACACGTACAGCACGGTTTTTATACTACAATTATTAATATATAGCTACATTGTCAGTTATCTTCATGATAGAAGTGTTTGCAATTGAAATTTTTTTTTTGCATTTTATAAAAGTTGCATGAGATTTCTGCAGACACATGCCAAGCAAAAATAAAACGGGAACTTCTTGGAATGCACCTGTTGTTCATCCTCCCTTTGTCTAAGGTCATGTGACTTAACGGCTTAGCCTACTTCCTGTCACCTGATCTCCCACAATACATTGCATTCTTGTAACCGGAAACCAGCAGAGTTTTGAATTTAGCTCCTGCAGCTCAAAGCCAATACATGATAAATAAAGGAACATATTTGCAATATTACTCAATAAATGGTCTTCAAAATGAGCTTTTCCTTTAAGACTACCGAAAAGTGACGCGTACATTATCACGTTATAAATAAGGGCTCGGGGATTATAAAGTACTAGGTAATAATTATAGCCTGTCTGCCTGATTGGAAGCGGTGGATACATGTTTGATGGACAGAGTCTTAATTTCCTCTAATTTGATTAAAGTCGGTATTATATGATATTAATATTTCTTTAAATATACCTTGAATTATTCCGGTCTATTTCAGCTCTGGTTGGATGAACGCTCAGTGGACTGTAATAATGTGTGAACTGGGATACACACTGTGCATGATATGTGCTAATCACTATCATTAAAATATATGCCGATAGTGATACATGAGTATTCACGATCCCTTGGTGATATATTGGAAACGTATTCCATCTCCTGTATCCGCGGTCCTTGTCTGTATCTGAGTGAAAGCGAACAGAAGGTTCATTAAAGTGACACATACTCTTATACTACACTGTCTGAATTTGGAGCAAGGACCCCCTGGTAGTGGAGGGAGAGGATATACTAGTGACAAGCTGTGGACACGAAATGGGCAAAATGAACAACATGCGTAAAGAGGACCTGTCACTCGGTCACATAAGTTGAAATGGTTTACTCACCTGAATAGCGCTGTCTCCCTGATTCCAGCTCCGTTTTACTTTTTTTTCTGGACCTCCTCGTTCCAGTGATATGGCCCACTGTTATGTTGGCTCCCTATATGCTAATTTGTTGTAGTTAGCCAATGAGGTGGAGCTAGCTTCTCTGCCTCTGATGCTGACCAATCAGCACGAGGCAGCTTGAGGGTAGTTTACGCCCTGTTAGTTAACTACAGCAAATTATCATAGAGGGAGCCAACCCAACAGTGGGCCATATTTCTGGAACGGGGAGGTCCAGGAAAAAAAAGAAAAACAGAGCTGGAATCAGGGAGACAGCGTTATTCAGGTCAGTATAACAGTTAAATTTATATGACCTAGTGACAGGTCTTCTTTAAATGTGGGGCCACTAACAAAGCATCATGGTCTTGAGCTTCAGAACCATTAAAACGGATTGTTGTATCACAAGTTTCAATATTGTTTAAGTGGAAATAATTCATTTGGACAACCTCATACATGTGCCCCCCAATAATGGGCTCCCCCCGTGCTCATCTTATCTCTAGGAAATTAAATCAAGGGGCTGTCCATGTCATGTAAAGACAAGCTAGATACTCCAGAGGGTTAATAGAGGGGCATCCTCCATAATAGTGCGGCATATAGATAGGAGTTACCAACATTTAACTATTTACAGCCCAATGATTCAGCACACTGGAAAATGGAGGGATATTAAATTGTACCTTTTTTATATTTTGGAAAGGTTTTACGTGAATTTTCTGCATAATCACTGTTTATTAAAAGGTTCTGCAACTTTCTAATATAGGTTGTGTTCCAGTTCCTCACCATATTTAAGATCACTGCTTGCTGTTAGTGAATGGGAATATTCTTGTTTACTTCCAGAGGCTGACAACCCCATACAAACCTATGGTCTAGTTCACACAAAAAAAAAAAAAAAAAAAAATAAAAAAAAAAAAATCTGCCTCAAAATTCCTTTAGGAATTTTAAGACAGATTTTGACCTGCCAGGGCTTTTTTTTCCCACACCGTTTTTCGCCTGGGGCCATTGAGGACAGCGGGCAAAAAAACGATGTGAAAGATGCTTTTTCTGCCTGCCATTGATTTCCCATTGAATGGGAGCTCAGAGGCGGAACCGCGGCAAGAAAGGACATGCTGCCTTTTTCCCCGCGAGTGGCTAAAAGCAGCCCGGGGTAAAAAAAAAACCGCCTCTGCCACCCATTGAAATCAAAGGGAGGCGATTTCGGCCGTTTTTTGGCACTGATTCCGACGTGTAAACGAGCACCGATTGCCGAGACAGCTCGTTGATCGGCGCTCGTTTGCTCCTTTCACAAGGAGCTATGTATGGGGGACGAGCGCTCATTACTCCGATCTCTCGTCCGCATACATTTCTATCATGTCGGCACCACAATTTTTACACAGGGAGATGTGCGGTCGACAATGATAATATTTTCGGCATTTAAAATTATACAATGAGCCGATGAACGAGCGTTTGTTCATTCATCAAGCGTTTGCTCGTTCATCGGCTGATCATTGCCCTCTGTAAACACACGTTTAGCCGATAATTGGCCGTTGTAAAAGGGCCATTATACTGTACATTCCGGTCTATCTTCCTCCTCCTGTATATGCATAAAAATCGGCAGAGATGTGGAAACGGAGTTCGTTAGTGACTAAGTTGAAAATGGTTGTTTCTAGAGCTAATGAGATGATCCTATTATTATCCAGCTCCACCATTTGGAAGGGATGTGATATCACTTAAGAAGATATAATCTGCACATTGTACAAGCAGAAGACAGGAACAGACACTACATCTGATCTGCAGGCTTCACCGGGTCAGTCATGTCAGCTGCAAAATTAATTAGTCAGTGACAAAGCATGTAATGTGATTGCACTAATCATTTCATGGAGCAGCAGACGCATGTCCTGCTAGCCGAGTGTCTTGGCCAATTAAAAGTTTCCCCTGAAGACTGTGTACAGTGTTTGTAAGGAACAGATGTATCAATAATTGTCCTGTAGTAGTTATCAGACTCAAGTGATGGACCCATAAACTGTCACTGCTTGTTAAAGAGTATTGTAGCAACAATATAGCAAATTTATATTGAATTCTGTCCAACCACAAACTACTCAAACCTACGCAAAAACCCTAAACTCAACTGTAAAAAACACTCAACTGTCCAACAACACGTAACCAAATTATTCAACAATACTTAACTGTCCAACAGCACTCAACTCAACTGGCCAACAAACTTAAGTTCAACTCAACTGTTTAACATCCCCCAACTTTCCAACAACACTCGATACAAACAATCTTCCAACATCTGCCCAACAATATGCCCAACAATCTTCAGCTCAACTCAACTGCCCAATTGCACCCAACTGTCCAAAAGCATTTAACTGTCTAACAGCACTCAACAAAACTGGCCAACAACCTTCTTTTCAACTCAACAACACTCAATTGTCCAACAACATTTTTGACCGAACGGCCCAGCCAATCCTTATCTCAACTCAACTGTCCAACAACACAAGACAGAACTGCCCGGACTATCTTCAGCTTATCTCAACTGTCCAACAACACTTGACAGAACTGCCCGGACAATCTTCAGCTCAACTCAAATGTCCAACAACACTCGACAGAACTGCCCGGACAATCTTCAGCTCAACTCAACTGTCCAACAACACTCCACTGTCCAACAACATTCGACACAACAGGCCAACAACCTTAAGTTCAACTCAACTGTCCAACAACACTCGACAGGACTGCCATGACAATCTTCAGCTCAACTCAACTGTCCAAAACCACTTAACTGTCCAATAGCACTCAACACAATTGTCCACCAACACTCAACCGTCCAACAGCACTCAACACAACAGGCCAACAACCTTCAGTTCAACTCAATGGCCCAAAAACACTCAACTGTCCAACAACGCTCGACAGAACTGCCCAACAATCTTCAGTTCAACTCAATTGTCCAACAACATTCGATGCAACTGCCCAACAACACTCAAAAGAGCTGCCCAACAATGTTCAACACATCTTAACTACCCAACCAGCTTCAGCTGAACTTAATGCCCCAACACCAGGGTCTACTCAACTTGCTAACTCAATTCAAATGCTTAAGAACACTCAACCCGACAGCTTAACTCTAATGCCCAAAAACACTCAAATGCCCACCGACAGTCCTGCCCAATTCAAACCAAAAAAGATCAGCTTAAATGTCTACCAATTGCCACATGACTTTATAATTTATTTGACACTTTTGCTCAATGACATTGCTAAAATTACATGTAAACCACGATCAACATCTGCAGGAAGTTGGTATGTTCTCCGGGTGTTTGCATAGGCTTCCTCCGGGGACTTCGGTTTCCAAAAACATACTACTAGGATATTTAGCCAAAGTGCGTCTAAGAGAGGGAATTTAGATTGTAAGCTCCATTGTGGACAGGGACTGATGTGAAGACAATATCTGTACCGCGCTGCGGGATATGTTGGTGTTATAAAACAAACAGGCAATACATGTTCTATTCCTATTCCATGTATAAATACAGTTGAAGTGGAATTGCACCTATAAGGCACATGTTTTCATTTTCTCTCTGCTTTTTGTTTAATTAACCCTTGGTAAAAATGAATAATTCCAACCACAGTTAAATCTTTGTTTTTGACCATAAGGAAATTTTTCTCCATGTACCGTACATAAAGAAACTAAATTCAGCCATCACAACCGATTAACTGGTGCTGTAAAGGTCACAGCGTGTTCCTGCTCGGCCTGAACCCCCATATACAATATTCCCCAAATGCCCAATTATGGATTCTGGTAATACCTCCATCTGACATATACATAAGTGTTAATTTGTCTCAGCCATTTGCATATTAATTGTGGTGTATGTTTTAGTATTCATCGACCTCTTTATAATTACTTTCTGTGATTATTCCTTAAATTCACTTTGTACTTTTAATGACAATACTTATCTATTTAATGATAATGCTTATCAAATGAGAGAATAATTTGTAGAAGTGAAATACGTAGAATAAAAAAAAAATAAAGTCATTAGTGACCCACACCCTTGTACTGTGTGATCAAACCCGAGCCTAGTGCTGGTGGGTGGTGGAGCTTTGTGTCCTTGTCATGTCATTGAATAATCTGTTCTTTGGCCTTGCGCTGTCTGAATACTCCGGGATCAAAAGGAAAGTCATAAATTACAGAGTATCAATGCTAAATGTTTTAATTTACCTTAATGGCGGTATAATTATGTGGTGTCCATTATAGGACTTATCTGCTATAGACAAACCCTTTTTTTATGTGTATATTACAGCTTTTTGAGAAGGTGGTGGTAGTGGGGGGCTCCAGAATCTATGGACACCCATTTAAGTTTATGGGTACCCTGATATGCATTGGTAAATCAACGGCTTTCCCAGAAATATCAATTCCTTATGAGTGGTCCCAGCAGGGGGACCCATGAAAATAGCTTAACCATGGTGGACTCAAGTCTAAAGGGGGTTGTCAAAATTAATAAACCCCTTTAAGGGGTTGTGTATGTAGACAAAGCCTTGTTAAAAAGAAGCCGACATGGCAAACAGGTTCCCTAAGGCTGGGTTCACGCAAACTATTCTCAGGCATAATGGAGGCGTTTTACGCCTCGAATTACGCCTGAAAAGACGACTCCAATAAGTCGGCACACATCTGCCCATTGCTTTCAATGGGTTTGCCGATGTACTGTGCCGACGACCTGTCATTTTACGTGTCGCTGTCAAAAGACGACGCGTAAAATTACAGCCTCATCAAAAGAAGTGCAGGACACTTCTTGGGACGTTTTTGGAGCCGTTTTCTCATAGACTCTATTGAAAACAGCTCCAAAATCGGCCGAAAAAACGCAGCGAAAGCGGCGCGAAAAACGCGAGTTGCTCAAAAAACATCTGAAAATCAGGTGCTGTTTTCCCGTTTTTGGCTCAGCGTGTGAACATACCCTAACACCCAAATGATCAGTTGTTATTGCTGGGGAAGCCGCATATAGAAAAACATTTTTCCTGTAGCATTACATGCAGGCCATACACATGTAATGTAATGAACACGCTAGGTCTGCCAAAGCGGGAACTGCAGTTACTGAGAATCTCTCCATTCTGGCATATAGGGGGGAGGGGTGCCTGCTACTATCTCTGGGGATATTTTAAGGTTCCCGTGTATTCATGTCCAATGACACATTAGACCCAACAATGGCCTCACGCACAGTAAGTGGGTCTTCAAAACACACTAGTATCATTTCTCCAGTCCTCTGTTGAAATGTACTGTAGATAATGCTGGGAGACCGCAGAGAATGCTGGGAGATTTCACCTCTGATCCTGTTAAATTGTGAGTGTGGCTCTGAAGTATAATACAGGATGTAACTCAGGAACAAGTACAGGATAAGTAATGTAATGTATGTACACAGTGACTCCACCAGCAGAATAGTCAGTGCAGCTCTGGAGTGGGTGGAGTAGGACGTGTGGAGAGAGCTGCTGAGACTACCGTGCAGGCCTTGGATCCAGGGACTTTCCTTATTCTATCTGCCCAGGCCTCATACCATCTGCCTGGGCTTGGAAAGTACCCTGAGGGGGGTTCCATCCTAGGATGGAGCCTCAGACCTCTACCTCCCGGAGCATGCCAGCGGGGGGTAGAGGGTCATCCCAGCTGGCTGGGAATATGCAAACAGTCGCGGGGGTGAGGAGATCATCTCGGGGCAAGGCTGTCCTGGCTCCCCCTGAGGCTGGAACCCTGGATAAGGGTATGGAGACGCGGTCCGGCAGGGTGATCGAGGTGTTGTCATCTGGAGAAGGACCAGCGCCGTCCGGACATTTGGATGACGGTCGTGTGGAGGAATGGGGACAGCTGAGGACCGGAGAGACGGTGGAGAACTTCAGCTCCCGTCTGGCTATGCGGTTGGAGGAGTATCGGGACCTCAGGAAGTCGCTGCAACGGCTCCGTGGGGACTTGGCGGTCGCCAGAGGAAGAGCTGCAAAAGCCTCAGGAGGTAAGAGGTCCCGATACCTTTTAAATGTGAAATCCTTGTTGGAGGAAATAAAAGAAGTGGAAGAGAGACGTGAGGAGATTTTGGCAGGCGGAGGGGTGTTTGGTGAAAAATTAAAAAATGAAGAGAGGTTTGCCGAGATGGCAGAACCTATAAAAATAGAATGTGTGGAGGAAGACAGCAGAGCCCCAGACACAGCAAAGGAAATTGTGGGGGAGAAAATGGAGCATGAGAATGCCAAGTCCAGAGAAGGCTCAGATTCTGAGGCACCCAGGAGCAGTGAGGAGGAGGAGGGTGGACACACAGCTGGGAGAAATCAGGAGAGTTTTGATACAGACAGTGAGCGGCCTCCAGGATTACTTACACAGATCCGTAACGTGGAGTCGCCGGTATCCTTCCAGGGATTTTGTTTCGGTGCAGAGTTACCCGCAGAGGAGGAAAAGCAAAAGAAAAAAAAATTTAAGAAGAAAAAAAAGACAAAGGAAAAAAAATCTGCTGAAGGTTCATTTAAAATGGTGTACACAGCAAGATCCTTCCTGTGCTCTGAGCCTGATGCAAGTCAGGATCAGGGCGCAGGTCCCGCAAGACCCCCAGCTCAAGCCTCTGCAGTGGGGCTGGAGCGGGAATGCGGGGAGAGTGTTACGGGTCCGGCATTAGAACACGTGGTGGTCAAAATGGCGCCTGACGCCAACCCCTGCAAAGGGGGCGGTACTGGTGGCCTGGTGATGCCAGGGGGTGTGTCCCCGTGTCCGGTTAATGGCGAGCCCGGGAAACTGGTCTCTGATGCGAGTCAGCGGTCTGGAGAACGGGTAAACCAGAAACCGGATGTGGTGTCTGAAAGCCGGAAGTCTGTCGGTGTCAAGCCGTCAGACGTTCCGGACAAGGGCGGTCACAGAGGGGGCTCCGGCTCTGTTGGCCACTCCTCTGTGGGAGGGGGGAGTGGTCCGGCGCCGGAGGCGGCTCCAGTGACGTCAGTGGCTCCTTCGTCCGCATCACTGAAAAGTGGTGTAGGCGAGAAGGGGGCTGCTGGCGTCGGGGGCGGCGGTGGCCCCTTTCCCAAAAATGTTCCGCACATAGAAAAGATGGAGGTTAATGAGGCGGAGGGCACAGCGGGGACACCGCTTATAACATCTGGTGGCGTCCCTGCAAAGGTGCCTGATGATGCGGAGACTGAAGCAGTGTCTACCCACACAAAATGTACAGAAAAAATACATAACATAGGACCAGGCCTGGCCAGAAGGATGACTGCAGGGGGACCTGGTGGGTTAAATAAAAAAGTTGCGGCTGTGGATGTGGGAACTGCTGGGGGTATGCAGGTGTCTGTAAATAAAGATGCTGGAGTGTCTGCTGGTAATGGGGTGTTGAGTGCTGTGTCTGTAGGTGGTGAGGTGGTGGGTGGTGGGGATGGGGTATCAACCAGGGGCAATGGGCCTGGCGCTCCTCTTGCTGTGACATCCGGCAGGTCTTATGCTGGTGTCGCAGCGGGGGGACAGCGGGCCCACCCATCTTCATCCTCAAGGTCCGGGGACGGTAACTTGCAACAACGTCTCTTGGACGCTTTAAGAGAGGGAAAGCAAACCCTAACCATAGGGGGAGTGCAGAAGGACCTGTCTTTCTGGATAGACAGATATGGTCTAAATGCCTTCCGAGAGCAACGAGGAGATCAGTGGTCGCTCCCAACAGCCGGGCAGGCTGTAGCCAGGAGGAATGTGGTCCGTCTCCGGTGGCGTGGCAATGATGCGTGCCCTCCCAGAAAGAGGGTGGTGGAGCTGCTGCTGGGGATGGGCTTCAAGGCGAGTGACATCTTTGCCTTGATACATCCTCATGGCTCGGTCGAGTTTGACATCAGCTTTGTTCACCTAGGGGGCCTTGAGGTCTTCTGGGGGAACTACGAGCTGATGAAGGACGAGCCTGGCTGGCGAGACTTTGCTGCACAAGCAATATCTCGCCAAAGTGGTCCCAAGAGAGTGACCGTTCTTACCCGTAACGAGTCACTCTCTTGTATTGATATCATGACCTGGTTGGGAAGGTACGGAGAGGTAGTAGAGATGCCACGGAAGAACATGGATGAGTTTGGCATCTGGTCAGGGGCCTGGACGTTCATGGTTAAACTAAAGCGTCTGGGACAGACGGTGTCCCACATACCATCGTCTGCTTTCCTGGGAAGAGATCGGATCCTTGTCTTCTACCAGGGGCAGCCGAAGTTGTGTCACCGGTGTGGCGACCCCTCACATTTGAGTGCAGGCTGCAAGGTGCAGAAGTGTGCTCATTGTGGGGGGATTGGTCATCTAGCCGCATCGTGTGACCGTATTCGCTGCAACCTGTGTGGTGACTTAGGTCACCCGTTCAGTCGGTGTCCTCGCTCTGTTGTCAATGCTTGTTCCAAACCTGCAGAGGATGAGAGGAGGGAGGCCTCCGTGGGTGAGGGTGCGGGCAGGGATGATGGGGCACAGGGGCAAGGGAAGAATGCAAAGAAGGGTCCCCCTTCTCGCCAGAGAAGGGCGGAGAAGCGAAGGAAGGAGAGGATTCGGAGGGCGCTCCAGGAAACTGGGACGACCTCTGATTCGGATCTGGATGCCCCCCTTGAAGCTGATGCCCCTGGGGAGGTCGAATTGAACGAGGAGATGAGGAGGATCCAAAGGGAGCAGAGGGCTGAGGACTCTCAGTCCTCCCACTATGAAAGTGTGGGAGAGGAAGAGAGGACTCAGCCTACAGCAAAAGGGACACCGGGCAAAACCCAAGGGCCAAATACATCTGGCCCCGCCCTGGCCCAGGAAGGTAAATCCTGTACCCCCCTGGTGCGCTCTACTAATCGATACCATGCTCTCGTGGACGTTCCAGCCTCTCATACTAAGAGGGAGGGCATGGTAGGGCACCCTAGAGTCGTTGAGCCTCCCCTGCTGCAGGGGCCGTTGCCCCCAGAGGGGGAGGTTGACCCGGTACTTGGGGATGAAGATGGGAATAGGGTGGTGAGTATGGACTCCTCAGTTTGCAAGAAGCGAGGCAAAGAAGGGGGGTCCTCATCAGATAGAGGGGGGGTGGGAAGAAGAAAGCCGTCTAACTCAAACATCCATGATGGCGGCACCCACTCCGTTGACGCTGGCATCAATTAACGTTGCCAGCATTAAGTCAGATAGGGCGAGATTTGCAGCCTTTGATTTTCTTGGCCGAGTTGAAGCCGACATTTTGTTTTTGCAGGAGACCAGGCTGTCACTTTTGGCAGACGTCGTTAAATCTAGGAGGGAGTGGCGACGCGGGCCCTCCTACTGGTCTCTTGCGGCTGAGCCCTATAGCGGAGTGGCGGTCCTTTTCACCGCACCGGTAACATGCCGACGGATGATTGAGTTAGAAATGGGGAGGTGCTTGATCTTAGATGTCCTCATGAGGGGACAGGAATTAAGACTAATCAATATATACGGACCCCAGAGCAAATGGGACCGTAAAAGTCTCTTCATGAGGATTAAGCCTTTCCTTTTTTCAGGTCGACAAGTTATCTTTGGAGGGGACTTCAATACTGTCGTGAGGCCCCGAGATAGAGGAGGTTCCGGAGATAAAAAATTGACCTATGATAGTGTAGCATTAAAAAATATAGTTAGCGATGCTCGCCTGGTGGATATCCACATCAGGCATACCCCAGGCCACTCGGGTTTCACCTATCGTAGAGGTAGTTGTAGGTCTAGGATAGACAGGTTTTTTTTGAAGGAGGAAGCCATCTCTTCACCAGTGTCCGTTGTTGAGGTGGAGTTCTCCGATCACTGTATGATTATTTTCTCTTTGAACATTGCAGAGTCCCTCCAGATGGGAAGAGGTATATGGAGGCTGAATTCTACTCTCTTGGAAGAAGCGGAGATAAGACAGGCCTTTGAGGATTTTCTTCAGAGCCAGGTACCTTTGTTGGATCTCAGTGGTACTAAGTCTGAGTGGTGGGAGTTGTTTAAAGTCCGGGTGGCAGGATTTTTCCGCAGGCTCTCGAGCCTCAGGTCCATGAGTAGGTACCGCCTATATCAGGAACTGAGGAGGAAACTCGAACATCTGGTCTCAACCGGGGGTAGTGGGGAGGAGATCTCCGTGGTGAAAGCTTTGCTCAGGAGGTGTCAGTATGATAGGCACACATCTTTAGTTCTTGAAAGGGATTTCGGGAGGTACCGCTCGCCCGACCCCTACAGGAACTGTAAGATGTCAGTGAGTCGTAAGGTTGTGACAGGACTGATTGATAGTACAGGATCTCTGAAGAGATCCAAATCAGGGATCTTGGAGGTCGTCAGATCCTTCTACTCGCACCTCTTGGGGAAGCAAGATCCAAACCGAGACGAGATGTCGGCTTTCCTGGCTGAAACCATCCCTGAGCCAGGGGTAGACCCCTCTCTCGGTGTTTTGATAGACTCGATCAAGGAAGAGGAAGTGGGATTGGCGATTGATGGGCTTGCCCTCAAAAAATCGCCAGGGCCGGATGGCTTAACATCCGAGTTTTATAAGACTTTTAAAGGAACCCTAGTTCCCCTCTTGACTGAGGTGTTTAATGAGTGCCTTTCCTCGGGTACTTTGCCAATGTCAATGAGGAGGTCGGCCTTGATCGTTTTGTCGAAGGGTAAAGACTCGACCCGTATTGAGAATTGGCATCCCATAGCGCTGCTCAATACGGACAGAAAGGTTCTCGCAAAGGTGCTGTTTAATCGGCTGGTGAAGTTTGCATCCCGGCTCCTTTCGCCGGTCCAGCATTGCTCTGTTCCAGGCCGCAGCACATTTAGTGCTGTCCTCAGTGTCAGAGAGGCAGTGGAGCAGGGAAATTCTGGTCGGTGGGAGGGGTACATCCTGTCCTTGGACCAGGCCAAGGCTTTTGACCGGGTGGACCACGAGTACCTCTGGTCGGTCCTTCTGAGGTACTGCCTACCGGGGGGGTTTGTCAATTGGCTACAGACCTTATACACTGGGGCTGAGACTTTTGCGCTGGTGAACGGTTGGGTTGGAACCCCCTTTGAGGTTGGGTCTGGTGTCCGCCAGGGTTGTCCCTTGAGCCCTTTGCTATATGCGTTCGCAATTGATCCTTTTCTTAAAAGGATCGATCGTGGGCCATTGGCGGGAGTCAGGGCCGGCCTGGAGGGGCCGGAGGCCACTCAGAGGGTGCTTGCGTACGCAGACGACGTCTCCATTTTTGTCTCCTCGAGAGGGGAGGCAGAGTGGGTGATGTCGGAAGTAGAGCGTTACTCATTGGCATCTGGGTCCAAGATCAACCGGGATAAGTGCAAAAGTATCTGGCTGGGAGGAGGAGATCCTGGTTTTGATCTCCCGGACACCCTTCCAGAGCCTCAGGGGTCTGCTAAGATCTTAGGAGTCGAATTTGGCCCGGGTGATTACCCCAAGAAGAACTGGGAGGATAGGCTGAATCTAGTTGCCCAGAAGGTCGACCAATGGAAGGGTTGGTCCTTAACCCTGAGGGAAAGGGTTCACTTGGCCAAGGCCTACCTGGTGCCCATGTTGCTTTACCTGGGCAGTGTGTGCATCTTGCCAGAACCTCTCTGGACTCGGGTCTATAGCCTGTTCTTCCAGCTGTTATGGGGGAACAGGCTCAACCTAATCAAGAGGGAGGTTACTTACCTACCAAGGACACTAGGCGGGTTAGGTATGGTTAACCCGGTGGTGTTCCTAGTGAACACCTTTGTTAAGATCAACCTGGCAAACCTCTGGCAAGAGAGGGCTCCTTGGTGGATATCCTCCTGCAGGGGGTGGTTTCGGCCTTTCTTCCAGGAATGGGAGAGAGGAGGGCAAGTGAAAGACCTGCGTACACCTCACGGACATCTCCCGGCTTATGCCACCCTGGCGCTGAAGATTGTTCGCCGGTGGGGTCTGGAGGTGTGGGAGATCAGGACCATGTCGAGAAAATTTCTTGACAAGAGGGTCCTGATGACCCACTTCCAGAAGCCCCTGGCGCTCAAAGACTGCCCAAGTAGTGACCTCGGGGTGGGATTAAAACTTTTAAATTCAGCGAGTATTCCCCAGAAGTTTTGGGATCTGGCTTGGCGTTGCTTCCATGGGAGACTGTATGTGAGGGACAATCTAAAGTGCAGAAGCTCCGATGATCGGGATTGCCCCCGGGAGGAGTGCGGCGGAGTGCTGGAAAGCATGGAGCATTTCCTGCTTCATTGCCCTTTCAATACAGAGGTATACAAAAGGGTGGGAGCCTCCATTGGTTGGCCAGGCCTAACCAGCCTCTCCTATGCTGGGTGGGCCTATGGAGTGTTCGGAGACCTCGGTGGTAGGGACCATTGCACCTTGTTTCTAGTCAGTATAGTGGTCAGGCACTTTATGTGGAATGCACGATGTCTAGTTTCTACCCAGAAGAAAATCCTCCTAGTGGATGAGGTTGTTAGCAATATCATGGGTGACCTGGTGAAGGTGCATTCTTTGGAGGTTGGCAGATTGGGAGCATCCAAAGCCTCTCGTCTTTGGAGGGGCTTTTCCTTTAGGGTGCCTTAATGTGTCTGCCTTCATGAGGGAGGGGGGGGGTCGTCACCGGTGCTCAACTGGAGGTGGGGGTCTGCGTTCCGCTGAGGCACCAAAAAAATAAAATAAAAAATATAGCGATAGGGCTCGGAATAAGGGAAAGGTGAGGTTCAGCATAGGGTCAGCTTTCAATAGGGTCAAGAAAGGGCTAGTAATAGGGTAAGGAGATAGGGCAAGCGATAGGGAGGGTGCAGCGGTGGACGTGGTACCTTGGCCTCTGGGGGGGGTGCTGGGGGGGGCTTTCCCTTCTCTCTATCTGGTGATGGGCTAGGTAAGCACTGGAAGATTTTTGTTTTGTTTAGGATTGAAATGGCAGGAAAAAGGTTTACAAGCGACCGAACTTGGTGCTTTCGGGTACGGTGTATTTTGTATATGGTTTGGTATTTGGACAAGTTGGTGACGTGTATTGTATTATATTGTAGAAATGTTGTTAGAATAGGGATAGACTTAAGGGGGTTAATAGATAGGTTGGGAGGGGGTCGGGGGGGGGGGGGATTGCCTGACCCAGCCCCGGACTATGCGGACATGGGAGGACATGGGGCGGGGGGCTGGGCTGGGGTGTTGGGTGTGGTGGTTGGGGCCAGCATCTGGACTATGCGGACGTGAGAGGACATGAGGCGAGATGCTGGCTGGGGTGGTGGAGTTTAGGTAAGAAGGGTAAGGTTAGGGAAAGTCAGGATGTGTATAGTGTGTTTAAAAAAATAAAAAAAAAATAAAATAAAAAAATATTATAAAAATAAAAAATTAGAAAAAAAAATAAAAAAAATTGGGATTAGTATTATTATATTTTGGATTTTTTGGGTTATTATTATTATTATTTTATTGTTGTTTTATCATTATTATCATTATTATGTTATGTTGTTTCTTTAGGCCCTTGGTTGACGCGGGTCGGGGGATTTTTTGTTGGTACTTTTGATTACGTTTATATGATGTTTGTATATATTCTAGTTATTGTTTAGTTTCGGATGAAGTGTAGATGTAAGCATATAAGAGTGGGGTGTATGTGGCCGGGTCTGGTATAGTTTTCTCTTCTCATATACAGAGATGTATATAAGAAAATTTGTTTATAAGAATTGGGTTGTGACTTTTTGGTTATATGGAATTAGTTATGTATTTGTTTTTCAGTTTATGTTTTGTAAATTTATATAAAATAAAGAGATACAGGATATAACTCAGGATCAGTACAGGATAAGTAATGTATGTACACAGTGACTCCACCAGCAGAATAGTGAGTGCAGCTCTGGAGTATAATACAGGATCTAGCTCAGGATCATTACAGGATAAGTAATGTAGTGTAATGTATGTACATAGTAACTCCACCAGCTGAATAGTGAGTGCAACTCTGAAGTATAATACAGGATGTAACTCAGGATCAGTACAGGATAAGTAATGTAATGTATGTACACAGTGACAACACCAGCAGAATAGTGAGTGCAGCTCTGGAGTATAATACAGGATGTAACTCAGGATCAGTACAGGATAAGTAATGTATTTCCACAGTGACTCCACCAGTAGAATAGTGAGTACAGCTCTGGATTATAATACAGGATGTAACTCAGGATCAGTACAGGATAAGTAATGTATGTACACAGTGCCTCCACCAGCAGAATAGTGAGTGCAGCTCTGGAGTATAATACATTATGTAACTCAGGATCAGTACAGGAAAAGTAATGTAATGTATGTACACAGTGACTCCCCCAGCAGAATAGTGAGTGCAGCTCTGGAGTATAATACAGAATATAACTCAGGATCAGTACAGGATTAGTAATGTAATGTATGTACAGTGCACAGTGACTCCACCAGCAGAATAGTGAGTGCAGCTCTAGAGTATAATACAGGATGTAACTCAGGATCAGTAATGTAATGTATGTACACAGTGACTCCACCAGCACAATAGTGAGTGCAGCTCTGGAGTAGAATACAGGATGTAACTCGGGATCAGTACAGGAAAAGTAATGTAATGTATGTACACAGTGACTCCACCAGCAGAATAGTGAGTGCAGCTCTGGAGTTTAATACAGGATGTAACTCAGTATCAGTACAGGATAAGTAATGTAATGTATGTACACAGTGACTCCACCAGTAGAATTGGGATTGCAGGTCTGGATTATAATGCAAGCTGTAACTCTGGATCAGTAATGTATTTACAAAGTTAATATTTATGTAAAACATTTTTTGCACTTTTGATAGAACATTTTTTAGGCAGTTACCTATAGCAGACACAGCAGGAAATGAGTAACAGCACCGGGATGGAGGGGGCGGGGCATGACACCGATTTTTTCTTTAGTGTTCTTTGAATACTTTTATCATGCTCCACCCCCTCAGATCCAACTCCAGGCATAACAGTGTATAATTTCTTCCAGGATTTTTTCTTTAACATGAGTATTATGAACTTTATTTATAAACGTACTCATTTCTTTTTATTTATATAAACCCATTGTGTTTGTCTGGAATAGATTTCACTTACTGTGCATTATTTTAAAGGTTATTGTATATGTCAAAATATGTTAGAATAAGACCAACATCTTAAGTCAATAATCCCCATAGAGGCTGTATATGCAGAGAGATACTAGTGCAGTCCCCTTAGCCTAAGGAATAACATATAAGATATAGGGAATGGAAAAGCACATTCATCTCTTACAGTCCCTGTTCTCATATCTACCTTATAAAAGATCCATATGGACTAAAATCCTACAAAAGAATTAGATTCTGTATTATCAAATTGCCATGTACCTAGCCGCTGTAACAATGCTGCCTTTGATGCCCCATTTCAAATAATTAGCGCAATTCCTGTGCACTTCTCATGACAATATTTTTTGCAAACTCAGATATGGGAGCTTGACAAGTGCACCCGTGGTCATGGGACTTAACAGAAGCAATGTTAAGGAGCAAACTTATTGATTTAAATATTTAAAAAATTGTCATTTGGAATACATGACTGGCACAACACGGCATCTGGATAGTGACTTTAACCTTATTTTGTGTTGTACTCACCTTGCCTGACAAGTGCACCTGTGGTCATGGATTTTAATAGAAAGCAATTTTAAAGAGCAAATACAAACGGTTAACTCCTTAAACTTAAATATAATAAAAATGGTCATTTGGAATACATGACTGGCCCAACACGGCATTACCTCTGAATAGTAACCTTATTTTGTGTTGCACCCACCCTGGAGTGCAGTGCAATGTAGCCATGATGTGTTGGTCCTATGCCATTGCTGCTGGCTGCAAATCGTCTAGAATATTTTGGGCAGAATAATCCAAACAACAAGATTCCATCTTGCTTATGCACTACTCACTGATGCCACTAGGGCAGCGGCTAGTGGTCTACGAGGAGACATGCAATTTATGGGACTGTAAAGCCCTAGTAACCTAAGTGCCCCTACTATGCCCCTCTCTTACATAGATCCATCGGAGGATGTGGTCACAAGACCTTGTAATGCATTGGACAGACCTTTCCACAATGTAAGGGCTTGCTAGCTACCTGCGGACCAATATCCACAATGTTTATATACAGCTTTGGGCATAAAGACGAGGGCACTTTTTTGGGACTAATGGAAGATGTTGGTCATTGACTGACCCAGCATCAAAAGGGCCAGTGTCATAGGATGGAGAGTTAGACCCATGCTCCGTGAAGGTACTCTACGGGCGCCATTTTACTAATCTGTAATATGACTGTGTGCATTAGGCTATAGACTTCTAGGCAATGAGAAAATAAATACAATGTCTATGAATTAGCCCAATTAATTGACTCTACCGACATTTATTATAGATGTGTTGCCTTTCTCTAGCACAGTATTTACCTCTATAAAACTAGATGATGTACATGTTTTGCAATGAAGTACAAATGACTGAGCCGATTGGAAAAAAATGACTTTATCTGTGGATAATAAACCTTATTTAGAGTATTTATGCCGGTGAATAATGAAAATCCTCCACCAGCAGTAATTAAGTCACTAAACGGATTTAATTCGGCCACATTAATAGAAAATATGACTCGGGCTGTGTGATAACTTGAGGATTTACGATAATTGACCCCCTTTTTCCAGGGAATAATGCGTGAAAGCCATACCAATTAAACCAAAGCATTGAGCGGAGTGAGCAGAACCTGGAGCACTGTATCCACAGTCAGGGAAATCGCAGGAAGGATTTATCTCCGTTCTGTCAGGGTCATAAAGTGCTGAATTGCTAAGCAGTTCATTATAATGAGGCTGCAATGTGTTAAATAGCTGGAGTTTGCCATAAACAATAGTAAACGGATTCTTCTCGCTGAGACTTTTCATCTTTAGGTCATATAGTATTCTGCACATGGGCTGATCGGTCCAGTAAACGCCTAGTAAAAGACTATCTCAGCTCAAAAGTCTGGAAACGCACCTCCTTTCCATCTTATTTTGAACCCATTTTCAAATACCCTACTAGAATTTTTAGAGGGGTCCCCCATTCAGGACCTTCACCTATTAACAAGGACAACCACAAAGACCATCTCTCATTCTAGTGATCGTAGGGATCCTAGCGGTGGGGCCTCCAGTGATCAGACATTTATCATCTAAAACGACGACCCCTTCAAAGAATAAAAAAAAAGTACATCTTATGTATACTGGATTACAGGTAAGGACGATGAAGCTGCAAAGGACGAAACCCTGATAGACTGGCTTGTTTGTCACTGGCTTATTGCCGGGCCACCATATGCCCTAGCTAAATAGACAATAAATGTAGGCATATGAATGATACATGCTATTACCAGGAATAATCGACCAACGAGGGCCTCATCATGCACATGGTCAAATTTGTGATCTGTATTACATGGATCCTGAATGGGGCACCAATAGTCTGCTATGGACCTGTTCTTCAATTTTTACATGGAATCCACCATGGAAGTCACCAGCAAGGGGCACATGGATTTGCTATGGGTCTATAATATGGATCTGTAGGGATGTGTGTGTCGTCATACGGGGTCTATACACATGGATATGAGACCCGACATATCACTATCTGATTATGCAACTATTTTAATTAAAGGGGTTATCATGGCCTATACTTCGGCCATCAATATTAAATGGATGGGGTCCAACTCTTGGCACCCCCGACGGTCAGCTGTTTGAAGCGGCAGCGGTACTAGTATGATAGCCTAATGATAGGCATTTAATTTTAAAATCTATGGTAACGCTTTTAAAGTGACTCTCCAAGTTTCCCCCCTATAAAGATTTATTTGGCACAGTGTATGTGTGGTAGTTTTCTGGTAATCATCTTTGCCTCACTGGTGGTTTCATAGTCTCTACTTGATAATCTGTCTACCGCTGCTGTAAAAGAAATCAGCTCTCCATGCACTGACTTCCTGGTGAACCTGTACTGGACTTGTAATCATACACAGCAGCCAATCTGAAGAGGCAGAGCTGCAGTGGGAGGAGCCCAGCAGCAGCCTGAACCAATGATGAGACAGGAGGTGTGTCTCAGACTACTTCTGACTTCCTGTTGGCCCTGCAGCTAAACTAAAGTCACAGATCACAGTTCTGCCCTAATGGAGCAGAGCTAAAAAAGCAGCAAAGCAGCAAAAGCTGAGGAAGAAAATAGCAGTTAATAATCACAAGTAGGAACTAACTTAATATAATTTTTAAGCTGGCTACCGGACAGTCACTTAAACAAACCACATCGATGGCACTTGATACTTTTGTTGAAACTATAAAAACACTGTGATGTTTTGATTGCGAGAACTGACATGTAGTAATCCAAAATGCCGGCAGCGTCTTGTGACTTAGCTTTGCCTGCAACCTGTTATTTTAAATTAAAGCAGTAGAGAAAAAGAAAAAACATCTGCTAAAACCAAGTAGGCAAAAGTCCAGATTTCCTTTATTTTTAGCATTTCACAAATAAATTACAAGTTTCTTTGCAACCACATCATAAATCAAAAAAATGCTTATTTACACCTCAGGAACAGCAAGCAGTTCAGCAACTAGGGCCTGGAACCGATGTCAAAACCACATGTGCTTGGAAAATATATTGACTGTTTTATTGTAAACAATATCAGAAAACAACAATTGAAAAAGAAAACGTAAAAAAGTTTCTCAGAATTTACAGATCTCTTCAGTTTGCCTTTTTACCATAGAGGCAGCCGTATTTTGGGTTTATCCTATAAGAGAATGTAACCCATGGATTATTAGTACTATGAGGGATCCTTTAAAGAGTGAATCCACCCAAAAATGCTCTTCTAACAGGTCATAGACATAGGATAGAGGATCACATAGGTCAAGTCTATTAGCTTGGACCTCCATGGATTTTTACAACTATTGAGCAACCAAACCCTTTTGGTAGCACGAAAAGTTTCCATCATCAGAAATCTCTGATACATTGACCTTCTTAAGAAATGGCCATCTAAGTGAATGAAGATTTGATTCAAATGTTGTATCGAAAATTTCTGAAGACCATAGCCTTGCTGATTTGGTCTTGGCACTTTTTAGAACTTCGCAGCCTTTCGTTATTGAAACTGGTGACAGTCTGAACTTCACTAACGTATATCCACGACATGTCAGAAGATAATTTTGTAGGATTTCCCCTTTAAATAAACCACCTAATGCCTCAGCTGTATCTTAGTGACTACTGAATGTATTCAATACTTATTCAATTCACTGAAAGGGTGCATCCACATTAGTGTGAGAAGATCAATTAATGGTCAACAATACCATATGTCAAGAATTAGATGCCTCAATTTCTCATAGGATCTACTTTTTTCAGGCAGATGGAAATAATAATTGCACTATTTTTAGGTTAAGAATAAAATGATGATGTCCTTTAGCTGATAAGGTGAGGAAGAGATGTCTCAGTTATTACTTGCATGATAATGAAGCAGCAACCTTACAGTAGAACCAGATGTTTTTCATGTCACAACTAAGCATATAACTGCATTCAAAAATATCGAAACCTCTTTGAGAAAATCGATCACCAAAAAAATGTGGTCTACATCAGGAGTGGTCTTCCTAAAGAGGTGAACTTTTAGAGAGGTTTCATGGTCTTACCTGTGAATGTTCTCAAGAAATAACTTGGGTGAATACTATTGGTTCTCATAGACTCTCGGTGAACAAGTTGTCACCAAATTTCAAACCTCAACAACATTCCTGTACTTTGAGCTTATTTCAACATCCAAGAATCTAGATGACCCCCCTGAAACATGAAGATTGATAATGTTGGATGGTTGGATCAGACAGCTACTACTAGCATTCACAAACATAAATTTTCCATGACTTAGAACTTAATACGTTTCAAGTTCTTCTAGGAAATGTTGAAAAAATAACCAATCACAACTTTCCCAAAAACATCCGAACAATTCCTAAAATTCCCACATGCATAATTGTTATTGTCATTAGAACATTTACACACTGTAGACCAAAGTGTAATTCTTTAAAGCAGATGCATAGTGCCTGGAACCCGTAGCACTGGAGGACTATTTACCAGTTTTTTGTTTTTGAAAAAAAAAGGAATAAAATTCTATACTGTTAAATGAACGTAATTCTGTAAGATCTAAAAATGGTGTTTCCAGTTTCTCCGAAATACATCCAGGAACAACTGTCCCTTTGCCAATGTCCTCCGTTTACAGTTATGGCTCCAATACTATGCATTACATATCTACAAAATAAACCCCAAAAAAGTAATTTGTATTTCTTTCCTCTACTCTACATAAAACAAGGACAGGCATATGTTCAACACTTATAATGACCTCCATTGGAGCACACAAGTGGGTCAATAAACCTTAAGGAAAGCTGTAACTTTTAGCTAGGAATTCTTACACAGATGTGGTTCATGTACCGCCTCTCCCAATCACCCATTGAATGGTCTTGTTCCTTGGATATAAAAAGGGCTAGCGGTTGCTAAGAAAGATGCATGGTCTCATGTAAATGAGATTGAGTGGATTCGGATGTTATTTGGGAGGATCTACATGAAGCTTAGCTATATCAGATTTTAGGAAATGGAGGAGACATGTGGTTTATTATATTCTTTGTGTTAACAGTAATTAGTTAAGTTCTTACCAACCCAATGGTCATCAAGACTACTGGGTTGGGGACCATTAGGTTGGCAATAATTGGGATGGTGTGAATTTAACTCAATGGTCACCATCCCAATGGTCATCAAGTCCTCAGATGAATCATGCCGATCATCAGACCCTAGTCAGAATCAATCATTGACATGTCCTGAGCCAATATTATTCTTTTAAAATAGATGGATTGGCTCATTGCAGAAAGATTTTGCAACGTAATGGAAAGCGTTGAGTTATTTCGACTGTTGGAAGAGCATTTCCTATTTAGCTTCTCATGTAATATACCAGATTGGACTGTGTTTTGAAGACCTTACATGCTGGATGAAGACATTATAACCAGAATTTTCCAGGATATCCTTACAGACATTTCTTCTTCTGGGTGGTTAACCATTTATTACAGCAACTTCTTATCACTTTATTTTAAGCCTTAGGAAGCAACCTAGAATATTGTTTCCACGGGCACTGTGCCAGGCTGTGTGACCTTTCCTCTCTGTGTCTTAATGCCATATTAAGCATACCAGATGCTTTTGTCGTTTTCAAGACCTCTTAGGTAAAGGGTCTTTTTTATTTCTTTAGTTTTTTCATGGTGCATGGCATATGATATATCACTTTAAGCTCAATGTGTTCTGGTTCCCTATCATTAGCTAATATCATGGAACTAATATTATTTAGGATCCTTGCACTTTCTAAATATATTAATTACAGAATTCTATGAGATGTGTAATAGCAGAGGCAACTGGATTACCCTTCATTTTTCTCTGAGAAAAGGGAAGGATCATGTTCTTACATGTTGGATAATCCCAATACCAATCACTGGACTTTGTTATTTTCCATCAGATATGGCTGTAGAATTTGGTTGTTTACGGCCAAAAGAAGAAAAAAAAGAACCGAATATATATATATATATATATATATATATATATATATATATTAGCATTTTAGAGGACTTTGGGATCAAATGATCAATGTGACTCTCAAAACTTTATCTTCTTTCCTCCTTAAATTAGTATTTTTAGTTCTATGGCCTAATATTTAATAACTCGATACAATTATATTTCAAGATCACAAATTTAAGGACATAAAAAACTTATTTTAGGTTTTGCCTGCCACTTAACCTACCCAGCCCAATGGTCTAGATAAACAATGTTTTACCGTGTATCCAGAGGATCTTGCTAATATCATTAATATTATAATAATATAAAAAAATCTATAATTTATTTGCTTAATATTTAATTTTTTTAATCTAAATTTTGGAACATTTCAAATAAGACTTGGCTACTGTACAGTTTGTTTTAAGACACCAAAATACATGTTTTTTTTAAATATATATATAATTGTATGCCTCCGTTAAATATAAGTATTTCTATTTAGGCCACTACAGAAAAACTATTTTGGGCTAATTTACCCACTTGCATCAAAACTGTCTAAGGCCCTGTTCACACTAAGTTTTTTTTGCAATAGGAAAAAAAGCTTTCTCTGCCTCCCATTGATTTCAGAAAGAACATGCCGCTTTTTTTTTTACCGCGATCGGCTAAAAACCGCTATAGAAAAGAAAACCTCTGCCTCCCATTGGAATCAATGGGAGGCAGTTTTGTCCGTTTTTTGCCGCTGATGTGGTTTGCGCGTCAAAGTTAGCATCAATAAAACTCAGTGTGAACTGGGCTAAGAGAAAACTGGGTTTTATTGCCAATAACAGCCAGAGTCCACACTTCAATTTTTTAGTGCCATTCAAAATATGAAAGCTGAACTCTGATTGGTTGCTTTTGACCACAAGGGCTAGTCAATTTTGATACATCAGGCTCTATGTATTTTGCTAGAAGAAAAAAACGATATAACCATACAAAAAAAAAAAAACACAGTAGAAATGCTTATTAAAGTTGCACATTGCTTATTAAAGGCTGCATAATACGATTTTACCTAAAGTTTCCCAAAAAAATTTCTTTGAAAGGTGCAGATTAGGTCGAAATAAGTTAAAAGACAATACTGGAGAATATTGATAAAAAGTATCACAGGAATTTGAAGGAATTTTCCATTGAAACCAATGGTTTTTCTAATGTTGCAAAAATTAGTTCTTCCATTTTCTTGGTGGTCATGGACACCACTGTTTTTACTTGCCCCACAGGACTCTATGAATCTCCTTAATAAAACAACATAGAACATTTGGTGGGATCCTATAATAACCAATCAGGGATCAGCTTGAATTAATCTCACTATTCTAGATGAATAAAAGCTGGCAGGCGATTGGTTGTTACTAGTTACTAGTCATTTTTAAAGCAATCACACTGTCCATCGCAAGTAGAATATTTTATAAAAAAATTGGAGCTTTAATGGTTTCTTTTACAGATCATGAAATGATAAAAAAAATTCACCTCTATTTTTTTTATCTGACACTTAAAAAATTAAATTTCACTTCCTAAAGACTGATAAAAAAAAATCATTTTTTTCTTTTTTCATCTGTGTATATATTTCTAGAGTTATACACTTAGGACTCAAGTGCTTTTCTTTTCACAACTAAGCACAATTTCGGAAGACAAAAAAAATAATAAAAAAAATGTAAGTTAATAAAAGAACGTTCCGAGCACTTCTGTGGTGACAAGAATGATCTAAACACTCTGCAGTTTGTGAAGAAATGAAATTGTATCATTTGCATAGCTGGAAATTTCTAACATGGTGGATTGATTTGGAAATGAAACCTAAGGCAAAGACAGACCTCACACCACAGCGGGTAATAAAGAGCTGAAAGAAAAACGTCAAACATTAGATATTTTTAGATGGAAGACCACCCTGTATAATACCATTGACGATATATGACATCAAAAACACAATAGAGGGCATATTAGAAGGTCAAATGTATGTAGGTGCCGATCGAGAAGGATTGCACTCAACTTTTTGAGTTGTACTTTTTGACAGACAAAATGATATAGCATGAAAAAATTGTGCTTCATTGACTTCAACTATACTTTATTCAGGGCCATTAGAGAACCAGCTGCCAAGAAGGACACTCTGGACATCAAGATTTTTAGAGTCTGGTAGTGCATGTAGCCAAATGACGCCAGGAACTCAAGCTCCAGTATGTCCTCCAACATTGGCAGAAGAAGTAAAGATAGGGCATTGTAGAATGGATTTAAAAACATATTTTGCCCCATGATGCATCGTTACCATCAGCAATTTTTTAGACCCTTTCCTACTGTGTGCAGACCTAAGTTTCATGTGACTATACCACCTGCCAACTGGCGCCAACCGACGCCTGTATAGAGAAAAGAAAGTAACAATAGAAAAGATGAAAATTGACAATTAATCTACCGGAGTGGATAAAAATGTGTCATGGAGATAACAGCCACTAGCTGCTGCAATGTAGAAACTATACGGAAACCGTAAACTCCCAATTTATTTGCAGTTTTTTATTAAGCCTCATAATGGAGAAATATGAAATGCTTCTGGTAATGGCTGGCACTTATTATCAGACATTTTGTGCGATGGCCCAAACCTTCCATTTGACATACAAAAAAGGAAGGCTCAAACCCCTCCATGCCTCTAGTGCATGGGAAGTCAAGAGACAGTCATTTTTATTTTTTTTACCAAACATCAGTTTATGCCCATCCTTAACGTACAGCTAAATCCTCCGTTATGGAACCTCCCATCCTAAAGCCTAACTCCAACAAAAATATAAAAATTCTATTGTTGACCTTAATATCCTACCCCCATGCAACAAAGATTTCCAGGAAACTGGGATATGGGAAGCTGTTTTTGGGGGTCCTCATATTGTAGAACTTGTTTAGCGATCTTTTTTTTCTTGGACCGAAATACAAAAACAGTGGCTCGTGAGGGTCAAATAAATCTAATTGTAACTTCTTGACATTGTGTAATTGTTTTATTTATCAAGGAAAGAAAACAACATTCACACGTGAAGGCAGGGACAATAAACCCACCAAATAGCTCCTCATAGCTCAGCTTCCTGGAGTATGGCATGAAGAGCAACAGTTGTCCTACCCAGGGGTGTAGATAAGGGGGTGGTGCTTGTATCCCGCTTGCTTGATGCCAAGGGGGGCGGGGGGGGCATCAAACCAGTTTGCCTTGGCTATAGTATGCAATACAGAGCTAGGCTAATGTACTGAAGCTTTTACCACAGGTGAAGGAAAGCCTAGCTACGACCCTTTTTGGAGTTAAGCTTTAATTTGTTTCTTGCAGAGACTGTTTCTGATTAAAATAACATAAAGATAATAAAAAGAACAATAAAGAGAAGCCATCACCAGGTACTTTCCCCAGCTTCTACTGAAGAGAGCAGGCATACAGGGCTCTGTGTATACACCATGCCCCTGGAATGGCAGTGGTCTGTCTCGAGTCAGCTATAAAATAATAAATTGCTACAAATATATATATAATTTGAATCCATTATCCCATGAAGCTTTAAGCCCCGCCTTTTCCGCTGGGAACGCCCTAAGAACTTACAGTAACTCCCATTTTAATGCAAATTACCACAAACTCCACCCCTTTTCCAGCACAATTTGTGGCACGGTCCCAGGAAGAAAAAAAAAAACTTTGCAATTATAAGTTCTCCGATAGGGGAAGAAAGGCCGGAGGCACCTATGTAGTAAACTAAAAGCTGAAGTAGATTCAGATGACAGACTCGTTTTAAGCTTTTCCTTATAAAATATTCAATTTGCTGTATTCTATATAAACTGTATATATTATCGTCTATATTATATATATTCATTTAGTAAACAGCGCTTTTTAAACAATTTTTTTTTCAAAGAAACTTTGCATATTCTTATTACACCTTCTATCTCACAAAAGTGCACAGACCACTAAGAAGTAATATTTTATAGACCCTAAAGCACCAAAATGAGCGTTAACATTTCCAAAGCCAGGCCGCATTTTTTTGCAGACATGGATACCCTTGCAGAGAAAAAAAAAAACGCATGACTATGATGCATGAAATGCTTCGATGCAAGTTTCGCAACAATGTGGCGCATATACCTTTAAGAACAGTCCCTTCCGTCATTAATAACTGGTTTGCTGAGTAATTGATACAATCGTCCTCTGCAAAGGAAGGGGTTAATATCCTCTAATTACTTCTGACAGGCTTACAATGTGTTTAAGTGGCAACTTATTACATTTTATTTGCAATGTGGATGTATCCTTAATGTGTTATTTCGCCATCCCAGCTTTGCATTGCTGCCTTCTTGTCAAATACTGATTGGTAATCTTATTAACATGAACCCATTAAGGAATCCTTCGCTGTTTTTCTCTAAAAGTGTTTCGGTTCAATGCACACAACATGCTGCCTCGAAACGCGTCTGGTCTAGGGGGCGGTGGTCTCGGATCTGTATTCAAATTAAGCACACGTACACACAAATCTGACAGACAAACTGTTTTAGGTTCGGTAATCAGTACAACAAAGTAAAAACAAACGGTGTGTATGTGTGTATATATGATCAGTGTGTTCAGCCTTGAGCAGGAAGAGTCCAAACAATGTTCTCATTGTCTTTCCGACAAAAAAATCTTGTAAGCGCTGGTATCTTCAGCAAGGATCCATTAATACGAAGAATGCAGAATCTGAGGCTGTCAAGGACTGGTGCACCATTTTATAGACTAATTGAGGTTGCAAATTAAAGAGTCTGGAGAAGTTGAGGCCTGATCTTGAAGGAACTGTATACTGCAATCTTTAGATAAACATTTTTTACTTTCCCCTCTTCTTGTTTCCATGGCGATGTGATAGCCAGTGTAGAAAGTTCCCGGTGCTCACAGACCTATGTGATACCAAAAAAATAAAATAATGACTTGTTATTAAAGATGAAAAGCCTCGAATGTAAGTGAAAATTTCTTATGTAACAATGTCAATAGAGTCGTTTATCAGCGTCGGGCGCGTGTGAATTGAATCCAGACTGCATTCATGCTAAGCGTTCGTGAGGGGTATGAGGTTACATTCTTGTCATAAGACGAATATCTTTTCAATAGAGAGAAGGTGTGAACCCCTCAATGCCATGCATGATGGAACTCATTCTGTTTCCGAAAAGCTACAATGAAAGTCTAGAGGCGAAAATTAAAAAAATAGTGTTGGCCGTGACAACAAATTATTTCTTTGTGTTCATTTTTAATCTTTACTGGTTCAAATCCAGTTGGGACCCCACTGGTTCAGATCATGGATGTTCTTAGGGGTGTAAAACCCTACTCATCACCGGTCACTACTCAAAGGGGCACCAGTAGACCTCCAGCACTTGCGGTCTCCATCCGACACACGGTGCCCAAACCTATGGAAAGGCATCTACATTCCCTAGTTTATTGGTTAGGCAGTGGTAGTTGGGCACAGTATGATTGCATCATTTGGGCACTCTATAGTACATCATAAAGAAGGGCACCATCTGATCTGATACTGTTTATATTTGTAAATTGATTTCATATTTCTACCACATAAAGCTGGGTATAAGGTTTACAACTTCATAACAGGTCTCTGATCTGGTCATGTAAAGAGTAGTCCCCCCCCCCCATAACAGTATATGTACATATATACAATCAGTATCCAAGTACAAATACAGAATTTTAGGAGATTTGTACAGAGACCATCCCAAAATGCTTTTTCTTCATTGTCCTGATTTTTGGCTAGATTCTTCAATAAAGACCATGGCACAGTTCAACCCTGTCAGTAGGACAGGTATTCTGCTCTGGCTGGGAGATCTTTAGTCTTTTCCACTTCTGTGTAGGGGAAGGAAAGTTCTATAACTGCTGTGGGAATCAAAAGTTGGCACATACTGTTTTCTCCTCTCCCTGTAACATACCCTGAAGAAAGAAGGGCAAGGGTGTAGCTAGATTGAGGGTGGCTTGGGCATTTGGTCTGGTTGCGGAGTGCCAGATGGGGGGTGGCCCTAACAAGCCACTTTGCCTTAGAATTCAGATACAGGACTAGAGCTGGGAATGTAATCTTTGTGCCAGGTGAAGAAGTAGTGCAGAGCGAAAGGTGAAATCCAGCACATTCTCATGTAAAATATAAATCTTTATTCCATTAAGTTAAAAATCTGGGTCGGTAATCCATGTAACGCTCAGGAAAGCCTAGCTACAAGTTTGCTGAGGAGTGTGCCGCTTTTAACCTTTACAGTTTGGGGCGTATTTTGAACAACTCATAGGTATTTGACTGGAGCAGGTCCAGATAGTATGTGAAGGGACAACCTTATTTAAGAACAAAGTAAGTCATGTCTTGACTTTGGAGCTTCTGCGTTGGGTAAAAACCAAAGTCCATGGATTTGGTCTTCCAAGCCTCTACCCTTTGGATAGAGAAATTATTAACGTCCGTCTTCTAATGTGATAGTTATAAGGATATGAAGCACATGATCGACTTCTTACAAGGGTTTGGTTATTTGCATGAGTAAAGGTCCACAGTGACAACAACTCCCATTCATTCATGTATTTATACTGATCAGTAATAAGAAAGCACTTCTCTAAGTGCAATATAGAAATCTGTTCCCAAATGTTTTGACCTTTTTAAATTATAACGAATACTTTATTAAGGATTTAATGCTAATATTCACACGTTCTATTATGGTGTGAAAAGATGTGGATGCAGTCTTACAGGTTGGAAATCTTAATGTGTATATAAATCAATGACACATTTTCTCTTAACACCATGGCTGGTGAATATCATGACTCAAGTGCGCACAGTCAGGGGCCTCTTCTTGAAGCGCATTAGGTAAAAATAAATCCACCATTAAATAAATCCCTTACGTAAAACCTGATAAGCCATTGTGTCAGCTACTGTGGAGATGTGATGAGAGAAAGGGCAAAGTAGTTATTGTTCAAGTAATTCTTTACAACTCGTGCAGCACCAGAGGTGAAGCTAACCAGGGGCTCGGTGGGCAGATTGGACCCACCATGGCGATAGGACATGAGCTAGGATTTGCTGTACTTGCTTTCTTTGGCATGATGTGTCTTAGCGATTTCGGAATGTAAGGTAGTGGTGAAGAGCTGGCATAGCAGTGCTTACGGTAGCAGACTGCTTGAGGTGCTACTTAAACCATGCTGAAGAGGAGGATTGAGACTTGAAGAAGAGAAGAAAACAGTAAGGCAAGAAGAGGATAAAAGAAGAGGACGGAGAAAAAGGAGGAGCAGGGAAAAGAAGAGGAAAGAATAAAAGGAGAAGCAGAGAAAAGAAGAGGAATGAGAAAAAGGAGGAGTGGAGAAAAAAAAAGAGGGAGAAAAATAAAAGAAGAGGAAAAAGGAGGAGCAGAGAAAAGAAGAGGAAGTAGAATGAGGAGCGGAGAAAAGAAGAGGAAGGAGAGGAGGAAGAGCAGAGAAAAGAAGAGGAATGAGAAGAAGAGAGAGAAGAAGGAGGAGCAGAGAAAAGAAGAGGAAGGAGAAGAAGGAGGAGCTGAGAAAAGAAGAGGAAGAAGGAGGAGCAGAGAAAAGTAGAGGAAGTAGAATAAGGAGGAGCGGAGAAAAGAAGAGGAAGGAGAGGAGGAAGAGCAGAGAAAAGAAGAGGAATGAGAAGAGGAGGGAGAAGAAGGAGGAGCGGAGAAAATATGAGGAAGGAGAGGTGGAAGAGGAGAGAAAAGAAGAGGAAAAAGAAGAGGAAGGAGAAGAGGAGGGAGAAGGAGGAGCGGAGAAAAGAAGAGGAAGGAGAAGAAGGAGGAGCTGAGAAAAGAAGAGGAAGAAGAAGTAGGAGCAGAGAAAAGAAGAGGAAGGAGGAGGAGCGGAAAAAAGAAGAGGAAGGAGAAGAAGGAGGAGCAGAGAATATAAGAGGAAGAGAAGAAGGTGGAGCGGAGAAAAGAAGGAAGAGAGAAGGATAAAAGAAGAGAGAAAAAGGAGGAGAGAGAATAGTAACATACTGTACATAGTGAAGATGAAGAAAAAAAGAAGAAATATAGAAGAAGAGAAAAGAAGAAGAGGAGGAAAGAAGAATTAGGATTGGAGAAGAGGAAGAAGAAGAGGAGAAAAACTTATATAGTGGAGACGAAGGGATTGTTTGGTAGTGGAACCCACTGTCAAAGGCCATAACCGAGATATTGTAATGGTTGATGAAGCGGAATGGGGTAGGGTGAGGGTAAATCCTCATATGAAGAAAGGAAGCAAATTAATCCCCCTAAGAACTATGAAGCTGCCAACTCTACAAAGTGATCGCCAAGCTATTGGGTAGCGAATAGTAGAGTTGAGCAAAAACGACACCACAGAAGTTCACAAAACACCAAAGGGGGAATTCCTTGGTCATGTTTCACCACCTCCTCAGGCCCTGCAACAGGCAAAACACAAAGGAAAACTGGGCAAAACTATTACACTAAGAGGGTCCTTCTGACTTATTGTGCACGGGGGTCCATTGGTGTTTGTTTCCTGACCTTGTAGTATACGGAACATCTTAGAAACAATAAACAGTACAACAAAATTACAATTAAAAAATCTGTTAGTTTCCAAAATGCAGAACAATGTATCTCCAATTCCCCGTATCTCCTGCTGCCGGGGAACATAATTAACAGTAATTAATTCAATAAAGCATTTAAAATTAAGGTCATTGTATGACAGCACAATCCTTGTTCAGAACACAACAGCTTCTCTTGGGGACATCTTATTAAATGTAGCGTAACTTGTGTCACTCATGAGAGATGGATGATGGGATTAAAAGGAAAAAAAGAATAATTGGAGTTTTATTTGTCCTTTTTCAGGTAATAATTCACAGATGGAATATGGAGTAGTGGAAACGGACAATGGTCCAGTAGATAGCCTCACATATGTTCTACAACATTTATTTTCTAGCTTCCATGTTTACTGTTGCTCTTTATTGCAGTGATCGATGTTCTTGACCCCAAAACCTAGTACAGTATTGCATCTCATATGGGGCCACTGACCTCTCCGGGGGCCTTACATTACATTTACTCTCCTGCTTCCCCAGTTTGCAGTGGAGAGTTGGGTGCAATTATGTAATCATTTTCCATTATAGTCAATGGGAGATAAGAAAACAACACAGTAAGCATGCTCATCTGTTTCCATATCTATAACGAAGGTTGAATTTGCATGTGTGGCCACCACTCTTTGAACTAGAGGTCATTTACATTAGATTTCTAACGGCCGACCATCTAATGTGTATTAGATATTCGACCAACGTTCGTTCGGCAGATGACGGGGGGAAAAAAACGGGCATCTTGAATTTCAACATTCCCGGTCCTTTTTCCTCAAGGAAGAAGAGCCGTGGTGTCTGGCTTATTGCCCTATCTTCATTGAGATCACATGCACAATGGACCATACCAAGTGTGCATGTGTATGGGGAGATCGGGAGGAACAGCTGTCGGCTGAATGAGCGTTGTGTACACAGGCCCGGGCGAGAGCTTTTCTGCCCTACTACTCTTTGTATTGTACATACTGTACAGTATATAGATGGAAGTGTGTGAATAAGGGGCTACAGGGAGGTCCAATGGTAACGCACCACTACCTCATAGCAGCAGTTTTGTGATAGCCAGGACTGTATTTAGCCCCAGTCCAATCTTGCAACCTGGTACATACATGGTACCAATAAAAGACTGACATTTTGGAACCCGAATCTATAAAAGGACGGCATATTACATCTGTACAAACATCACTCACTGTGGCCATTTACACGAGTCTGAGCGATCAGCTACTTATATAGATTACTATGTGCTCACATAGTATGGTATAATAGTACTTTGGAACAATGACACTTATTTATTGTATTTTTTTCCTTGTTTTTTAGTCATCAACAAGCACATTAAGAGCCAGTGAAGTGTGCTCTACATCATGCATAGATGTGTTAGTACTTGAAAATAATTGCTAAGTGGCAAAGTGCGCAACAAATTTAGGAAAAATATTACTTTCTCTCCAAAGAGTGGTAATTCATGTTTGAGCTATCTGCCTAAAAGCCTTTACTGTAAGATGCTGGCATTGTTGGATTAGTTGCAGAATAATGACTAATGAATTATTATTTTTGACGAAAGAATAAGACTTCTCAACCAGTGGGTAGCAATCTAAGAAAACGTGAAGTTTGCCTTAAAGCAAAGCTATGATTTTGGACTTTTGTAATTTAAATTTCTTACAATGTATAATGTCGAGTAACATGGCTTTTTTTTTTTTTTTGAGTCTTGTATTGATCTTTAGTTGTATCTAATATTCCAGTCACAGAGATGTATCAGATCATAGGAATGATAACAGAAGCAGATGAGTTGTGCAGGGGTGGAGATAGAACACTGTGTAGCCAACAAGATCATAGAAATGACGACAGCAGAACAAGATAAGTTGAGCAGGGGTGGAAATAGAACACTGTGTAACCAATCAGATCATGGGAATGATGACAACACCAGAAGATGAGTTGTTTTCGGGGGCGGAGATAGTACATACCAAAAGAATGACTATAGCAGCAGGAGAGGAGTGAACTGATCTTGTGGGAGGCAGTGACCTGTCCACTCATTTTGTTGAGGACAGTAATGGTTGTAACAGAGTAGTGTCATGATGTGAGGAGAGTAGAAGGTCACAGATAAGTTCAGGAAGGAACAGGATATATTGCAGCAGTAGTGCTGATTTTGTAGGAGGCAGGTACCCAGTTTTGGACCACCAGAGGAAATCTTTTATAAGATCCACCCTCCAGCTATACAGTAAAAAGTGCAAGCCCATTGGGTCTTTTTTTGCACATGAAGCATATCATCAATAATGTTTTGTAGGGTTATCTATGCTGAACCATATGGCCCATGTTGTGGCTGAACCTTGTTCATGTGTCAAGTCCTGGACCTTTAAGGGGATGCCTTTAAGATATTTTATGATGTTTACTTTGTTTACATGCGGGCATGGAGGGCTGCGAGCTCTCTAGTCAGGAGTGACAACGTAGTAGCGTGGCGCCGCATGAGAACAGTGCAAGGCTGGAGCTAAACTCATGGTCAGAGTGTCCAGTGTAATTGGAGTGCATACAGAGACTTTCTGATTCACTGATGTCTTCTAGGACTGGATCTAAGTTGGATACAGTTCTAGAAGACATCAGTCTCAAATACGGCAATCGGGGCACTTGAGATTCCACCCCCAAAAAAATAAAATACCATGCTCACCTCCCATTCCCTGGTCTCCTGTGGTAATGTGTCCCTAGCGGCTTCCTGACATGATGTCGTTTTGGCTCATGTGATGGCTGTAGCTGTCACATGGGAAAAACAACCTCATTTTAGGAGGCCTGCCAGGGACGCGTAGCAGCAGCGGTCACATGGGACAAAACAACGTCATCTCAGGAGGGGAGAGATTAGATGAGTCTACGGCCACGATTTTGTAGATACGTGCGTGGCAAACCCCAAAGATTTGCAATATTGGCACAAAACCTGCAGCCTCTGCTAAAAAGCTGAAAATGAAGAGGAATTTCACCTTTCAGCACGACAACAACCCAAAGCAGAACCTCCAAATCAACAAAATAATGGCTTCACCATAAGAAGATCAAAGTTTTGGAATGGCCAAGCCAGAGCCCAGACCTGAATCCAATTGAAAATCTCTGGGGCGACCTGAAGAGGGCTGTACACAGGAGATGCTCTCGCAATCTGACAGCATTAGAGCACTTTTGCAAGGAAGAGTGGGCAACAATTGCCAAGTCCAAGATGTGCCATGCTGATAGACTTCTACCCAAAAAGACTGAACGCTGTCATAAATTCAAAGGGTAATTCAAGCAAATATTAGTTTGGGGATCTGCAGATTTATGCAATCCCAATATTTTTGTTCTTTATTTTAATTTTTTCACCCTAAAATATTTCCGTTTGTTTTTCAATGGAATTATACAGATTATAGGTGACATTAAAGGTGGAAATCGTTCTGAAATTATTCATCTTGGACTGATTTTGTAACATGACAAAAACCTAGCATTTTAACAGGGGTGTGTAGACTTTTTATATCCACTGTATATGCTACAGTATTGCATATCCCTTGGCAATAAGGAGAAGGGAGGGAAGCGCTAACATGGATTTGCTCTGCGGTCATCTTAGACTGCAGAATTATCTGAACCCAATTCACTTGATAGATCAGAGAGAATAGAGTTACTGTGCATGCTGGAGTATTGCAGTATATTGTCTGGTAATGTATAACCCTATTTACATAATATGTTGTCGAACACAAGTGCTCAGACTGACTGACGGCAACGGCTTTTGAAGAAAGCCTGGCAGGAAGATAAATGTATTTTACCGGAGACTGGAGCGGAATAACTTTGATGGAAAGTACTCGGCTAATGTCTGTGGCATCTCTCCTGTACAGCTATACAGTAAAAATTCAATTTATATTAATGAATCTGCACAAGAGCCACTTACACTCTCACCAGTTGTCTTGTGCTTCTTTTGATGTCAGAACTTCTGAAATTTACTCCACGGTTCAAACATCAAAAGAATACAGATCAGCACTAAAAGGCCTTCAAAAGGCTTCTAAATAAATGCAGGAATCTTGGTTTTCAGCAAAATAAGTAGATCCTCCTGGGTGCCTGGAGACTTGAAGCTCTTATATATACACCATGGATATCTGAATCCTGTAGTTAACTCTATCAAGTCTTCAGAAAAGTCAACCCCCCCGCGTTCTTGCCATGACAGTCACATGCACAGGATTGTCTCATAGGTTAACAATACAGCCTTGAGGTTGACCATTAATGGCAAAGTATAGGCTTGATCCTTTTCCTGCAAGAATACAAAATGATGTTCCTTGAGTTGGAGAATCAGATTGTCCAATATTGAGCACTTTGGAAACCAGAAGTATCCTTCAGCTGGGTATACATGGTGCGGTTCCCAGCCTGGCCTTCAAATACGTTAACTTGGGGTCATATAGGTACCGTAATGTCAGGATAGGGAGACAGACAGGTGAGCCCTAATCTACCCACCACTCAGTCCCTGCCTACTTGCACAGCCCATCCTAGGCGACGGCGTACAACTGGGCGACGGTCCCTACGCTCAATATGTGCACGACAGACAAAAAAGACAAGGGTACACAAAAGCAAAGGGAAGTGGGGCAGTTGTCCACGGCAACACCGTGAGCAACAGAGTAGTGCATGAGCCGAGTCAAACCTGGAGTGTACGTGGTAACAAATGCAGAGCAGGAGAATAGTCAGTCAAGCCAGGGTCAATATGAAGCAGAGGTCAATGGTAACAGCAGGAACAGCAGAGCCAGGAAACAAGAGAATCACAGGCAAAGGACAAGCAGCAAATGAAGGTATAAGTAGACCAAGGACGGGAGCTAGAACCGTCTGGCCAGGCTGCGATAGGCTCTCCCACTCCTCAGCCTACCAGCCTGAGTGGTAGCAGATCGAGTCACTCTAGCAGACCTAGGAACAGATGCAGGCTGATTAACCACGGGCGTCGACACAGAAGCTGTGTCAGGCAAATCCTTTACAGGTACCCCCTCTTCCAACTAACTTTTTATTAGGAACGGGGAAGCATTAATTCATATGGATGAGGGAAAAACCTTGTGTAGTTCTTAGAGCAGCTCTTAGGGGAACATAGACTATGGGTGGCTACAGATTGGCAGGTTATCCATTTGTACACATAATTGTTGTCAGCTAGCCAATATCATCAATCAGCAATGACTGCAATCCATTGGTATCGTGCCTTAGAAGATAAACATGTATAGTCGAACGATAGACATGCAGATAAGATATTGATCAAATTTGATGGGATCCACCAGCAATCTAATGAGTATGAGGACAGGAGAGCCAGACTGAGATATTGAAGGACACAAGGGGTGGATAGGTTGGATTTTAAAGGGGTTGTCCAGTCCCTAAAATTTGCTGGCCTATCCTCAGGATAGGCCATCAATAGCTGATGGGTCGAGGTCCGAATCCCGGGAACCCCGCTGATCAGCTGTTTTGAAAGGGGTGCAGCGCTTATGTGAGTGCTGCTTCCCATTCATTTCTTCTTGCTCACTGTGAATCGTTGACATGGATGAAGCGGCGATTCACAGATATTGCAGCCTTCTTCTCCCATTCACTTCAATGGGAGAAGAAGGCTGCAATACCTGTGAATCGCCCAGGACCCCAACCTATCAGCTAATGATGTACTATCCTGAGGATAGGCCATCAATTTTTAGGGACTGGACAACCCCTTAACATTTATGAGTTTTTGTTCCTCCTGGAGATAAGTGGTACCAGAGGTATCTGACAGCCACTTATTTCCTTTACCCAATTGAACGAATATGCACGGCGGAATTTTTTTGTCGCCTCCAACTTGTGGTGCGTTTGTTCACTATATTTCAGCCTAAGTTCTACTAATCAATGATGAAATTGTTCTATGGATGCTACTAGGAAAAAGTTCCAGTTTAGGGGCGCCTTCATCAGTGTGGTAATTTTTAACGGCCTTACATGGAGGATTCCAGAACGCAGGGCAAACGACACAATCAATTAAAGTGGCCTCTAACCTGTACCTGGAGGCTACATACCCCAGACACATGTAATATTAGAGCTGGTGCACGGAGTATAGGGAGGCAATCCGGGACACTAATTACTCCTATGATTTCCAGGCAAGGAAAAAGAAAAAATGAGGATTCCAGAGTAGCGCTGCTAACATCCAGAAATTGTGTTAAAAGGTCATTTATTAAAGGAGTTCTCCGAGATCTAAGTTTTTTTTCCTGACGCTTTTTTTGCCCATAAATAACCCCCCCCCCTGAATCCCTTTTTTTATTTTTCTTCGTATTTACGATCGTTAAAACGTGTCTGTTGTCCTCTTGCTGTTTGTTTACATCCCTCCGTTTCTTCAGAGCCGTCTTTCGGTCCCACTAGGCATGGATAATACCTTTCATTAGCTTTAAAAGCCAGTGGAAGGGCTGCGCAGAATGGATGATCATTGTACAGAGCATGCGTGGTTCAAATAGAGATTATATGAGACGCACATGCGCAAGCTTGATGCCTCATCGACAGGGACAACCCACTGGGACCACGAACGTCACTGATGACGCGCCGTTCAGGGTGCAGACCAGACGAAGACTTCGATTAGAAGAAATTAAGATCTTTGAAAAGGTACGTATATTACAAAGTTTGTTTAATAGTAGATATTTATTATGTGTCAGTAAATAGTTTTTTTTAAAGTGGAAAACCCCTTAAATAGTTATCGTGATTACACGTTTCAATGCCGGTCGAGCATCTTCCTCAGGCCACTTACAACAGTAAAAAACAGGGTGCAATTAAATACAGAGTTCATTGAAAAAAAACAAAAACCCCAAATCACTTAAAATGGCATCATGTGCGTCAGGAAAAAGACAAAAACCTCTGACTGACCGTTGAGATAACCAATAGAAACAGCAGCTAGAACGACCTGGTCTTAAAAATATAAATATATTAGCAATGCATGGGTAAAAAAAAGCGGTAGTGGCCCTGACAATGTCAGCAGCGCTTCTTTGGAATCACCATTTTTCCTTGCCTGGAAATCATGTGCATATCATAGCGGGGTCAGAATTCACTCACCGGTCGGGGACAGCAGCAGCTGACATCAAACTGTCGACCCGCACAGACCTGAGTCAATTAATTGGATTGTACAACCTAAGGACTTATTCAGACAAGCGTATTATACGTCCGTGTGCTGTCCGTTAAAAAAACGGACAGCACATGGACCCATGCAAATCAATGGGGCTGTTCACACGGCCGTTGTTTTAATGGATTGTGGGAAGGACCTGTGAAAAAATAGGAGGACATGTCCTATTTTCATCCGTTTTCACAGATCCCTCAGTAGACTCAAGTCTATGAGGGATCCGCGAAAACGGGTCCCGTAAGGGTGCGACTCGAACGTGAAAAACTGCAGTTTTCCACATCCGAGTTTACACTCGTTCGTCTGGATCAGTCCTAACAAGATGTGCGCTTATACTTCAGACGCTCCCCCATGTCTCATCCGACTTAATATACCGCACTATGTGGCGCCCTATGTTCCTTTTTCTCCTTCAGATATAACTAATTATTCCGAGGTATTAAACATAATTTTTTTTTAACAGCATATAATAGAAGAGGTTACGTTTTTCTCTAATTAGTGGTTTTCAGTGCTGAAGTTCAGAGGTCACACTAATTTACTAAGCATTACATCATGGAGCCTTGACCCCGAATATTCCCAATACTTGTCCACCCATTTTGCTTATTTAATCCCAATAAAGAAAAAAATCTTATGCCTATTTATTTCTTAATATATCATTTCATCTGTCAGAGGTTCGTTCCCTTTACACGGGCCAATTAATTATCGGGCAAACGAGCGTTCACAGAACGCTTGCTTCCGATAATTGCCCTGTGTAAATAGGGCACCGATCAGCCAATGAATGAGCCAACGCTCGATCATCTGCTGATCATATCATTTTAAAAGCGATCGGAGTAACGAGCGCTCATCCCCATACATAGCGCCTTGTGACAGGAGCAAACGAGCGCCGATCAAAGAGCTGTCTCGTTGATTGGCGCCCGTTTACACGGCTCAGGACGGGCCGTGCAATACCAGCTTTAGGCCTCATGCCCACTTCAGTTATTTTCTTCCGGGTGCGATCTGTTTTTTTAATAGCACACTGACACATTCATTTCAATGGGACATGCACACTTGCGTTGTTTTAACGGAACCGTGTGGTCGTTCCGCTGAAAATAGGACAGTTCCTACTCATGTCCGTTTTTGATGGAACAGTCTCGGCCTTTTCATTCATTTGGTCCGTGTGCGGTCCGTGTTTCACGGATCCAGCATTAGAGGCCGTACGACAGCCAACGGAAGTGTGCGTGAGGCCTAAGACAGAGCTCTAAATCTCCTGCACAGAAATGAGTTCTGCACTTTAGACAATGACTATTTTTTTAAATGGTCCCTAGACCATAAACTGATCACATAGTGTCCTCTTACAGGGATTCCCAGCGATTATCTGAAATCTGTTGGCAATCTGGCAGTGAGTGTTTTATTTCCCTGCAGCACCACCATAGGAGAAAGGAGATATTACACAGTGCTTATTTATATCAATGTGTTGTCTGTGTAACACAGTACAGGACCGGTCCTCCAGAGTGAGAGACGCTCTTTGTAACTACTCTCCACTCTGGCCCAGAGATGATGATCCTGAAAAAAGGACCCCCCCCCCATCTCTATTAAATCATAATTCCCTAATAGGGTGTATGGAAATAGGTTTTCTAAACTGGACAACCCCTTTAAATTATAAAATTCTGGTTGCTGCATGTTTATACATTGAGATCGATAATAACAAAGTATACTCCAAAGCACCCCCTAGTGGTGGCTACAGGCAGCCAGAATTTCTCTCTCAATTCTATGTCTATGCAGGGCAGTTGGAGCTCTGTATCAGAAAAACTTTGCTCCGACAGATATAAAGATATATTAAAAAAATTAATTAGCGCAGAATATATTAAATAGTATTAAAAGGTGGACACTCATTTTAAGTCTATGACCACCCTTGCCTCTGCCACTGATGAGCTAGTTGCTATCTGCCAACATGCTTCCACAGATGGCACCCTCCATGGTGTCACTGAATAGTTTTATTTCCTACCTAGAAATATACAGTATGTGCCTGGTTCCCTGTTCAGGATATTACACTCCGCACACAAACGCAACGTTACTTGTTACCGA
Organism: Rhinoderma darwinii; assembly: GCF_050947455.1. Taxonomy (NCBI): domain Eukaryota; kingdom Metazoa; phylum Chordata; class Amphibia; order Anura; family Rhinodermatidae; genus Rhinoderma; species Rhinoderma darwinii. The sequence continues at coordinate 91,022,219 of NC_134695.1, forward strand.
ACACGTCTGGAGGTTACAAGAAAGACAATACCATATCAAATAATGAAGGGGCTGTAAACGGTTTGTATGCTGATCTTATAGGGTCATGAATACTAATCGCATTGAGACACCAGTCTAATAATCCGTTTTTTAAAGGGATATTGACATATGGGCTGGCGAGGATGGAACATCGCCAATGTCTATGAAATATTTGGACTAAAAGTCCTAAGGTCTGCATTAAAGGAGTTATTAGATTAGATTATTAGAAAAACATGGCTGCTTTCTTCCAAAAACAGCGCCACAGCTTTCCTCAGGTTGTGTGTGGTACTGCAGCTCAGCTCCATTCCTTTTAATAAAGCTGAGCTGCAATACCAGACACGACCTGAGTGTAGGTGTGGCGCTGTTTCTGTCAGAAAGCAGCTATGTTTTCTAATCCAGCGCAACCTCTTTAAGGTTTCTATGTCTCTAAGATTTTTTTCTGCATAACCGGATTATGTAAACCCTAAAGAGGTATAATGACTTAAATTAGTCAGCAAAGACTAAAGAATCTGTGGTGCAACACAAACTGTAGTTCAGTACAGTAAAATGGATTTATAAGATTCATAACTTCTAGTGCGAGTCAGGACAACACATGAAAAATACTATTAGATACTATAACTCCCATCATTTCATTTTATATAAATAACACACAACCATATTATGGAGGAGCTGCCCCTTTAAAGGAAAGCTCCACCCCTTTCAGTGTTCAAGAATTAGATCCATCCTACTAAACATTATCGTAACTTAGACAACACCTTTAAGGATGTAGTGTTGGTTCTGCAGGTTGCATGGCTTTTTCAGCATAGTAACTTAATTCAAACCCATCCCAGAGCAGGGGGCCAAAAATGGACAATCCCTTTAAGAAAATGTTGTAGCCTAATGTTGTACAGTAAAGCTGCGGGGTAATAACAGGTATTGAGACTCACATATTATATTATTAATTTAGGAATACGGATAAATGGAAAGAAATAATTTGTTTTGTGTTACACGGGTCCCATTTTTCTTCATTTTATTCAGTGTCTTAGATTATAAAGCATAATTTTGCCTTAAAGAGAGATTAATTTTTTTTAATGATTATATTATACTTGGGACTAAATGGAAATTATTTCCTTTAATCATCTTGAGTTTCATTGTGACAAATTACATACAGCGGTGTGGGTAGCATAAAAATTACAGCTATGATATGCAAAATTTTTAAATTCTAATTCCTTAATGTAAAGGCTTATTTCAACTAGGTTGGGGAGGGGGTCACATAGTGATCTGAGTAAATATGTTCTATGTTTGTCACGCGGAGGGTGGGCTTGACATAGATCCTGACAGCTATAAGATAGGTCTACATTATTTATCATTATATATATGTACCTAATAAGCCTTAGGATGAAAATATATGATTTAACACTGTGGTGTTACCGGCAAAATTGTGCGGCCATTGGCTACCACATGTGGGCATGATTTTAGCTGCATGCAGTCGCTATAGCGTGAGAACACAACCAATTGAATTCAATCTTATGCCATCCAGTAATAAAACGTATTTGTTAAACATATACATTTTTTTAACGTAAGGGTCTGTAGACGACAGACATCTGATAAATTGCATCCGTCAAAAGTAGGTGTTTTCTATTATATGTTTGTTTAACATTTTGCACCAAACATCTCGAGATACATCAGGTTGACATAAATCAAGGAAGGAACCATCTCCATCTATCTCATATCTCATCTCTATCTCTCTATCTATCCATCTGTCTCATATCCATCCACCTGTCTCATATCCATCCATCTGTCTCCTACCCATCCACCTGTCTTCTACCCATCCACCTGTCTTCTACCCATCCACCTGTCTCCTACCCATCCACTTGTCTCCTACCCATCCATCCGTCTGCTACCCATCCACCTGTCTCCTACCCATCCATCTGTCGCCTACCCATCCATCCCTCTCCTAACCATCCATCTCTCTCCTACCCATCCATCTGTCTCCTACCCATCCATCCGTCTCCTACCCATCCATCTGTCTCCTAACCATCCATCTGTCTCCTACCCATCCATCTGTCTCCTACCCATCCATCTGTCTCCTACCCATCCATCTGTCTCATACCCATCCATCTGTCTCATACCCATCCATCTGTCTCAGACCCATCCATCTGTCTCCTACCCATCCATCTGTCTCCTAACCATCCATCTCTCTCCTACCCATCCATCTGTCTCCTACCCATCCATCTGTCTCCTACCCATCCACCTGTCTCCTACCCATCCACCTGTCTCCTACCCATCCATATGTCTCATACCCATCCATCTGTGTCATACCCATCCACCTGTCTCCTAACCATCCATCTGTCTCCTAACCATCCATCTGTCTCCTACCCATCCATCTGTCTCCTACCCATCCATCTGTCTCCTACCCATCCATCCGTCTCCAACCCATCCATCTGTCTCCTACCCATCCATCTGTCTCCTACCCATCCATCTGTCTCCTACCCATCCATCTGTCTCCTACCCATCCATCTGTCTCCTAACCATCCATCTCTCTCCTACCCATCCATCTGTCTCCTACCCATCCATCTGTCTCCTACCCATCCACCTGTCTCCTACCCATCCATATGTCTCATACCCATCCATCTGTGTCATACCCATCCACCTGTCTCCTAACCATCCATCTGTCTCCTAACCATCCATCTCTCTCCTACCCATCCATCTGTCTCCTACCCATCCATCTGTCTCCTACCCATCCATCTGTCTCCTACCCATCCATCTGTCTCCTACCCATCCATCCGTCTCCAACCCATCCATCTGTCTCCTACCCATCCATCTGTCTCCTACCCATCCATCTGTCTCCTACCCATCCATCTGTCTCCTACCCATCCATCTATCTCCTACCCATCCATCTGTCTCCTACCCATCCATCTGTCTCCTACCCATCCATCTGTCTCATATCCATGTACTCCCCACTAATGAGCTGTAATCTTTTGGAAAACCCAGCAGCAAGTATTTAATTCCCATACAGCGCCACCACAGGGTAAATTAAGAATGACACAGTTTCCATGGAAATTAATGGTCTGTCTGTGTAATACATGAATGTGTTGGGTCCTCTCGAGCAAGAGATGCTCTTTGTGCTGCTTTCCACCCAGGCCAAGGGTCCTAAATAGCCAACCCTATCATTTAACTCACAATTTCCTAATGGGGTATTCAAAAATTTTTTTTCTCAAGACAGACAACCCCTTTAAGACACTACGTTATAAGGAAGAATAAAATCTGAATTGTATTCTTTTCTCCACCAGATATGGTTGTAGCCCAATTATAGAAGTATCCGGAAAGTCTGGCCTATTAATAGTGATCTAGTATTTGAGTTTATTGTGTATTGTGTGTGTCGGAGTCTCCTGCTGTGAAATGAAGCTATATGTAATAATCTTACCTCTTATCAGCGGAGTTAATGCTTGTTAAACAAGTACAGAGTATAATTGTGGTTACATTGCGGAGTGTTTTATTGCGCTTTGCTTTTCCCTATGCAGTCATTATATTTTCCTTGGTTTCAGCCGGTGTTTAGTGGTTTGGATGGGGAGGAATTCATTTGCTCTTTTTTTATATTATTAGATATTTGTTCTTGTTGAATAACCTCCGGAGACAGAGGTGTTTGTTAAAAGGGAAATTAGTGGTGGACGTTTGATGGCTTTTAATTAACAGCTTGTACTCTCATGCGACCGTCGCATATATACTATAAATACTATCGGTGTCATGGATCAGACAGAAAACGGAACCAGTCACCAAGGTAGGATCCCTTTAAAGCGAATGTATTAGCAGAAAATTACATTATTATTTAAATCAGATTTTTATATTACCTTTTTTTTTAATGTGATTTTCCACATAAAAAAAATCTTGCAATATTGCAGTTTTCACACTGGTCACTAGAGCAGTAACAATATACTTCTGATTCATGTTTTCTGCAGCTCCCTTGTCAGCTTTGCTGTATAGACTGGGGCATAATGAGCAGAGTCATCTCATTATCATTAGAGTACAGGGTAATTAATTACATTTCTGTTGTATTGATGGAGGCCTAGATAAGGCAGCATAGTAACACTCTACACAAAGATAAGACTCTGTATGCAGCTCCCTTCCCACTCCCTGGTGCCTGGGGAAGGGGCTGTACTCCATCACTTCTTGGAGACCGTATTAATCTATGACAATTCTCTGACAATTTGCTCCGATCAATTTTAGCTGCCATAAAGCACCCCCCTCTGTCTGTATAGACAATTCAGGAAGGAAGTGTGTATCTCCTATATAACTGCCCAAAGGAAGGTTTTAAAAATAAAATATTGAATAAATAACTGCAACATTGCCCCTTTAAAGTTAATCAGGGAGCTAGGAGAACAACCTGCCCTCAAATTTATAGCCATACAGCAGTAACAAGAAGTCCCATAATGCTATAGCTGATTCATTGACCTTTCCTGTTCCTAAAGGGATTGTCCATATGGAACAAAGCAGCCCCAGCATTCCTCTGGCCATGGTCAGGATGAATCTGCCAGTGTGGGAGCTGCTCTTTATTAGTTGCACTCTGTTCGGGCTCAGATAGGGGGTGCAGAATGGGGGATCCCCTTTTAAGACATCCATGTGCCCTATTAGGACATATGGAAAAGGGTTGTCCAGGAATAACCTCTTTAAGGAATTACACCTAATATCTTGACTACACAAAACCTCTTGGGAACAACCCTTCTACTCTAAGCAAGGTGATTTGAGACATGTTTTTGTTGGAGTTATCATTTATTTAAGGTCAGTATCACATTTCAGTGACCATTGTAACAAGGGCGGGGCTGTGACAACCTCTTGGTTGTTACCATTAAAAACAAAATAAAATTTTCGAACAAATGAAATATGTGAATTCTGATGAAAATGTTCACTGGCTTTCAGGGTACACCAGGAATAAACTATCAAGGTAATGGGAGAATTATGTGTCATGGGTGGAGTTACCCTTTAAGCATGAAAAAAAAAATACACTGTCACTTGTATGTCTTTCCTTACAGGAGAAGGACCTTGAAGGAACTAACATTCGTCCTTTGCTTATCTCTCCTCTCTTGAATAGTCAAAAACATCCTGGAGAATCAGGTCCCTGGTGCCGCACCACGTTGCTGCCCTGTGATTTGCACCTTCGGTAGCTCTCCCGGTGTCCGAGTTCAAATTTGTAAATAAGGTCCACGAGTGCCACTCAAGCGAGTCTCATATTGGAAAATAGATTAAAGCAGACACTGGTCTTTCTAATGGGGAGCAGGACATGGTTCCCGCAGGAAAATACTTTTTAATCTTCTTTTTTTCCGTTTTGAATTGAAATCTGGTTGGCACAGATAAATGAAATGAGCCATCTCCTGTTATTGCCTGTTCTGTTAACCACTTATTTGCTGCTGTACGTTTCAGGTGAGAAATACAACTTTCTAATTTATTTTGTTTATCAATTCTTGTTACCATTTTCAAAATCTCTAATTGCTGCCAATGAATGGGAACATTTTTGTTCACGTACAGAAAATGATTAGAGGTATCTCAAGCCCACCGCTATAGTTTTTCTCTATTTAGGAGAAGAATTAAGAAATATATTTGGTCCAATACACATATAAAAAACTTTTTACATGCAATATCGCAAAGGGGCAGAAACAATACCTGGTACTAAACACAAGAACTGATCGTGTCAAACGTTGAAAAGCATTTTCCCTTCTCTGCTTCCAAATTATTATAGATTCTATTTAGCTGTGTCTGGTGAAGCTGGGTGATGACCCATATGTCTTTCATTAAACTACAACAAGGATTGTCACCTAGCTTTCCTAGAGTCCTGAATGGAAAAACCTTAGTTATGTAGCAATCTGCGAGTAGGGGTAAAAGCGCATAAATAGGCAAATTTGCCATTTAGACGTCTAGAAAAGCTGGGTGACAGCCGTCTACTATATAGGTGGTCACCAAGCACTAAACACTTGCAGGAGTCTGTCACAGAAATGTAGAACTAAACCAAAAACTTACAGAACAGGCTGTAGAGTGTAAACATGAGGACGACGGCCATGCTGATGTGTGGGGCATCTGCTGAACTGCAGTCTATTTTTCCTTTCTTGCAGGAACACACTTGAATCGTGACATCTGCACTATATGACAATGGAGGTTTCCCCGAGTCTGTCACTACCACCGGGAGATTGTAGTTGGCTTTCTTCAAGTTGTGAAGAAGACTGACTTGTGCGTGAGTACCTGGAAAAAAATCACAAGGATTAGGTTAACTAAATAGTAGCCCTAATTATGATAATATTGACCCCTATGTACACAAATATAACTACTATAATTCTGCCCCTATGTACAAGAATATAACTACTATAATACTGCCTCTATATACAAGAATATAACTACTATAATTCTGCCCCTATGTACAAGAATATAACTACTATAATACTGCTCCCTATATACAAGAATATAACTACTATAATACTGCCTCTATATACAAGAATATAATTACTATAATACTGTCTCTATATACAAGAATATAACTACTATAATACTGCCCCCTATATACAAGAATATAACTACTACAATACTGCCCCCTATATACAAGAATATAACGACTATAATACTGCTCCTATGTACAAGAATATAACTACTATAATACTGCCCCCTATATACAAGAATATAACTACTATAATACTGCCCCTATATACAAGAATATAACTACTGTAATACTGCCCCCTATATACAAGAATATAACTACTATAATACTGCCTCTATATACAAGAATATAACTACTATAATACTGCTCCTATATACAAGAAAATAACTACTATAATACTGCCCCCTATATACAAGAATATAACTACTATAATACTGCTCCTATATACAAGAAAATAACTACTATAATACTGCCCCCTATATACAAGAATATAACTACTATAATACTGCCCCTATATACAAGAATATAACTATAATACTGCCCCTATATACAAGAATATAACTACTATAATACTGCCCCTATATACAAGAATATAACTACTATAATACTGCTCCTATATACAAGAATATAACTACTATAATACTGCCCCTATATACACAAGAATATAAGTACTATAATACTGCTTCTATATACAAGAATATAACTACTATAATACTGCCCCCTATATACAAGAATATAAGTACTATAATACTGCCCCCTATATACAAGAATATAAGTACTATAATACTGCCGCTATGCACAGGAATATAACTACTATAATACTGCCCCTATATACAAGAATATAACTACTATAATACTGCTTCTATATACAAGAATATAACTACTATAATACTGCCCCTATATACAAGAATATAAGTACTATAAGGGCGGGTTCACACATGGCGGAATTTCACTTAAATTCCGCTGCGGACACTCCGCAGCGTTAATCCGCAGCGGAGCCGTTTCTCCATTGACTTTCACTTTAATTTAGCAGTGTTCGTTTACACGATGCGTACAATTCCGCTGCGGAGCATAGGCTGCGGAGCGGAATTTGGTGTCCGCAGCATGCTCTGTCTGTTGCGGAGCAGTGGCGGACTGGTTGCGGACTCATGGCGGAATTTCTCCATTGACTTCAATGGAGAGTCAAAATTCCGCAATGAAGTCCGCAGATCTTATGTGTGCTGCGGAGCGTATTGTTTTTACTACCATGACATTTCTTCATTCTGGCTGGACCCATGTATTTCTAGGTCTACAGCCAGACTGAGGAAGTCAATGGGGCTCCCGTAATGACGGGAGCGTTGCTAGGAGACGTCTGTAAATAGTCACTGTCCAGGGTGCTGAAAGAGTTACGCGATCGGCAGTAACTGTTTCTGCACCCGGGACAGTGACTACCGATCTCAATATACATGTATCTGTAAAAAAAAATATAAGTTCATACTTACCGAGAACTCCCTGCGTCTGTCTACAGTCCGGCCTCCCAGGATGACGTTTCAGTGTAAGTGACGGCTGCAGCCAATCACAGGCCAAGCACAGGCTGCAGCGGTCACATGGACTGGAGCGTCATCCAGGGAGGTCGGGCCGGATGCCGAAAGAGGGACGCGTCACCAAGACAACGGGCGGTAAGTATGAATTTCTTTGACTTTCACTAGGGAAAGTGCTGTCCCTTCTCTCTATCCTGCACTGAATAGGGAGAAGAGAAGCACTTTTCCTGCAGTCCGCAGCGGCCAGTCCGCATCAATTTTCTGCACATTTTGTGCAGATCCGCTGCAGAATCTGCAACGCAGATTCTGTGCGGCATTGATGCGGACAGTTGCGGAGGAATTCCGCCATGTGTGGTCATGCCCTAATACTGCCCCCTATATACAAGAATATAACCACTATAATACTTCCCCTATATACAAGAATATAACTACTATAATACTGCCCCTATATACAAGAATATAACTACTATAATACTGCTTCTATATACAAGAATATAACTACTATAATACTGCCCCTATATACAAGAATATAACTACTATAATACTGCCCCTATATACAAGAATATAACTACTATAATACTGCTCCCTATATACAAGAATATAACTACTATAATACTGCCCCTATATACAAGAATATAACTACTATAATACTGCCCCCTATGTACAAGAATATAACTACTATAATACTGCCCCTATATACAAGAATATAACTACTATAATACTGCTCCCTATATACAAGAATATAACTACTATAATACTGCCCCCTATGTACAAGAATATAACTACTATAATACTGCTCCTATATACAAGAATATAACTACTATAATACTGCCTCCTATATACAAGAATATAACTACTATAATACTGCTCCTATATACAAGAATATAACTACTATAATACTGCTCCTATATACAAGAATATAACTACTATAATACTGCTCCCTATATACAAGAATATAACTACTATAATACTACCTCCTATATACAAGAATATAACTACTATAATACTGCTCCTATATACAAGAATATAACTACTATAATACTGCCCCCTATATACAAGAATATAACTACTATAATACTGCCCCCTATATACAAGAATATAACTACTATAATACTGCCCCCTATATACAAGAATATAACTACTATAATACTGCCCCCTATATACAAGAATATAACTACTATAATACTGCCCCTATATACAAGAATATAAGTACTATAATACTGCCCGTATGTACAAGAATATAACTACTATAATACTGCCCCCTATATACAAGAATATAACTACTATAATACTGCCTCCTATATACAAGAATATAACTACTATAATACTGCCCCCTATATACAAGAATATAACGACTATAATACTGCTCCTATATACAAGAATATAACTACTATAATACTGCTCCCTATATACAAGAATATAACTACTATAATACTGCCCCCTATGTACAAGAATATAACTACTATAATACTGCCCCCTATGTACAAGAATATAACTACTATAATACTGCCCCTATATACAAGAATATAACTACTATAATACTGCTCCTATATACAAGAATATAACTACTATAATACTGCCCCCTATATACAAGAATATAACTACTATAATACTGCCCCTATATACAAGAATATAACTACTATAATACTGCCCTCTATGTACAAGAATATAACTACTATAATACTGCCCATATACAAGAATATAACTACTATAATACTGCCCCCTATATACAAGAATATAACTACTATAACACTGCCCCTATATACAAAAATATAACTACCATAATACTGCCCCCTATATACAAGAATATTGCTACTATAATACTGCCCCCTATACAAAAGAATATAACTACTATAATACTGTCTCCTATATACAAGAATATAACTACTATAATACTGTCTCCTATATACAAGAATATAACTACTATAATACTGCCTCCTATATACAAGAATATAACTACTATAATACTGCCCCCTATATACAACAATATAACTACTATAATACTGCTCCTATATACAAGAATATAACTACTATAATACTGTCCCTATATACAAGAATATAACTACTAAAATACTGCCCCCTATGTACAAGAATATAACTAATATAATACTGCCTTCTATGAATACATTTTTTACTATAATATTAGTAGTAATAGTCTTTGTCTGGCATTAGGCAAAACTCTGCTCCTACCTCTTCATACTCCTGATCATTATAATTCAATGAGATCAACTTTTTGTGTCTCCACGAGTCCTTCTCCATTGAACTCTTCACCAATCACCACACATGACCATGTCAAAATCATTTCCCTCCATTCCTGTAAATCTCCGTATAGACTCTGACACTATCTATGTCCTACATGTTCAGCAATCCAACTGGAAGTTCTGAAAGACTTCACATAAGATTCCTTATTCCTTATGGTGCAACTTTTTATTACTGAAAACCGTTTGTATCTCTTATCTTTCCTCTCCTGTTCTCTGTCATATTTTAAAGGATACAAAGGAAGAATTAAATTGACAGAAGTGCACAATGAATCTCCAAGACTGATCACAAAACGTCTAGAGCCCGGGCCTCTATTCTGCCAAGTATACTTTCACCTCTTCCGGGAGATGACACCAAGTACAAAAACAAGAGTTCAGCTTAGTCTATCTCTTCTTTTTGTCTTCTTCATGGAGGATTTTTAATTGACGTGAGTTTCTGTGACTTATTTTAAAACCCAAGTAAGAACAAGACTTCTTAAAAAAAAGGCAATCCAAAAATAGACTAAAAACGAACTGCTTTATGTAACGAGGTGGCAATTCCCAAGATATAAAAATTCTCTGACAAAAGTTCTTGCAGATGGATTAGAAATGACTAATATTGTGGAGCTCAGACCATAGCAGATATTGAATTCTATTTAACATTGTAAATCATGCCATGGCTCATTTTACCTGTAATATATTATACTACACTGGCCAAATGAGAATCTCGCCGTGCTTTACTGGAGAAGATGTGAAAAAAGAACTTTCCTTTACCAGCTGCAGTGGACGATGACACCTCCAATAATCCAGAGTATATTCTGAATGCAGATCACATTCATGTATGTCCCCTCTATATTATAAGGTGGTATTCTTATTTTCGGGGGTATTGACGTTGTGATGGAAATGATCTCACTAGAGGGTTGTGTTCCAGCTTTTGTTTGGTTTAGAAAATCCATTTCCATTTGCAAGTATTTTCTTAGTTTTTTTTTTGTTACGCTTACGAACTTTATCTCTTAGCCAGAAAGGAGACTTGCTACAAGGAAAATCTTCTTCTCTGCATTACAGAGACCGGCCATTCATGAAAATTGTGCAATACTTCATTTTCCCTGTGGTGGCGCTGCAGGGAATTGTTGCAGGGTTAGATCATGATTGCAGTAGCAGGACAACTTATCATCAGCTTATTATCAGGGCGTCATTTTGATTAAACAGGATTGTCCAAAGTACACAGCTAGAGATAAGCGAATTTAATGAAATTCCTTTTGGGTTGGAGTCGGTCCGAATATTTCACCACAATTTGAAAGTGCCCTGAAAACTCGGATTTAACTCTCTGGCGTCTTCTGGGACTGTATCTAACCCCTTCCAAACTCTTGTGCCAAGCCAAAATTAGCTTTTTAATATATCTTATCAGGGGAAAGAGGCATTTTCCTTATCTAGCAGCCTGTAGTTTCCCCCTCTGTAAACCACCTGAGTTACCCAAAAAATCCTTCTAGTGTAATACAATGAATAGATAGAAGGGAAGAGGGGGATGCAGCTGCAGCTTCTTACTCAATGCTTCATTAAAGCCGCATAAGAGAGAGAGGGGAGGGGGTAAGATATCTGATTGGCTCAAAGCAGACAGTACAGATATGATATCAAACAATTAAGAGCCCCGCCCCTGAGGAAGCATGGAGCGAGGAAATGATCGTTTACAGAGACAATCAGGTGGAAGGAAAAAGGCTAAAAATTAGACTCAACATTTCAGGCTGCACCACATCTACAGCTGTCTAAGGAGGGGTAGGGATATTTTTTGTAGCAATATTTATGCTTTAAGACATGAGGGTAGGAGATTCAAAAATCTTGTCAGACACTCAATAGGGTATAGTTACATGGTGCGGTCTGTTTTGGTAGCAATTTTCTCAAAATTGCGGCAATGAACAAGATATGACCGCACAGTGTGAATATACCCTTATAGCGCAGTTTCACTCAAAAGAGATTGACACATGGATGCAACTAGCATCTACGTAAAAAAAATAATTAAATCGGTGCCCCCTTTAAGTTCCAAAGTTTGAGAACAGAGAGCAAAACATTGCATTCACAATTTTTCTTGGTCTCTCCGCAGGACAGGAGGTTATTGACATGGTAGGACGTGCAGTCATTATACTCACTATTCAGTTGTATCATTTTCCAGGATTTATCGGACACGGATTGTTTCCCCAATTCGAATCTAAATGGGTCGGAGTTCGGATGAAGATCTCGATCCCATGCTCCGAGAGTGATAACATTGAGGTCTTTTGAGTCTTCGCACATTTTTGCTGAGGTTGGGTAGATGAACGGTGCGTTGTCATTAACATCTTCTAATGTTATTTGTAGTGTTCCTGTGCCCGTTGCTGGAGGGGTGCCTGGAGAAGCAAAAATGGTGGAATTGAATTGATTCCTAAGCAGTCATTGCATTATTTCTCATATGCTATATGCTACATACGCAGTCTGTATGAGTTTAGTAAATAACACTGGGACTACTCCATTGGTATATGTTGTTCTGATTATCTGACTAACTAAAATATCACAAGGGTTGTACGAGATTCCAGAAACAGCGCCACTTTTGTTTATTGGTTGTTTCTGGTATTACAGCTTTATTTTGATGATGCAGAGCTGCAATACCAGAGTTAACCCATGGAGAAGTGTGGCGTGGCGCTGTTTCTGCAAGAATTTTTTTTAACTTCTAATCGCATACAAACCCTTTAGACTGGCAATATACGCAAGATATTTGAACCATAAATAGGACAATTTCTGCCAATAATCTGTGAATCTAGGATATCAAAATGATCATTTTGGACTATTTGTTATAAAAATATTCAGGACACTCTTAATTCCACCATAACTCGTAGACACATGCTAGAACACAACATTATTGGGGTTTTAGAGTTGGGACCTTCACGGTCTCCTAAAAAGAAGGGGTTACACGATATGGTCAAGGCCCTGAAACCCTTGAATGCTGTTATAGGTTCTTTGACACAGAACTTATTTGGAAGTGGCATTTATGTAGATGGTGTCTATTTCATATATCCATTTCTCAGAAAGTCTATATTATGACTGGTGTTTTTTGAGTCCACCAGAGGAAATGACTTTGAAGGTCACCCACCATCCATACAGAACATGTGCACGTCCACTTATAATTGCATCATAGGTCACATCAATAAGGTCAATAGGTTATTTGTGAATCATCCCATAAGAAATAAACCCAGTGGCAAGTGATTGGCTACAAGGTCACCTCCAAATGGAGTTGTTTTCTGCTGGATCTTTCGAGCTCTGTTGTATTAGGACCCCTTTATTGTGAAAGAGCCTGGACCGACCAGAGAATCCTCTGGTACTCTGTTTGGCCAGTCCAACCCTGTAATGATCAAATGTTTATACTTTTTTCTACGACACCATAAACTGTTCATTTTTGGAATGAACGTGGTCTCCGATATGGGCCGTGAAAACTAGTGCTGATCAACAAAGCAGCTCGTTGATCGGCGCTCGTTTGCGCCTTTCAAAAGGAGATATGATCAGTCATGTATGGGGACGAGCAAACGTTACTACGATCGATCGTCCTCTCATTTACACAGGGCGATGTACTGCGGACAACAATAAGCGTTTGCTCGTTCATCGGCTGATCCTTGCCTTGTTTACACAGGGCAATGATCGGGAACGATCGTTCATATGAACGATCGTTTGCCCGATCATTGGCACATGTAAAAGGGCCTTACTGGCCTCCACAGACGTTATCGTAAGACATTTCTCCAGCTAAGATAAAATGGTGGAATTCCAAATTTAATGGTAGTCGGCCCAGAGTTTCCCAAGAGGGCAAAAGAAGCATTGTATTTTTGCTACGACAGGAACAACATTTTTTTTGCAAGCTCTCCTATGCACCACACCATCAGCCAAGCACAGTATAAATAAATAGTGAGGGTCTCAGTCCGTTATCTGTATCTGCCATCCTGTAATTACTCATAGAGGATTAGAACAAGCCTTCTCTCCATAATAATTTTGGCTGGGAAGAGATAGCATCTAGAAGAAATTGCATTCTTAACTACAATATATGAACACCAGATTTCGATGCCATTAAGCGAGCGCACGTAAAAACAACTTGATATGACAAGTGACACGCCATCCATTTTAACCAGCCGAGCAGAGAACACAGACGGCTTCCTATTGTGTCTGAAACTTCCCGACCAACTCCGCTCCCGAGTCTCTTTAATGAAAAATAAATTATTTTTCAATTTTGATTGGACTAATTGAATTTGTAATACATATCCAACACATTCTTGGATCTTGATGTATTATTAAGAAAAGCCATGAGACGGAATGGTTGAAAACACAATGGCGTATTTGAAATATGATCACAAAAGTCGGCCTTTCATGCATTTAATTAAATTGCTGTCTTTAATGCTGAATGCATTATTTCCAGGCCGGACTGATAGTGTCTGAAAGTGTCTTTATCTTCCTGTTCCTTCTAGTCAGTGATATTAAAATGGAAAAAAATATATATATATTCGAATTAAGAATCTGCCAACCGTAGGACCTGATTTTTTTTTCCCCACTGTTGATAATGTATTATTTGCCCTGCCATGTAAATGTATCTCTGTATTATTCAGGGACCAGTAATCTAATAGAAACATAATGAAAAAGTCAATTAATGGCTTCTACTTTTAACCATTATTTTCTCTCTATTGAAGATGTCTGTACGCAGCGGGAGTCTACCACTCTACCTGGGGGTCAACCAACTGGATAAATGCCCTATTTAGCAATACTCATAGCTAGAGGTCTACATGGAGCAAAATGGGGCCCCTGCTGGTGCTGGGCCACACCATCTTCTCCTTTCATCCCAGGACAGTAGGCATCAAAGTTTTGTCCCGAACATAGAATTCACCTACATTGTAGGAGTGGAAGGCAACATGATCTTTTGGCCTTTTACCCCTCAATTGTCTGCTAGTTTTGCAGCGATTTTGGATGGGGAGCTCTTTGCCGGTTAACACAGTCCAATGAAGATAGGACTATTCTAAGCTACATAGGCTGTATAGCATCTGTGTTAGCTACCTCCATGATATGTATGCATGCACATCGTAAGTCATGGGGGATCAGATCTTTCTATTGAACCTTTAGTCCAGTCAGGTCCAATCTGTGACTCTCCAGGTCTACTACTCTACTACTGGTTTTCCACCAATTCGAGAGGCCTAGGTTGGAGACCACAGCTAGAGTCCATCGGGGCTTGATTCAAGCAGTTGTTGATGCCACTCATTGTTGGCCTTTTCCTTTCATGCTAAGTCTGTTAAAGTCAATGAGAGATATTGAAACAGGCTAGAGAGCAGGCTGGACCCTATCTGTATCGTCAATTGACTTTAGAAGGACCATGGCCACACATACGGGACGCTTCTTCATGGAGAACAAGAAGCTAGCACCCACCTACCCCCATTCTCAATGGGGTTCCCAGCAGTCAGTCCCCCTGCTGACCAAATTTCTTAGTAGGGAAATCCCTTTAAATTCAGTATTCATGAGAACATTCCCACAAATATTTTTAAAGAAATAATCCTTTTATGGTAGGATTTATGACCAGAAAGCCCCCTTATAGTTTTGCAAATTGCAATTACTGGATGATCCCTAAAGTGCCGAAATGAATCCCCATATTCTGGTGCAGCTGAATCTTTGTGAATGATCCGTCTTGGTCAATTAGCAACCCTAAAAAGACTCCTGTGCCAGTTCTGGCACCTTATTTAGGGCTCATGCACGTGGGCATATAATGGCTCCTCTAACCTCTGAGCATTGAGGAGGGAACATCTCCGAAACATGGCCGCATACAGATGCACCATACAGTGGCACACAGAGTACCCTTGTCTCTGTAGTATGGAGCTGTAAGGACTCCATATAACGCTGTACAGACTTGGTGCATTTTTCTATGTGTTAAAGGACTTATTTTAATTAGAAACAGGAAGCACTAAGGTAGTCTTTTTGTTTCATTGAAGCCATTAAGGTGAAAACTAAATTAAAGAAGTTGCACGGGATTAGGAAAAAAACATGGCTACTTTTTTTTCCCCAAAAACAGTGTCCGCAGGTTGTGCGTGGTATTGCAGCTCAGCCCTATTTACTTCAATAGAGCTGATTTGCAATACCAGACACAACCCACAAGCAGGTGTGGCGCTGTTTTTGGCAGAAAGTAGCCATGTTTTTCTGATCCTGTTCAACTTGTACAACCTTTGGGGTATTTTTATATTCTGTCCCCAGTTCAGCATCTCTGGGGAAGTGGGTGCAATTTCACCCACTAGTTTATAAGGGCATCTTATTGGTGCCCTAATTTAAAGAGATCCTGAGCTCCCTCCTGGCAGATGAAGGGTTAGCGTAACACCTGCTAATGACATTTCTGGTCCCATACTATTAAAATTCTGCACGTAAGTAAATATAGTATATGTTGCTAGTATTGTAATCATATACTCGTACGTTGGACTTTAGATAGGAAATCTCCTTCAGATCTGGTATTAAGCACCGGAGCACAGCCGCTGTATTAAACACTGATTTCATCACTTTAATTTTTAATCAAGACGGCGCGATGACATATTAAAGCAATATTTTGCCGGCAATTTATGAGATTTAAATAGCAAAATGAGCTGCATCTGGAGCAGGATTGTTAATTATGGCAGTGGCGAGTACAAGATAAGGACATAATTGTGCTGCCATCAAAACTAATTGTCTGTTTTCTACCAAAACAGGTAGAAGCAGAATGTGCCAATTAATCTACATTTCGAGCACTAAAAATGTTGGACTTGCTGGAATAAATCAGCCGCTGTGACGTTGGCGCTGCTTCTAACCCCAGCTAAAAACGGCAATTACATTGTATGTAGTTCTGAAATATTAAAAATACAAAAAGTTATTTTACAATAAAGTTCAAGGAACTGATCAGAAATGTGAGGCGATGCTGTGGTGGTGTATATTAAAAGGCTTGTCCCATCAGGACGACCCCTGTACATACGTTCAATTAGGGCATCTGGATGTTATGGACCCATCTATAAGCCAGGGTGGAGACCCACCGCAAAGAGTAACTCTTGCACTGGAAGACTCCGGCTGACCATGGTCACCCATTCATTTGGCCACTGTAGGTGAAATGTCTCCCATTTGTAACTTCCCCCAGTGATATCAGATGATCGTTAGGGTGTCTGCATTTAGAAATGAGTATGTCCTGATTCCCTTAAAGTGAATGTCAAACACAGTTTTGTTTTTTTCTTACCAAAAATTTGCTGTAGAGTCTATTTATGCAAGGATTACTCCAGAGCAAAACTGATACACTGTGTTATTCCTAGTGCAGGGTCCGCAGGGGTGGATTCTTTGTTGGTTGTTCTTTGAGTTCCTGTGTCATGCTCCGCCCCCTCGGGACCTGCACTAGACCGCAAACAGTGTATCAGCATTACCTGGAGTGTTCTTTTAAATGGAAAACCTTTCTGTTAATGATATCTTCTTTTTTTAATGCTCTATAGATGTTTTTTCACATTGTATATTCGATTGTCAAACGCTCCAATGCATATTGTAGCTTTCTGCTTCCTTTTTTATTGATGTTACATTGTAAAGAGGAAATATCACATTGCCCTTAGAGCATTGCTCCATTTTTAGCCTGAGTTTACAGTTTATATCTACATATAATATTGAGTAACTTGGCACATATTTTGCTTTATCTAACTTGTGCTAAAATTTAGTTACATCCTGTTTTGTACATCAAACACATCCAAAGCTACATGCAAAATTCTGCTGGTTTCCACTTAGAATTTGTCACAACTGTGCTGACAGACACTCCCCTTAAAAGCTTAGCTGCCATCCTATAATGCAGATACATTATATTGTGGAAAGTGTATTATTTTTCTATACCATCTAGTGGAGAATATGGTGTCTCCTAGAGGCTACAAAAAGCAGCCTAAAGAACCTAATAAGGACCCATAAGGACCGACGTACAGGCTTCATGCATACGGCCCTGCCATGTTCATGGGCCCCTAGGGAAGAGCCATGTGCATGGAGTCTGATCTTTAGTGCACAGAAGATGCATGGATCTTTAGCAGCCCGGTCAGATGCTATATGTACAGAGATATTCTTCCCTAAATGCAATGCTTCTTTATACCTTCATACGTGCTAAATCCGATGGGGCATGCTACAATTTTTTTTTCTGTTGGATTCATATGGAATTCAACAGAAAAAGCCTATGTATGAAATCAATAAGGCCATATGCATGAGTCCTTAAAGGGGTTTTCCAGTGAGAAAAAAATTATTGCTTATCCTCTGGATAGGCCATCAATATCTGATCGGCGGGGATCCGACACTTAGCACCCCCCACGATCAACTGTCTTGAAGGGGCGACGGCGCTCATCTGAATGCTGCTTCCCCTTTATTCCTGTCACTGTTCCGCACTATGAATCGCGGACACACCTGTAGCGGCCGTTCACAGTATTACAGCCTACTCCCATTCGCTTTAATTGGAGAAAACTATAATATTGTGAACTGCCCCTACAAGGGTGTCGGCGATTCACAATATGAAGCAGCGACAGGAATTAAGGGGAAGCAGCGCTCGCATGAACGCTATGGCTCTTTCAAGATAGCTGATCGGCAGGGGTGGCGAGAGTCGGACCCCCACCGATAAGAGGATAGGCCATCCATTTCTTCTCACTGGAAAACCCCTTTAAGCTGTAACCTTCGCCTTCCTTTATCTGCACACTCTCCAATCAATTCTAGAAACAGAAGTCTTCAATTCTAAACTAGTTCTAATAATGACCCTGTATGATCCATACCTGCGCCTGCTTGGAATATCCTTACTCATATTCTGTATAAGTGACACAGGTGACCTTTACTGGAGTGCCACTTGTGCATAAAAACAAATTTAATAAAGAATTTTATACATTTTAATGAAGGGTTTCACATTTTAAACCTCTTGCTTCTGAAACAGTTTGGAGTGCCCGTGCACAGCTGTGATTCTCAATCGCATTACATAAAAAGATAGAGGCTCTGGGTTACAGTGCAGAAGGCTGAATATGTTCTATAATCTCACGGTTATAGAGGAACGCTAAAACTAAAATATATCTTCTCTCCATTTTCTGTCCAGTTAGATCCCGTTTATTATTCCCTGTTATCAGCCACTTCAGTCTGGGCAGAGGCTGTCTGGGTGCATCTGTAACCACTGAATGGTAGGAGACCTCAAAAAAATTTGAATTCCAATTGGAAAGCATTTAAGCTCCACCCCCGCTTATCCAAGAAACACCTCTAAAACGTATAAGCACTACCCTGTATTATGAAAATCCACACAAGCCCCTCCTCTTTGTGATTTGGGAATGTTAAAAGATATGGAAGTGCACATGTCACCCAATCAGAAGTGCAGAGAATGCTCATGTATCAGCTTCTTTGGACTTGGAGTGGGGTCAGCCTGGTGACAGGTCCCTTTAACAATTTGTGATTTATTTTTTTGCGTACAAAATGTATATTCTGCACTTGATGTTTTGTTTATTATGCAGTTAATACTTTGCTCATATTGTATTTTGGCTCGCATATCTGCAGCATCATTAATGAAAGTTGAGTCAAGTAATTTCACTAGGGTCACGCTTGGTCTCCGGGGGCTTGTCTGAGTTTTGCAGATGCGCAGCTTTGTATTATTTGCATACAAATGTCTTTGCCGTGTTGGTAAATCTGCATGATGTAGCAAGTTGCTGTAAGCTGCAGTGATATTCATCAATACTTTCTATAATGTGCTGCTACGGCATTCTGACCTCAATCTCACTGCTTGGCTTCTGTTTCGGGAAAGCTGAATCTGCACTAGTTAAATCAAGCTGGGGCAACTGGTGGCAAACCAGTGCAGAGTACAATATGGACATACTGGGACTCATAGTCCTACAAATTCAGGGGCAGGGTCATAATGTGAACAATTGTACAGAATCAAATTGACGAATTATAGAGTAGAAGGAGCAAGAACGTGAACAGCAAGGAGATGTGTGCTGTGGGAAGACTGGTAACACGCACCATCCTAATGCATGCTCCGTCTAAGAGTGGCTACTCTATGGGAGGCCAATGGACTGAAAACTTCCTGGACCTTGAGCACAGGGCTAATGACATCACAGAGCCAGGCACATTGATGTCACTGGTGTAAAATAATACGATGTATGGAGAACTTCAAGAAAAGGTCCATCACTGGGTCTACCATCTGCATTGGTTGGAAGGGGACCTTTAAAGGTTGAAACTTGGCAATGGGTTCGAAGAACCTATACCCAAGTGCTGAATTGGGGCACCAAGACAGAATAAGAACATTAGTTGATATATTTCTTGGTCTCTCAACTAATAATATCTCAAGGCTTCACGTCATACGCTACCAGAGCCCTGACTTACTTTGAACAGATATTCTACCCAGTTCTAACATAAAATTGGAGAAGGAAAAAGTACTCTTTGGGCTCAATTTTGAGATGTTCACTTAACTTCTTCCACACAGAAACCAAAGAGAATGGCCAATTTCAAGCTTGTACCAAATTTCCCAAAGCCCCTTAGACTAGGAGATATCTGAATTTGCTTCTTAATTGGACTGAACAATTGTCCCAGATTAAAACCACAAAATCAAACATGTAAAAGGAAGACTAGATTGACCTCTCGGTCAACGATTAGTAACTGTTTTTAGTAGTTTTTTTTACCCTTTTCTCACAGGCTTTAACCTGAGACAACCTTTAAGGTAGCAAGCTTAGCTAGGCGCATACATGAACAATGTTTCAAACTCTGACCAACTTTTAAAAGAAAACCAGGACACTCAGTACTCACCATTGTCTATTGCTAGGATCAGGGAAGTGTAAGTGTTGTTATGTACAAATGAGGATTCCCGATCGAGTGGGGCCGTTGTGTTGACCGTTCCATTCACTGGGTTAATGGAGAGCCAGCCTGCATCATCCTTTAACATGGAGAACCTGTAACAACAGACCAGACACATTTTTACATCTCTACTCATGCAATAAATTATTTTTGCAGATCAAGTATTTTAGGAAAAAGCAGGAAAATAGTCCATCCATAGAGTAGTAAATTGCAAAGCAGAAGTCAGAAGATGGTACCAGTCGACCAAGCTCACACAGAAGTTATATGGTATCCTGAAAACAACCAGGGCAGCCACCAGGGCAGTTCAGGCAGGACGGTAGTCAGGGGCCCAGGCTAATATATCAATAAAATATTTTTTGGTTGGCTGCCACGTGCTGCCCCATGGACTCCATTGAATAGGCAATAATGTATAACTACCAGGCCCCACTTAGCCTCCTTTCCTAAAGGGAGCCACCCACATGATATGGGCCTGAAAGGGTGCATAAATATTATATTATTCCTTCTTGTCCATGTCCCTCACAGGGATGCTCCGATCACAAAATCTGTGGGCCACGGTGTGTTTAAGTAGAGGTATATCATGACCTTTGTGCTGCTTTATGATAGTGTTGTTTTCCCAAAACACCCTTAATGGAGTACAAGATGAAGGATAACAGATATGGGATTGAGCCCTGGCCATTTGACTGTATGGGGTCTGGAAAATTTGAATAGCGACCTTAGGGTCAATCCTATAAAAAGGGTATGGGACCCAATGTCCTCTTCATTAGAGTACCCTTATAGTTTCAAAAACTCTAATGGATGATGGTTAGATATGGACAATGCTATACACCGAAGAGTATAGTTCAGCAAATATGCAATAAATGAAGTCACCAACCAATCAGGAACATTAGTTAATTCCATAGGTCACCACATACTCTCTTATCCGCGTTTGGCACCCTCGATAGCTCTGTCCTCACCTCACATTTTCACGTGGCACTGAGCCCCGAATGTGGGTTGTAAATGGGAAATGTAATCCTGCAAATGCACTGACTTCCATAAAACCAGACTGGATTATTATGTAGTAAAAACAAGACACTAGAGGTAATGATTGCAATATAAAACCACAAGCCGTTTATCACAGGGCTGCACAATATTACAAAGTAACCTTATGACTGAATATATTATATGCAATGTCGGCAATCAGACTCCATAAATCTTACCCCACTGTAGGAACCACAATTACCTAGAGTAAGAAAAGGTTGCCATAAAGATAAAACAACTTTCATACCACACTTTATAAAGAGTTAGCTGTGCAAGATAAAAACGATTTATCGATGTATCCAACCAACCAACCAACCAACCAACCAACCAACCAACCAACCAACCAACCAACCAACCAAATATTTATCTGCTGAGCTCTCGATGTCTCATGTAGACAAACAACAATGAGAAATTTACATGACTATAGATGAATCCAAGCACTTGCCCAAAGCTGATGGATCTTTGGCCCCTTTGGCAAAAAGTGGACAAAATAAATTCATAGGAAAACTGGGATCCACAACAAACATTTTATGTTGCTAGATGAAGGCAAAGGGAGACAGTGTGTAGCATACACGGCCGCGGACCGTCGGGGTTACTTCACCCTCGACGGCCACAGCCATGGACTTGTGAGCGCTGGCCCGCATTTCTTCCCCAAGAGACGCCAGCACTCACTACCGCTCCGCTCTGCTGTTTCCCATAGGGTGCGTGCATTTCTCTGTGCACAATTCAAATAAATATATATCATTTTGACTATGTGATTTTCTGTTTGTTTTTTTAATATAATCTATCTCTCACTGGTAAAATTAACCTAGCCTAAAAATTCTAGACTGATCATGTCTTTGACAGTGGGCAAACGTACAAAATCAGCAAGGGATCAAATACTTATTTCCTTCACTGTAAGTAAAAGGAAAATTTCTTGGAGGCTCGTGTCAGATGTGTCATTAATCGTCTTCAATAAATCTGCAAGATCTTTTAAAATACTTAAGAGGGCTAAAAAGAGATCATTGCCGCAAGCTGAGGTAAAGCGGCATGTACAGTGTATACAACAGCCATCTCATCGATCATATATAACTATGCATTTCGTGTATGAAATAAAATGGGCAAATTCAAAAATATTTAATAAAGTCTATCTTAGGTGCTACTTCAAATGGTCGAATAATAAATTTTTGGAAGTGCTTTAACTTCTTACTATACTATGCAGAGGAGTAACTTGAAGCTCCAGGGCCGCAATGCAAAATCTGTAATGGGACAGCCCAACTATAACATGTCTGTGAAATTACTGGTGTCCACATATGGGGCAGAAGGGCATTAGGACCTCCTCAGGCCCCAGATGCAACTGCCACTTCGGCACCTCCTATCGTTAAGACCTAATACTATGTGTTAAGATGGGTTAGAGAACATTATTAGTCTCTACCTAGGAGGTGTAGGATCAGTGCAATTTTTTTGGCTGTGGAAAAACAAGTAAAAATACTAATACTGAATTTGTTGCCAGATATGTTAGTTAGCGACATAAAGAAGCTCAACAAAATGGGATACAAGATGAGGATAACCAGCCTTGTAAGTAGTGCTGGACTGATATAAGGACGGTGTGTATTAGATCGGAAAGCTGGTGGCTACGCTTCAGCCGGAAGGTCAGAGGGAAAACTCCAAACAGCCAGGCATGAGACCAAAAGAATCAGAGATTTACATTTTAGAGAGGGGAAACTGCCAGGCACATCCTGCTTGAAACCATCAGACTTGGCCAATACAGTAGAAAAAGAAGGGGGGACAAAACACAGCAAAGCAAAACATATTGAACATAATGAATTCATCGTCAGCGGCAAGAATGGCCGCCAAATTATTCTTGAATTGCGGGCATTTGCCAATTTAATTAGTAATATTCTGCAGCTTGTGGGCTGCTGATCCAGAGAAATTGATCCTGAGTTTTGGGGATTTTTTTCATATTGCGAGAAAAAGATTGAGTTTATGATCACTCAAAAACATAACGATTTATTCAGAGAAGTTGTACAGGATTAGAAAAACATGGCTGCTTTTTTTTTCCAAAAACAGCTTGACATCTGTCCATGGGTTGTGTGTGTGGTATTGAATCACAGTCCTATTCACGTGAATAGAACTGAGCTGCAATACCAGACACAACCCATGGAAAGGTGTGGAGCGGTTTCTGGAAGAAAGGGGGTATTTAATTCCTGGCATTGCCTTTTATCCTTAGTTGCTCAGTTTGACAAAAAAAAAAAGTGCAGTTCATTTTTGTGCATTATGGGTCAAGACTTTAAGAGTGGATTAGGGGTTCAGAATTTTACATTATGATAAGATAATAAAAAGGCTATCACTGCCGGCATAAAGTGGACTCAATAATTGCATTCAGTTCACACTATGAAGAACATTTTTTGTCATAAGTCCAAAAAGTGGATATTGTACAAAAATGTCGGATTCAGACCAGGTCAACAGGAAACAGATATTCAATGTTCATATATGGACAACAAAATATGAGGAGACCCTGATGATATCATCACAGGATTGTGCTGGATATTTGCAGTCGGGACCATGATCTTTTAGGTTCTAGAAGCAGTGGCATAAATAGGGACAAGAGAGGGATCCCCATAGCAAAGAATAAAATGGGCCCTTAGTTATGGTGATCAGTTTTTCTATCCAGGACAGAAGGACCTCATTATTTTTCCATCCATAGCATGACCCTTGGGCCAATTCCCCTACCCCATGTTTGCTAACAATTCAGCCTTTGGAGGCCTGCACAAGCTCTTCCTACCCAATAGGAAAGGGGATAAGACCAACCATAGCTGGGCCCTCTTTTCTCCATGGACCCTATAACCGCGGCTTGGTCAGTCTCTATGTTATGTATGTCCTAGCTTAGAAGGAAGAATTCATAAGAGCAGGGAGAAAACTGGGACGCAAAGCAATTGGCTGTTATCTTGTTACCAGTGATGTCATCAGTGAACTTTATTCTTATAAATGGTGAATGGTTTACAAAATGGCTGTCATCTTTGTACGCAGCACGTCGTGTAAACATCTTTTGTCAACCGTATTATGATCTGTTTTCCGTTTTTCACCCTTTTGGCAGCTGACATTTAACTGTTGAATCGTAAGAAGACAATAATTATTCATTGTCTTTCTCTGTGATTTAAACAAGGAGATTATCATATATTTTGCAACAAGTTTGTCTTCAAAGAATCCTAAAACAATGCTCAATTATTCACTCAAATCCTGTCCTTGAGAGAAAAGACACACGGCTAATGAAATCATAACAACGGTAAACTTCCCCCTGTCATGCTCATCCGCCATCACCGAGAAATGCAAAAACTGCAGACTTGTTTGCCAAAATCCCACTCGTTACAAAGTCATTGTCACTGTGACACGGTGGTTTCTGGAACGCGTGAGGTTTATACCAGAAGACAACTGCATTCTTCTACCATTTTACAATTCGTTGGAGTTGTTCATCTATGTCAATCCCCTATTACCACAGTCCATTGCAAATAATGAGGGATGTGTGCTGGGTATTTTCACTGGAATGTACAAAATAATTGGGAATTTTTTATTTTTAAAGTATTTACACTGTTCTTTTCCAAAAATTTCCTAAGGTCAAAAATTTTAAAGGCTTGGGTTAACTCAATATGCTTCTATGGGGCGCAAAGGCAGCAGTGGACATGGACAACAGGGGGCCCCTGTTTAGGAACAAAATGGTAGGCCCCCTGCTATCCAACCAATTTGATAAAAGTGAGGTCCTTGTACTTGAGCGTTCCCCTCATGACTGTATGGGGTAGAAGTCACATCCAGGTCCTTGTACTTGAGTGATCCCCTTTTGGTGGTATGAAGTAGAAGTCGCACACAGGTCCTGGTTCCAGAGGGGATTCAAAGGCCCATTTGCCCCATAAGGAAACACCAGTATTATAAATTGCACATTGTAGGTAGGGCCTTGTAACAGATGTTTCTTTGGGGTCCAGGAGATTTAAGTTACACCTCTGGTTATGGGAATTATTATCACAGTTCCTTTTAAGATGTCCGTGGCCCCACTGCTTTAGGTGCCCTGTGCAGCTTCACTTGTTATATGTTCATGGTTGCCCTGGGGTCCCTATAACAGTAACACACAGAATGTTCATTGATGTCATGGTGTATCATCACTCTATAAAGACCCTCTTTATTATATTGTACACGGAAGCTGAGATATTCCGTAGTTTATTATTCTCCAGTTCCCCTAGAGGAGGAAATTTTTTTTCTTATGCCTCATGCACACGACCGTGTGTGCCATCCGAATCCCATCAGTGATCCGAGGAAAGATAGGACATATTCTATCTTTCCTCGGATTGGAGACACGGACCATTTTTCACTGACCCGATTCACCCGCTAAAGTGAATGGGTCCGTGGAGACTATCGGGTGGCACACAGATGCCATCAAAAACGGTCCGAGTGGCACAACGGTTGTGTGCATGAGGCATAAGGATCAGTTTATGAAGTTAAAAAATGTTATCTACTGGACCTATAGTTCTTTGGGCAGGGTGAACACTGGGAAAATATATAGTGTTTGCCCCTATGGCAAGATGTTACCAGTGAGTGAATAGAAATTTCCTATTCAATTTTATTGAAGAATTTGGTTTTGAGGACCTGTTAAATTTTTTATATTTTTTTCCCCATGCACGTATTCCAATAATTTGGCACATGGATTATCAGGTTTACAGGACTATTGGTTGGAGTAATCTTCAGCACATGACACCAATCTATACCAATTACATATATAACTGATACAAGACTAGGGTCGGATTAAAATTGGATTAAATAATTTCTTCTACAAATAATTTTTGCTTTTTTTTTTAAATAATTGTTCTGTATATATATATAGTAGCTTTGGCATAATGGATAGACACGTTTATATCCAATAAACACAGCCTATTTTTCCTTTATGGACTGTTAGTAGCTATAAGGCTATGTTCACACGGGGTCTTTTGCCGAGTTTATTGACGCGGAAACCGCGTCGCAAAACTCGGCAGAAACGGCCCGAGAACGCCTCCCATTGATTTCAATGGGAGGCGTCGGCGTCTTTTTCCCGCGAGCAGTAAAACTGCCTCGCGGGAAAAAGAAGCGACATGCCCTATCTTCGGGCGCTTCCGCCTCCGACCTCCCATTGACTTCAATGGGAGGCAGGAGAAAGCGTGTTTTCTGCCCGCGGCGCTCAATGGCCGCGGGCGAAAAACGGCGCGATCATTGCTATTCACACGGAGTATTTTGGGGGAGGAATATCTGCCTCAAAATTCCGTTTGGAGCTTTGAGGCAGATATTCCTCCCCCAAAATACTCCGTGTGAACATAGCCTAAAACTATAATTTCGGATTTGTATCCGATCTTATTGACTAAATAACAATAAAACAGTGTGTTTATAACCGTGACGCAAATTACATTTTTTCTTGTAAAATAATTCTTATATCATCTGCAGGATATATTGTTCTAGTGGTAGAGGTTGTAATATAAACTCCAGCGGTTCCCAATAAGCGTCCCTGTCTATTATTTCATGTTTTATAAGCTCCCCAGATATTTTACTACTATATAAACAAATCTGCGATTGGTTTTTGTTCCCTCACGTCCACTTTTATCATCAATACATTATTCCGGAGTCCAATCTTCCAAAATGTAATCCCTGGTGAAATTTTTTTTTTTAAGTGGGGGTTATTTTCCAATTAACCCCTAATGTCCAGGTTGTATGTATTTCTATCTGCCTGTCTTTAGAAGGATATTGTCAGGTACCAGAATGTGGACTCCTTGTGTCTAAATAGGATTAGCATTGGTTTTATAAGGGTGTGGAGTCCCATTCTTCACCCTTATTCCTCGAATCCCAAGGAAGATACTAGTTGTTACTCCCAGAGTAGACCCCATTGGAAACTGCTGCTAAGAAGGCCCACGTCTTAGGTGGGCACCCAGCCCTAAGCATAGGCAGATTGGGGTTCCTTGGGCTCAGAGAGGAGATGATTGTTAGGGTTCATCCACTATTTTTACAGAATATGTACCCGTCCAATTTTAATTGCATCGTAAACTTTGTTATTATTAAACACATAGGATCTTATTAATGATATGTTATTTAACCCTTAAATAATAGACCCTAGAGGCCAGTGATTAGCTCCAAATGCAACTTAAAATGGGGTTATTTTCTGCTTGACCTTTTGGGCCAATTATGTGGTACCCTGGTGGGTCTCTGGTACCCTGGTGGGCCAGTGCGAGCTGAGTTCTAAGACAATCTCATGGTCTCATAGAACAAGTCAGGTCATGAATGGATTATGGAGATCAATAGACAAGTAGGTTGTATTTGGTAAGATCGGTAAACTGTTAATGCACTTTTTCAGTTACAGGACCACTCCCCCCTATGACGTCAAGGATCATGCTAGAAAATGTTTACATCGAACAGAGAAGTCCATACGCCAAGGAAGGGGGATAAAAGAGGCAAAGTAACGCTGAGAAAGGTACATCAGGGTCCTTACAGACTGAGGATAATTTCCTGTATAAAAAAATTTAAGTGATAATTATTAAAATATTTTATTTCTTTACTATCCACATGCCAGGAATGAATTAAAAGAAAAAAATTCCCATTTGTTGTGGTTTTAATTGGTAGCACAAGAAAGATATTGTCATTTTCTATGAGCAGATCTTTACACAATGCCCACAGATAACATATTCGGCTGACTGGGTTGATTAAAGGCACTTGTTCCTGGGCCGATCTAAGTAAAAGCAGACAAAGGAAAAAAAAGGTATAAAACACAACGCTCGGCCATTTTAACTTAATGCAACTAAAAAGATTTAGTGTTTTCTTACAAAATAAAGTAGAAATATGTCAGCTCGGAACGTGAGACAATACGTGATAAAATAACTGGTTCTCCTTATCGGCTAAGACCAAAGGCAGATCAGGGCTGATAGCCGCTATTATTTGCAGCCTGACTGAAATGGAAACAACAGATTGGAAATCCTTCTCAATTGTAAAAAAGAAGTCAGGTCTTATTGTTCTGGAATTTATAGTCTTTGGTATTTTTGGTAACAGATGAGCATGATTTGCATTTAAGTGACACCCAGTGGCGGATTATCATTAGGGCGTTTCGGGCGGTCGCCCGGGGCCCAAGACTGCCAGGGGGCCCAAGGCTCCCAGGGAGCCTATGACCGCCCGAACCCCCTCATGCCCAGTGGCGTCGCTAGCACCGGAGGGAGCCCCGGTGCCAGGACCGCACCTGTCAGGCGAGGGGAGCTTTGCTTCTACTTAGCAGCCGTGGTCTGTGCTGCTTTAGAAGCTCCCCCTCCAGCCCCCCTTCCCTGCTCTAAACATCTCTGCTGCTAGCTGTCGGGACATGGGGGAGGGGAGACTGTCGGCGGGCTCTGTGCTGTGAGCAGAAGAGCTGCAGTGAAGACATAAAAGGTAAGTGCATGTGTGTTTAATATCCATATTAATGTATGTTTAATGTCCATATTCATGTATGTTTAATGTCCATATTCATGTGTTTACAAGGTGTACTTTGTGTATAATGTGCATACTCGTGTATAATGTGCCTACTTAGTGTATAATGTGCATACTCGTGTGTACTTTGTGTACTATGCATACTTTGTGTATAATGTGCCTACTTTGTGTACTTTGTGCATAATGTGTGTACTTTGTGTACTGTGCGTACTTTGTGCATAATGTGCATACTTTGTACTGTGCGTACTTTGTGCATAATGTGTGTACTGTGCGTACTTTGTGCATAATGTGGTACTTTGTGTACTGTGCGTACTTTGTGCATAATGTGCGTACTTTGTGCATAATGTGCCTACTTTGTGTACTTTGTGCATAATGTGCGTACTTTGTGCATAATGTGCGTACTTTGTGCATAATGTGCCTACTTTGTGTACTTTGTGCATAATGTGGGTACTTTGTGCATAATGTGCGTACTTTGTGCATAATGTGCCTACTTTGTGTACTTTGTGCATAATGTGCGTACTTTGTGCATAATGTGCCTACTTTGTGTACTTTGTGCATAATGTGCGTACTTTGTGCATAATGTGCGTACTTTGTGCATAATGTGCGTACTTTGTGCATAATGTGCCTACTTTGTGTACTTTGTGCATAATGTGCGTACTTTGTGCATAATGTGCGTACTTTGTGCATAATGTGGTACTTTGTGTACTGTGCGTACTTTGTGCATAATGTGCCTACTTTGTGTACTGTGTGTACTTTGTGCATAATGTGCGTACTTTGTGCATAATGTGCCTACTTTGTGTACTTTGTGCATAATGTGCCTACTTTGTGCATAATGTGCCTACTTTGTGCATAATGTGCCTACTTTGTGTACTGTGCGTACTTTGTGCATAATGTGCGTACTTTGTGCATAATGTGCGTACTTTGTGCATAATGTGCCTACTTTGTGTACTAGTGTTTAGGTAGTGTTAGCAATAGTTACGGCGCGGCAGGGTGGTGGTGGAGAAGGGGGGCCCAAGTTTGGGTAACAGCCCAGGGCCCATGGTCTTCTTAATCCGCCACTGGTGACACCCGTGAAAATCCCACTTATGCCCCAAATCAGAGGTGCCCAGTAATACTTAACTGGTCCCCAATCACTCGTTTACAGAGGATCTGTCACTAGTTTATTAATTCCCTATCTCCTAACTAATCTAATAGGCGCTGTGATGCTGATAACTACAGTTGCATTCATTTTCAAAAACGTTTATTATTTGCAATGTTATGAGCATTTATCTATATATGATAATTTGCAAATATGAGGTGACTCTTTTCTCTCTGGGCGGTGTAATGTTTTCTGTATGATGCTGTCCAATCGTCATACAGCTTCTCCCCCTTCCCTGCCCGGCAACACAGCGTGAACTTATAGTATACAGCTTCCATTCTCGACTATGTTTTCAACTCATATCATCTCCGCTTGTTTCACAGCTAGAACTGCGAGATTAGAATCTCACCATTCATTTAACACCAGAACCGCTGTTCTAGGTGGTCCACAGCCCGATATATGGCTATTTGAAGTATCCCCCCCTTCCCTCCAGCCTTAGTCTCTCACACTGTCTGAAGCAGCTTCATGCTGATAGGACAGGAAGCTGGGAGGAGGCTCCACCTCAGGAGAATCGCTGGTTGACGCCCATTTGTCAAAGTATAGGCTCATTTGCATATATAGAAAAATGCTCATAACCTTTAAAATAATAAAAATTTTGGGACACAATTTTCACTATAATTATCAGTGTGACAGCGCCTATTAGATTATCTTGGAGATAGGCCATGACTAAACTAGTGACATGGCTGTATGTTCAGGTCATGGGCAGTGGTTGTCAGGACCTGTACAGGAAATAACTCTCTGTACATCGGTAGGGTGGGCGCCTTCCTAATGGGCTCTAGGGTTTTAAGTCTTTACCAGGACGGCCACTTTAACCTATTTACTGGCAATGCAGGTGTTTTAACAGGTGTAAGGAGGCACCAAAACATCACATCCATACTCAGTTGTTGAATACCTTATTCCAAAACGATTATTATTGAGTTGGCTACGTCTTTGTTGTTTTAGTAGTCTCCACTTTTCTGCAAAGGTTTCCCACTACACGGCTCAGTCACTGATATTTTTCCTGACCTACAGTCAATGTTCAAGTTCGTTAAAAAAGTATTTGATAGAATTCAAGTCCAAGTTCGGAGCAGATCTTCTATGCCAAACCACTTTTTTTTTTTAATGGCCCTGACTAAAGTGTGAGAGCATGGTCACGATGGAACAGGAAATGGTCTTCTCCATCTATTTTCACAGCTGTCCTCAAGGAATGGTACACAGTAATTACAGATGTGTCCACCCTTACCTTTGCTTAAATTTGGTTAGTAACTCAAATTTATCATGAAACCATTTCAATACAATATCGCGACATACTAGCAAAACCCTTTACAGGTTGCAATTCATATCACAACCATTGGGTGGCCACAATTAGACACATACAGCATAAACATCACGTGACAGAATATCACAAAATATATATTTTTTCTTTTTAAAGCTGGTGGTCATCTTGCGCCACACATTAGGATATGTTGAGATAAGAGGAAAGGTAAGGAAGGACACATTGGTAGAGCCAACATCACGTGACTTTAAACAAACCTGTACGGGTAAAGTGCCAAACACTTTGCTGGTCCAGACTGGAGATCATTATTTTTGGCCAGCACTCAACATGGAGACGAGCGCTGTTCATGCAATGGTGGTCATAACTTTTGGGAAAAAAGACAACGGAAGGAACCCATTAACCCTTGCGTCCCTCCATACTGTTATATCAGTCACACAAAATATATTTCTTTCCCTGAAGCATAATACTCAATTGTACTCATAGTTCCCGAATATGATATCCAGGAGTTGCAGATCACAGAGGAAGGAAATAAATAGGAACTAGAAAACACGAATTACATTTGCCAGTTGCATCAATACAAAATTCAGAATGATGGCCAGTTGTACGTCCAAAAATCAGGATGAAAGCAGCAGGAAAGCACTTACCAAAGCAGCTGCAAGCAGATACATTCAGCGGTTGTCTCTTTATAGGGAGGAAAAATGGGCTAACCATAGTTCCCCATGTAGGGAGAACATTAGGGACTATTAGAAGGACAGAAGAGGCCAAGGTAGGAAATGAATACTAAGATATGATAACCTTCAATAATCACTGCTAGAAATGAATAGTATGAGCAGAGCAGTCAGGATGTACAGCTGTGATGTATGAGGTTAATGTACTGCAGGAAAGCACAGGGATATATGAACATGCAGGCGGACGAGCAGTGCAATGTGTCATCTTATTTAAAGGGAATTTCCACGCACAAACTTAATTTGTGAAGATTAATGTCTTCATAAATCTTTATTGTGGTCGTTGCTCCTTTTTTATGATAGGGAGATCCAAATCCTCTGCACAGACAGAGTTAAAAGATAAAGTTTGAGCTGCCTACAGTCACCACTAGGGGGAGCTCAGGGGTTAAGTGAATACTAAATATACATTTGACTGAATAATAAAAGCATATGCAGCAATCTAATATTATAATTATAAATTAATTCATTCATTTACTATTACATCTCTGCTATATCGCAATCTAGTTAGGAAAGATGGGAACTGGTGGTTGTTGCAGATGAATAAAAAACAATATAAACATGTGAGTAATAATAGAAGACAACGAATTATTATCTGCTGATAGATTATTATTATTATTATCAAGGGTAAAGTCTATATCAGAAGTGCCACACGAGCCATTCCTGATGTCCAACCAGGCTCCGCGCCTATGACCGGTTCATTTTCTTCATGACCTGTTAAACGAATATAAACGAAATCGAGTCGGTGCTAGCTAAAGAAATCTGGGCGGCTGGAGAGTTCTTCAAAGGGAGAAAAAAAAAATGACTTGGTTGCTGAATTAATGAAGTTTAAATCAGGTTATGGCCCTAAGGCAAGCGGCACGTGTAATCGGCAATGTCCGTATAACGATAGCGCCGCTGTGAAGGCTGAAATGACTATGATATGCCTATTCACAGGTATGGAACATTATAGGAGCTGTATAGACCCTCTAAAAGCTCTAACAATTGAAATCTTATTGGGCTTTCTGTTACGCCTGCACTATGGAAAATGACTTCTTTACACTCCATGTGTTAAAACCTACTGATATGAATATATTATAATATGATGACCTTACAAAGCTCCTCTGCATTTGCTAGAATTAAAAAATGTGGTTTGCTGTGCCCATTGAAGCTCAATATACATAAGGGAGGATATTACTCAACGAGTTAAGCAATAAAATTCTGTCTGCATGCAGCCACCACTAGGGGGCGCTTACTGTATACGGTTTATACATTGAATTCAATCTTAGACTCCTACAAATATACTACACCATTATTAATGTTAATGTCCACCATTGCGTTTTTAACTCTAAAATTCTCACTTTCAGGATATACCTGTATAGGGGAGCTCTGTTTACTGATTTGATGTTATGAACCTGACAGGACATATAGGATTCCTTATGCCGGTTTAGGGTTAGCGCTGGAAGTGTTGAGGCGCAGAGACTAACAGGCCCTGCGGTTTTCACCAGGGACCACTGCAAGGTGGTATGGACTTAGCTGCCGGGGAACTGAAGGTCACACCCTCTAAGTGCCCCCGAAATGTGGCTAGTTAAAGATACAGTATACAGGTGACAGCGCTAAAGCGACAACCAGGAGATTAGTCAAGCAAAGCCGAGATCAGGGTCATGAGCAATGGTGCAGAAAAAGAGTCACTAGCCAAGGTCAGGTCGACAAATAGTCAATCACAGTTACTGGAACAAGAATGGGACCTAATACTCTGGCACCTTTGGGTGCTCAGAAAGAGGCCTATAAAGGCAGCTCAAGTGAAGAATGTGATACAGAGGGCGGTATTTTAATTTGAAAGTAGTTCCACAGGATGACAACTAGGGAGAGCTCCAGTGTGTACTACTGCATTTTGACCACTAGTGGAAGTTTCGGCGTGTAGTACTGCTATTGGACCATTAGAGAGAGTTCTGAGGTGTAGTACTGCATTTGGACCATTAGAGGGAGTTCTGGGGTGTAGTACTGCATTTGGACCAGGAGGGAGTTCTTGGGTGTAGTACTGCATTTTGACCGCTTTCTCAGCATACTACACACCGACCACTGGAGGGAGCTCTGGCGCTGAAAATGGCTGAAAGATGAGGCCAGGGAGAGAAGAACCTGTGCAGGAGTTGAGGGCATCGGGCACTGGTAGAAGGCACTTGGCAAAGTTTTCTTACACTTGATAAATTATATAATTCTGATTATCGGCGGCTATCACTAGGGGGAGCAAATTGCATATGGTCAATGGGAGCTATATAAAGTTGGATGCAGGGAGATCCCCCTAGTGGTGACTGCTGGTCACTGCTGTGACAGTGTATTTGATATGACATAGATCATGGTCCAGGGCATTGATGAAAAGCATTATTGATCTACTCTGCATCTACAGAAAATCTATTTATACAAGAACTCGGTTACTTTATAAACTAGTTTTCCACCTCGTCTTCTGTTCATATTCAGGGTTTTTTTCCCCCTACCATCAGGGTTTCTCTATAATATTGCACTTTTGTCTTCTTTGACAACAGCAGCAAGAGAGCAGATTGCTAAAGTGATACAACAAACCTTTAGTTAGCACCCCCAGCAAGAGAGCTGACACAGCGCACAGCACGCGCATCCTTGTGCATGCTGGGGCCTCCCAACACTCCAGCAGGATGTCAGACTACTTTCAAGTTTGTGTTGTGGTAGAATTTCTACAAGTCTATATGAATGCGGTGAGCGTTGTAATTGATAAAACATGTTATTCTGCATGTTAGCAAGATTATTCTGTAATGATATACAGTAATACAAAGGACTCGTAAGCAGAGGCGACACTTATACACTTGAAAATTAGCCTGGCAGAAACCGTACGGGAAAAATCAGCCTGATTTACCTGCAGCGTGTTCATTTTGATCACAAAAGTGGCTTCTTATGAACATGACAGATGAAATGCTGAATATATTAGACCCTGACATGCACGGAGGCTTTGTATTCAGAGCACGGCGGCGACTCTTGTTTTCTTGATGACAATTTAGATGTTGTTGAAATCAGTCAAAAATATAAAATTAAAAGTGAAAAAATAAATAAATGAAGGTTTATCTTTCATGTCTAGTAGAAAAAAAATGGACTGTACTGGTACTGGCCCTTTAAGGCCCCCACTTTGTGAGTTTGCCAGTGCTAATTTTTTGATTGGACATTTTGATGGTCAGTAAAGCTTAATCGACGTGAAACGTTTCTCATCTGCTTTGTGTTCTACATTCTTATTATTATCAAGACACCTGCTTGCTATCAATGAACAGAAACATTCTTGCTTAGATTCAGAGGCTGAAAACACATGCAAACATTATACTTTCTCACAGCCGAGGTTTGCTAAAATTGCATCAAGTCTAGACAATCCTCACTGAGATGAACAGTCTGGACTCCAAAAATGGATATTACCGGTACTGGCCCTTTAAGGCCTCCACTTTGTGACTTCGTCAGTGATAACATTTTCATTGTCAGAAAAGCTTAAA
Organism: Rhinoderma darwinii; assembly: GCF_050947455.1. Classification (NCBI taxonomy): domain Eukaryota; kingdom Metazoa; phylum Chordata; class Amphibia; order Anura; family Rhinodermatidae; genus Rhinoderma; species Rhinoderma darwinii. Next base: position 91,058,275 of record NC_134695.1, read on the forward strand.
TTGATGTATAATGAAACGTTTCTCATATGCTTTGCGTTCTACATTCTTATCATGATCAAGACGCCTGCTTGCTGTCAATGAAGAAAAACATTCTTATTTACATTCAAAGGCTGAAAACCCATACAGACCTTATACATTCTTACAGCTGAGGTTTGATAAAATTGTATCAAGTGTAGACAATCCTCTATGAGATAAACAGCCTGGACTCCAGGCTGATACATTTATCCTGCACTGATACATTGTAGCAAACTATCAGGTCAAGTGAGAGATTTGTGCTGCTACTGTATTTATCTCACTGGGGTTTGAGACTGGATAGAATTGTAGAAAACTCTCAGCTGTGAGAAGTAGTAGATCTGTACGGGAGTTCATCCTCTGGGTGTAAACAAGAATGTTTCCATTCATTGACAGCAAGTACAGATTTTGGAAATAAAAAGTGACAAAAAGACAGTTATTGTCTGCTGTGGACGGTCCCAACTCTGGCTTAATGACTTGTCCATAGGGACAACAGCACACATGACTACAGTGGACAAATTGACTGCCGTGATCACATGACGTGCACTCACTAAAGAGGGAAAATAATCACACCAGATAGTGGTGGGGAACTAGAAGACAGAAGTGTGAGAACAAAGAGAATATATAAGTTTGATGTATGGCAGCCATAAGAAAACTATTGAAATACCCATTTAAAGGAACACTACACCTAGAATAATAAAAGTAGACAGGAGACATATTTCCCCCATTGTTTGTCAGTCTGCAGGATTGTCTGCATGTTCCTGAAACAGTCTTGTAGCAATCCTGCACAGAACAGGGGTTAATTTCTGCTGGATCTGTTCCATTTTTAGCTGGGGAACTGTAAAGGGGTGAGGCTTAGCAGATTTTTTTGTTTACTGCAGACAGTGGAAGGCTCCTGCTGCAGCCAGTTGTCTTACAGAAAAACACATGGTTGTGCAGGGAAGAAGGAGGAGGAGGATAGACACGGCTGCTCTAATAAAACACACAGAGAAGATTTATTTATAGATTTCTCAATTTTAATTGTAATATGAGACAAATGGGATTTTTTTTGTGCTATGTTACTATTTTGTTAATAGTAAACCACATACAATGGAATTAACTCAAATAAAGTTTATTGTACAAATGCAATTAGGAGCGTTGGAATAGAAAAGTGAGGGGACCCCATAGCAAAAATTAAAATGGCGCCCTCTTCTGGTGCTGGTTAACACCACCACACCCCTAATCACTTGTGACAGAAGAATTTGGTGCCTGTTTTCTCCCATTTCTTTCCATGATCCTTCGATTAGTTCATCGCACCACTGTTTGTAGGATACGTGGAGATCATCATCTCGCTACCCATTAAGATAAGGGATGCTGCCAATCTAGTCCGGGCCCCCTTTATCCAGGGGCCGATAGAAGGTTGCATGGTCTACTAATGTGTGCGAGAAAGTGGAGGAGACTGCGACACTTTACAAGTAGGACAACTTTGCTCATCATAAATCTCTTACTTTGATTTACTGAACACTACCTGGTGGGAGACCTCATCAAAGGGAAAGAAACTCCAACCGTCTATCCCCAGGAACTGGTTAATTAAACGCGCTGTGAGAAACCGACAATACGCCCCCACACCCCCCTAAATTAGACAAGCGAGAACCTGAGCTTAGCAGCGCTGTAACGCAGCATCCCATGTAAGCAGCAGCCTCTGATGAAGGGGAGGTGAATGTATTCATGGTTTTTAAAGGCTGTAAATTAAATTGTATTATTTCACCTTAATACCAAATGCTGACGTGAGTGACTGGTGTAAACAACAAGATGCCAGACGATTTACAGAATATTACATCTTGGCATACAGGCCAAAAAAAGAGGATTTCACTTCTTTGTCTTGTAAATAACAAGATGCACCATAGTATACATCTTCAAACTGATATTTATTACCTATTAAGTCTGAATGCCACTCACATCATGCCTCATGGCTCTAACTACTATAATACTGCCCCCTATGGACAAGATTATAACCGCAGCAATACTGCAAACTATGTACAAGAATATAGTTAAAATAAAACTGTCCCACATGTACAATATAACAACTATAAGGGCAAAGCCCCACGTGGCGGAATTGCTCTTGAATTCCGCTGCGGACACTCCGCAGCGTTAATCCGCAGCGGAGCCGTTTCTCCATTGCCTTCCACTTCTTTTTAGTAGGCTTCGTTTAGACGAGGCTGAAAATTCCGCTGCGGAGCATAGGCTGCTGTGCGGAATTTGGTGTCCGCAGCATACAATGGATGTTGCGGACCAGTGGCGGACTGGTTGCGGACTCATTGCAGAAGTTCTCCATTGACTTCAATGGAGATTCTAAATTCCGCAATGAAGTCCGCAGCTGTCATGCACATGTTATGTGTGCTGCGGATGCGTCTTGCTTTTTGGACATGACATTTCTTCATTCTGGCTGGACCTATGTATTTCTAGGTCTACAGCCAGACTGAGGAAGTCAATGGGGCTCCCGTAATTACGGGAGCGTTGCTAGGAGACGTCAGTAAATAGTCACTGTCCAGGGTGCTGAAAGAGTTAAGCGATCGGCAGTAACTGTTTCTGCACCCTGGACAGTGACTACCGATCCCAATATACAGCAACCTGTCAAAAAAATAGAAGTTCATACTTACCGAGAACTCCCTGCTTCTGTCTCCAGTCCTGCTTCCCAGGATGACGTTTCAGTCTATGTGACGGCTGCAGCCAATCACAGGCTGCAGCGGTCACATGGACTGCCGCGTCATCCAGGGAGGTCGGGCTGGATGCCGAAAGAGGGACGCGTCACCAAGACAACGGCCGGTAAGTATGAAATTCTTTGACTTTCACTAGGGAAAGTGCTGTCCCTTCTCTCTATCCTGCACTGATAGAGAGAAGGGAAGCACTTTTACCGCAGTACGCAGCAGCTAGTCCGCATCAATTTACTGCACATTTTGGGCACATCCGCCGCAGAATCTGCAACGCAGATTCTGTGCGGCATTGATGCGGACAGCTGCGGAGGAAAACCGCCACGTGGGGCCATGCCCTAATACTGCCTCCTATATACAAGAATATAACTACTATAATACTGCCCCCTATATACAAGACTATAACTACTATAATACTGCCCCTATATACAAAAATATAAGTACTATAATACTGCCCCTATATACAAGAATATAACTACTATAATACTGCTCCCTATATACAAGAATATAACTACTATAATACTGCCCCCTATGTACAAGAATATAACTACTATAATACTGCTCCCTATATACAAGAATATAACTACTATAATACTGCTCCTATATACAAGAATATAACTACTATAATACTGCTCCTATATACAAGAATATAACTACTATAATACTGCCCCCTATGTACCAGAATATAACTACTATAATACTGCCCCTATATACAAGAATATAACTACTATAATACTGCTCCTATATACAAGAATATAACTACTATAATACTGCTATTATATACAAGAATATAACTACTATAATACTGCCCCCTATATACATGAATATAACTACTATAATACTGCCCCCCCCTATGCACAAGAATATAACTACTATAATACTGCCCCCTATGTACAAGAATATAACCACTATAATACTGCCCCCTATATACAAGAATATAACTACTATAATACTGCCGCTATATACAAGAATATAACTACTATAATACTGCCCCCTATGTACAAGAATATAACTACTATAATACTGCCCCTATATACAAGAATATAACTACTATAATACTGCCCCTATATACTAGAATATAACCACTATAATACTGCCCCTTATGTACAAGAATATAACTACTATAATACTGCCCCTTATATACAAGAATATAACTACTATAATACTGCCCCCTATATACAAGAATATAACTACTATAATCCTGCCCCTATATACAAGAATATAACTACTATAATACTGCCCCCTATGTACAAGAATATAACTACTATAATTCTGCCTCCTATATACAAGAATATAACTACTATAATACTGCCCCTTATATACAAGAATATAACTACTATAATACTGCCCCTATATACAAGAATATAACTACTATAATACTGCCCCCTATGTTCAAGAATATAACTACTATAATACTGCCCCCTATGTACTAGAATATAACCACTATAATAGAGCCCCCTATGTACAAGACTATAACTACTATAATACTGCTCCTATATACAAGAATATAACTACTATAATACTGCCCCTATATATAAGAATATAACTACTATAATACTGCCACTATGTACAAGAATATAACTACTATAATACTGCTCCTATATTCAAGAATATAACTACTATAATACTGCCCCCTATATACAACAATATAACTACTATAATACTGCCCCTATATACAAGAATATAACTACTATAATACTACCCGATATATACAAGAATATAACTACTATAATACTGCTCCTATATACAAGAATATAACTACTATAATTCTGCCTCCTATATACAAGAATATAACTACTATAATACTACCCGATATATACAAGAATATAACTACTATAATACTGCCCCCTATGTACAAGAATATAACTACTATAATACTGCCCCTATATACAAGAATATAACTACTATAATACTGCCCCCTATATACTAGAATATAACCACTATAATACTGCCCCTTATGTACAAGAATATAACTACTATAATACTACCCGATATATACAAGAATATAACTACTATAATACTGCCCCCTATGTACAAGAATATAACAACTATAATACTGCCCCTATATACAAGAATATAAGTACTATAATACTGCCCCCTATATACTAGAATATAACCACTATAATACTGCCCCTTATGTACAAGAATATAACTACTATAATTCTGCCTCCTATGTACAAGAATATAACAACTATAATACTGCCCCTATATACACAAGAATATAAGTACTATAATACTGCCCCCTATATACTAGAATATAACCACTATAATACTGCCCCTTATGTACAAGAATATAACTACTATAATTCTGCCTCCTATATACAAGAATATAACTACTATAATACTGCCCCCTATATACAAGAATATAACTACTATAATACTGCCCCCTATATACAAGAATATAACTACTATAATACTGCCCCTTATATACAAGAATATAACTACTATAATACTGCCCCTATATACAAGAATATAACTACTACAATACTGCCCCCTATATACAAGAATATAACTACTATAATACTGCCCCCTATGTACTAGAATATAACCACTATAATACTGCCCCCTATGTACAAGAATATAACTACTATAATACTGCTCCTATATACAAGAATATAACTACTATAATACTGCCCCTATATATAAGAATTGAACTACTATAATACTGCCACTATGTACAAGAATATAACTACTATAATACTGCTCCTATATACAAGAATATAACTACTATAATACTGCCCCCTATATACAAGAATATAACTACTATAATACTGCCCCTATATACAAGAATATAACTACTATAATACTGCTCCTATATACAAGAATATAACTACTATAATACTGCTCCTATATACAAGAATATAACTACTATAATACTGCTCCTATATACAAGAATATAACTACTATAATACTGTCCTATATACAAGAATATAACTACTATAATACTGCCCCTATATACAAGAATATAACTACTATAATACTGCCACTATGTACAAGAATATAACTACTATAATTTTGCCTCCTATATACAAGAATATAACTACTATAATACTACCCGATATATACAAGAATATAACTACTATAATACTGCCACTATATACAAGAATATAACTACTATACTACTGCTCCCTATATACAGGAATATAACTACTATAATACTGCCCCCTGTATACAAGAATATAACTACTATAATACTGCCCCCTATATACAAGAATATAACTACTATAATACTGCCCCCTATGTACAAGAATATAACTACTATAATACTGCTCCTATATACAAGAATTTAACTACTATAATACTGCCCCCTATATACAAGAATATAACTACTATAATACTGCTCCTATATACAAGAATATAACTACTATAATACTGCTCCTTTATACAAGAATTTAACTACTATAATACTGCCCCCTATATACAAGAATATAACTACTATAATACTGCCCCCTATATACAAGAATATAACTACTATAATACTGCTCCTTTATACAAGAATATAACTACTATAATACTGCCCCCTATATACAAGAATATAACTACTATAATACTGCTCCCTATATACAAGAATATAACTACTATAATACTGCCTCATATATACAAGAATATAACTACTATAATACTGCTCCTATGTACAAGAATATAACTACTATAATACTGCTCCCTATATACAAGAATATAACTACTATAATACTGCTCCCTATATACAAGAATATAACTACTATAATACTGCTCCTATATATACAAGAGTATAATTACTATAATACTGCCTCATATATACAAGAATATAACTACTATAATACTGCTCCTATGTACAAGAATATAACTACTATAATACTGCTCCCTATATACAAGAATATAACTACTATAATACTGCTCCCTATATACAAGAATATAACTACTATAATACTGCCCACTATATACAAGAATATAACTACTATAATTCTGCCCCCTATGTACAAGAATAGAACTACTAATTAACTGCATTTTAAACATTGTGCACTGTATTATCTGATAATTAATATGCATTAGAAATTGCAACTAAAGAGAACGTTTTCCCTTTATTTTCTATCTAATGACACATTGCAGGTCACGATACTTGCCATCTCCAGGTAATACTTATCTGTACGATCATTCACACTGTGTCACAATGTAGAAGCAGCTATAACACTGAGGTTCATTCAAGTCCCAGAAATCAATTATGTTACTGGGGTTCTGGTGTCTCCTGATCTCACATACATTTGAACTCATTGCACCGGCTGCAGGTAAAGGCTTATTGGTGTCTCACAGGGGACGGCTGTGTTTTAACAGGTTTTGGTCCCCAATTGTCAGTGCTCCTCACACTTGCAGTACATGTATAGCCAAGGTGCGAAAACATATTTTCTCTTAGAGGTCATGCAATGATGTTGAAGCCACAGCTGTCAATCACTACAGCCCCGTGTGGCCACCTACAAATGTCATTACCAAGCGAAATACTTTTTTCAAAATGGGACTTCTCTCAACATATTTGCTATATTCACCATCATCTTTCATGGTGCTGCACAATGTAAAACATTTAAAGGTAAAGCAAGTTAAAACTAGATACATTAGGACTGAAATGCCTCCCCATAAGAGCTTACAATCCAGGAGGAATGGAATTTTTTACTTTTCAGGGCAAGACAGAACTAGAACAGAGGTTGGGGCTTATTTGACCCACCACAAAACTAGGAAAACCACCAAAGAACCCAAGGTCCAACCACAGCAGGGCTCAGGAGATTTAGCAAAGGACAACCCTACTTGTAGATCACTCACTGCAGGGGTTTCCGACTATTTGGGGTTAATAAAAAATGAAATGAAATGGTGTGTGTTTACAATAATAACTGCAGGGGTTACAATTTAATGTAGACTTTTTGGCTGGAAGGTGGGTTCTTAGATACAATCTTCTCTGGTGGAACCCAACGTACCCTTGCCCCAGGCCCACTTTCCTATATACTGTATCTTTTATAATATTCTGGTGAACGCCTCGTCAATGGACTTTGAGAACGTTTAAGGCCTCCTGCACACGTCAGTATTCTGGTCAGTATTTTGCTTTAGTATTTGGAAGCCAAAACCAGGAGCGGGTCCAAAATACGGAAGAGAAAACAGGTTTTTTCTGTTTATGTTCCACTACTGCTTTTGGCTACCAAATACTGAAGCAAAATACTGACCAGAATACTGACGTGTGCATGAGGCCTGAGGAAACATTTAGGAATTTCCTTTTTATTGATGATAGTAGAGAGCGGTGGTGACAACCTCTCGATCAATGAAGAATCCCAAATAAATTCAGACTTTTATCACTCATGACTGGATACTTTAGATACTGCCTGTCCCGTGACCTTTTTTCCACTTTTATATGACCTGTCAATTACGAGGGGACCCAACTGCTGGGATTTCCACCGTTACAGAGAATGAGGTGCCCTAAGTCCTTGTACTTGACTGGAGAGTTGTCCAGAAATCTGAGTGTAGGAAGGTGGTGTGACAACCTCTCATTCAATGAAGTACCTGACAAAAAAAATTAAGACTTTTATTACTCATAGATATGATTAGATACTTCAAATATTGGCTTTTTTTAATTTCTTTTTTACTTTTAGGACCTGTCAATTAGGAGGGGACCCAACTGTTACCAAGGATGATGAGGTCCTCATTCTTGACTGGAGAGTTGTCTACAAATGTGAGTGTTTCCGACTGTCCCATTCACTTTTATGGAGAGTGGATAGTCATGCATGGCCACTTCTATAGATAAGAGCCAGGACTTGGACCTGCTAGTTCTCAGTTGGAATACCAAAGGTCGGGCCCTCACCGATCATATGATCAGTCTAGTTGACAGGGGACAACCCCTTAAAGTCCAGTCCAACAAAATGTATCAATGTTTTAGAACAACATAGTTACCTGGTGACTACAGATGAAATAAGACAAGTTTAACTGTGGATATTAATTGTAGAGATTGGTTGGATAACCTTTTAATAAACAGCAGAAGCTCCGTTCACCTTTGTGATGGACAGGACACACACAGGGCTAAAATTAAACCCGATTGAGATGGCTCTGCAATATCTATTCCATGGGCGCGACATTTCCTTATAATGACATAAAATCCATTCTATATTACAATAGAGGAATTAAAGGTTCCTCTCGGCAAAGATAAAGATGTATTAAATTTTACTGATAATCTTCCGAATAATTCCGTCTATTTTGACTTGATAGAAGAAAAGAACTGGATGAGATAGAAGCTTCTCTTTTCACAATGAATGCCACTTATCCAGACTGGTCATTAGTATTCATGAATTATCTGCACTGATAAAAATGCCAGACGATCCATCTCAGAAATATGACAACGTCGCTGTCGTCAAACGGCTATCAAAATGGAACGACCAAGTAAAGACGTAACGCAAGACCTGACACTTATCTCATCGGAAATTCATGATAGGACTACAAGCTAAGGTCAGCGCTGATCAATTCCTCTAGGACCATTGAAAGAATAACCTAAGTAAGACTTGACAAAGGATAAAATTACAATAAACCCCTTGTGTCACACATCCACTCCCCTATATGTGTCAGCTTATGAAGTATCTCCTCACATGTGACAACAACGACCATCAGTACATTAGTCCTCACAGAGTTTTAGGACTAATGGGTACCCTGCTCCTCCCACTATTAGTCTACGATCTCTCCATTCTCCTCACATCATGATATCGCCTTTGTCCTAACATAATCCCATGAATGGGTAGGTCACTGCCTCCCACAAGATCAGCACACTCCTGAAATTCTGCTTGCTGTTGAGGATCCTGACTAATCCGCTATAAATCTTGGCCTCTTTCTCCTGTCTATTTCTGTCCTTATCAAGACACTGCCCCTGTCACATGAAGCCTTGTCCTCACTAGCATCATCATGTGTGGACAGGTCACTGCCTCCCTCAATATCAGCACACTCCTCTTCTGCTGCTCTCATTATCCTGTGATCTGATTGGCTACTTCCCAATTCATCTGCTGAGGCTCTGATTTCCATAATTTAGAGCAGTGTTTTTTTTTTGTGTTTCCATGCCAAGTACCCCCAAATGAAATAGCTTATCAAAGTACCACCTAGGTCGAAGCTTGTGGACTATGTAAGTATTCCTTAGAAACCTGGCATATATCACAGGTTGAGATTGTAGCTTTTAAGGTAGTAATGAACCTACCCTTTGATCTTTTTTGGTCTATCATCGTGACAGGTAACAAAAAGTATTGCCCGTCCATCATCAATAGACAGAACTAGGAATCTTTAATGGTGCTTTCCGACCATTAGAAGTGACGGTATATCAGACCCCTACCGATTCTTTCTACACCTACGTTTTTTTGCTTTTATTTGATAGATTTTAAACTTATGTAAAGTTGCATTACTAGATTCCTATCAGACCCCTACCGAACTTAATCACTTGAATGGAGCTGTGTTGTGGGTCCTTGCCCAGTGGATGGATGGGAGCGCTGCTCTGCAGCTCAGTCATTTCATTCCCGGGATCATTGGGGGTCCCAGGATTTGTTCATCCACAGATATCCTAATAATATGCTATAACATTATAAGATTGGAATATTGTTGGTTTAAGTTATCGTCTCCCCTCTGAATGATTAAGTAAATATATTATAAGAGAATAAATTCTGTCCTTTACATCCCGACCTATACTCCAGTAAAGTTTACATAACGAGACATTATGGTCCTCAAGCGCCTCCTGTGAATGTCAATGTGTTCCTGACTCTAAAGATCTGACCACACATAACTCATCTGCATTTTATATCATGGAGAAAACTCCCCTTGAAAGAACTCAATGTCATTTAACCACATTTGGCGCGGCGTCAATGAGTTATGGTTGATCTACAATTACTTCTTGGAATAAACAGCAATCCAAGCTGCAGCAGATCTAAAACTCAGCGACGCTGCCTCGGCAACATATAACACCCATTAATAAAACACAACAAGCCTGCCTCAACAACATACAACACTAATTAATTAAATTAGCGCAGTCGCTTAAAGACCCAATTTGCTTTATGAGCTGCCTTTAAGATACGTATGTGTTTTTAATATGTACGTACATTATTTTTTCGCACCCGCAGGCTTAGTGTGTATATAGGACAGGTTTTGTACTTGAGGCTGAGATGCTTGCAGTTTATAATCACTCTATCCTTGTTGTAGTAGAAATAATCTCAAAATGAACTGACATCCTGGTGTGCTGCAGTTTAAAGCATGGTGAAGCTAGTGATAAGACAGGAAGTGGATTTGAGATTCCCAATAAACTATGCGATAAAACTGGAGTCACTGATCATACCTGAAGGAGGTGTCCCCAATTGCTGAAGGTGGCACCACTGATTACCTGACTTAATGACTTCCGATCACAACTATTGTTAATATTAATTGTAAAGTAGTTTTATTTATAAATTATAGAGCACTATTATAAGATTACTGTTGATGTGTATGGAGCTATTATTTGGGCACTGTATGTTGGTATTATGTAAGCATTATTTGGTGCTGTTATTTTGGCACTATATGTCAGTATTTGAGCACTGTATGGTGGTATTATTTGGGCACTGTATGTTGGTATTATTTAAGCACTATATGGCGGTATTATTTGGGCACTATATGTCAGTATTATTTGAGCACTATATGGCGGTATTATTTGGACACTGTATATTAGTATTATTTAAGTACTATATGGTAGTATTATTTGGGCACTATATGTCAGTATTTGAACACTGTATGGTGTTGCTATTTGGGCACTATATGTTAGTATTACTTGAAAACTGTATTGTGGTATTATTTGGGCACTATATATTAGTAATATTTAAGCACTATATGGTAGTATTATTTGGCCACTATATGTCGGTATTATTTGAGCACTGTTTGGTGGTATAATTGGACGCTATGTTAGTATTATTTGAGCACTGTATGGTGGTATTATTGGGCACTATATCTTAGTGCCAATGGAAGGTATTTCACAGGGCATCATCCAACCAAAGGCCAGCCCTGTAAAACTGCAGCTAACAATAAAGAAAAGGAAAAGCATGTAAGCAGTACCCAAACAAACTGACTTTCATATACATATAGTTTACATATCGTTTTTACAATCAGCTGATATCGCCGTCGTAAACTACAAGCGGCCACACATTTGGCCACTAGCGTTTGATGGTATGACTTGGTGCCCATTTAAATGAATGGGTGACCATGTAATATATGGATAGATTGAGTTCTCTAAAACTAGAGCTGCTCTTGGATATTCTTTCTGGTCTTGTTAATATGTGGGGGTCACAAGCAGCGGACACTTATCTATGCTGTTCATAAAATGTTTGAGAAGTGGCAAACTAACCACCGGGACCCAACTATTCAGAACAATGAACTGGCCACAGACCAAAGTCCCAAGGGTCGGATCCCACTAATGAAAAATGTATGGCCTATCCTAAGAATAGACTATCAGTGGTTAGGTCCCAGAAAAAAAACCTAAATCACAGATCGATTAATAAAAAATAAAAAAAAGAGAGCCCAAATGATCTAAAAACTTAAAAAACCCATGTGACCATCTTGACCCCATATAACACCTTTGGGAATCCAGGAAGCTGAGATACGAGGAACTGTTTGCAGGGTCTTCATACTATAGAAGGGCTTTGGCTGTCCTTGTGCCTGGTTATGACAGAATTTACCAGGAATTTGTATCCCAAAAAGCAACTCTGTAGGAACAATTAAAGATATTTTTCGTAGCTGTGACTATATTTGTAAAATGCCAAAATTGTAATTATTACGATTGCTCATCTGTAATTTATATAAGCCCCATTATACACAATGGGCAATCTCTCCTCCCTGTAATCTGTTCATGCCGCGCTCTTGTAGAAACGTTCGCCGTAAAATGTATTGCAGGCGCCAGGGATTGGTAATGTAAGCCATTTTTCAGCTGTCCACAATATGGATATACACTGTTAAAAATATTAGCTTAGCTATAATTAGCCCGTTGGTATAAAAGAGGGAACGATGAGACAGGGCGAGATTTTAGCACCAATAATGATGCTCATGTTTAATTAAGATCTACAGTTATTCATATAGTTTGCCATACTCGGCCTCTCTTAATTTCCCAGAGTGCAGGATTTTATTAAACATCGTCCTATCGGCTGCGGCTGACATCCAGACTTAAAGCTGCTAATTAAAATTTCAGAACGCTCCAAGTATTAAACTCTTAAATCTGCCCCTCTATGTGGGCGCAAATGTGTATTAATATGTGAGGAAAACAGAGTCATGAGTCTATTAATATATTATACAAAGTGATAATGAGTGGGGGGGATTTTTTCTTTCTAAAAATATAATACCAGATAGACCAGGGGACATATCCATTTTTAAGCTGCTGGATTATATTAGGAAAATATGTCCTCATTTGCATAAAATGCCACTGGGTGGTAAAAAAAAAAATACAGGGAGGCTTTAAAATGAATGCAAAAACGGAGTTTGGCTCGAAGTGAACTTCCCTCCCCCACCACGTTCTTCATAGTGTTCCCAGTAGCCTAGTTGTGGAGCTGGCATGAGATCCTTTGTATAGTCGACCCAGAAGTTTCTTTCACAATACTTGGGTCAGGTGAATGTGTCCAGTGCCCACCCCATCTCAGTCTTTGTAACAATAGGAGATGGAGCCCATGCCATGAAAAGAGGCGCAGCAGCAGTTACATGAAGATGTAGAGTTTCATAAACATTTCAATACAGGGTCACTGAGGCTTTTAAGAAGAGCATATAGCAACTGTATTCTTATACACAGGGGATAGTATTATAACAATTGTATTCGTGTACATAGGGGGCAGTATATTCTTGTATATAGGGGCAGTATTATAGTAGTTATATTCTTGTATATAGGGGCAGTATTGTAGTAGTTATATTCTTGTATATAGGGGGCAGTATTATAGTAGTTATATTTTTGCATATAGGGGCAGTATTATAGTAGTTATATTCTTGTATATAGGGGCAGTATTATAGTAGTTATATTCTTGTATATAGGGGGCAGTATTATAGTAGTTATATTCTTGTATATAGGGGGCAGTATTATAGTAGTTATATTGTATATAGGAGCAGTATTATAGTAGTTATATTCTTGTACATAGGAGCAGTATTATAGTAGTTATATTCTTGTATATAGGAGCAGTATTATAGTAGTTATATTCTTGTATATAGGGAGCAGTATTATAGTAGTTATATTCTTGTATATAGGAGCAGTATTATAGTAGTTATATTCTTGTATATAGGGGGAGTATTATAGTAGTTATATTCTTGTATATAGGAGCAGTATTATAGTAGTTATATTCTTGTATATAGGGGGAGTATTATAGTAGTTATATTCTTGTATATAGGAGGCATTATTATAGTAGTTATATTCTTGTATATAGGGGGCAGTATTATAGTAGTTATATTCTTGTACATAGGAGCAGTATTATAGTAGTTATATTCCTGTATATAGGAGGCAGTATTATAGTAAATATATTCTTGTATATAGGAGCAGTATTATAGTAGTTATATTCTTGTATATAGGGGCAGTATTGTAGTAGTTATATTCTTGTATATAGGGGCAGTATTATAGTAGTTATATTCTTGTATATAGGGGCAGTATTATAGTAGTTATATTCTTGTATATAGGGGCAGTATTATAGTAGTTATATTCTTGTATATAGGGGGCAGTATTATAGTAGTTATATTCTTGTATATAGGGGCAGTATTATAGTAGTTATATTCTTGAATATAGGAGCAGTATTATAGTAGTTATATTCTTGTATATAGGGAGCAGTATTATAGTAGTTATATTCTTGTATATAGGAGCAGTATTATAGTAGTTATATTCTTGTATATAGGGGGAGTATTATAGTAGTTATATTCTTGTATATAGGAGCAGTATTATAGTAGTTATATTCTTGTATATAGGGGGAGTATTATAGTAGTTATATTCTTGTATATAGGAGGCATTATTATAGTAGTTATATTCTTGTATATAGGGGGCAGTATTATAGTAGTTATATTCTTGTACATAGGAGCAGTATTATAGTAGTTATATTCCTGTATATAGGAGGCAGTATTAGAGTAGATATATTCTTGTATATAGGAGCAGTATTATAGTAGTTATATTCTTGTATATAGGGGCAGTATTGTAGTAGTTATATTCTTGTATATAGGGGCAGTATTATAGTAGTTATATTCTTGTATATAGGAGCAGTATTATAGTAGTTATATTCTTGTATATAGGGGGCAGTATTATAGTAGTTATATTCTTGTACATAGGAGCAGTATTATAGTAGTTATATTCCTGTATATAGGAGGCAGTATTATAGTAGATATATTCTTGTATATAGGAGCAGTATTATAGTAGTTATATTATTGTACATAGGGGGCAGTATTATAGTAGTTATATTCTTGTATATAGGGGGCAGTATTATAGTAGTTATATTCTTGTATATAGGAGGCAGTATTCTAGTAGTTATATTCTTGTACATAGGAGGCAGTATTCTAGTAGTTATATTCTTGTATATAGGGGGCAGTATTCTAGTAGTTATATTCTTGTATATAGGGGGCAGTATTATAGTAGTTATATTCTTGTACATAGGGGGCAGTATTATAGTAGTTATATTCTTGTACATAGGAGCAGTATTATAGTAGTTATATTCCTGTATATAGGAGGCAGTATCATAGTAGATATATTCTTGTATATAGGGGCAGTATTATAGTAGTTATATTCTTGTATATAGGGGGCAGTATTATAGTAGTTATATTCTTGTATATAGGAGCAGTATTATAGTAGTTATATTCTTGTATATAGGAGACAGTATTCTAGTAGTTATATTCTTGTATATAGGAGGCAGTATTCTAGTAGTTATATTCTTGTATATAGGGGGCAGTATTCTAGTAGTTATATTCTTGTATATAGGGGCAGTATTATAGTAGTTATATTCTTGTACATAGGAGGCAGTATTATAGTAGATATATTCTTGTATATAGGAGCAGTATTATAGTAGTTATATTATTGTACATAGGGGGCAGTATTATAGTAGTTATATTCTTGTATATAGGGGGCAGTATTATAGTAGTTATATTCTTGTATATAGGAGGCAGTATTCTAGTAGTTATATTCTTGTACATAGGAGGCAGTATTCTAGTAGTTATATTCTTGTATATAGGGGGCAGTATTCTAGTAGTTATATTCTTGTATATAGGGGGCAGTATTATAGTAGTTATATTCTTGTACATAGGGGGCAGTATTATAGTAGTTATATTCTTGTACATAGGAGCAGTATTATAGTAGTTATATTCCTGTATATAGGAGGCAGTATCATAGTAGATATATTCTTGTATATAGGGGCAGTATTATAGTAGTTATATTCTTGTATATAGGGGGCAGTATTATAGTAGTTATATTCTTGTATATAGGAGCAGTATTATAGTAGTTATATTCTTGTATATAGGAGACAGTATTCTAGTAGTTATATTCTTGTATATAGGAGGCAGTATTCTAGTAGTTATATTCTTGTATATAGGGGGCAGTATTCTAGTAGTTATATTCTTGTATATAGGGGCAGTATTATAGTAGTTATATTCTTGTACATAGGGGGCAGTATTATAGTAGTTATATTCTTGTATATAGGGGCAGTATTATAGTAGTTATATTCTTGTATATAGGGACAGTATTATAGTAGTTATATTCTTGTACATAGGGGGCAGTATTATAGTAGTTATATTCTTGTATATAGGGGCAGTATTATAGTAGTTATATTCTTGTACATAGGGGGCAGTATTATAGTAGTTATATTCTTGTATATAGGGGCAGTATTATAGTAGTTATATTCTTGTATATAGGGACAGTATTATAGTAGTTATATTCTTGTACATAGGGGGCAGTATTATAGTAGTTATATTCTTGTACATAGGGGGCAGTATTATAGTAGTTATATTCTTGTATATAGGGGGCAGTATTATATAGTAGTTATATTCTTGTATATAGGGGCAGTATTATAGTAGTTATATTCCTGTATATAGGGGCAGTATTATAGTAGTTATATTCTTGTATATAGGGGCAGTATTATAGTAGTTATATTCTTGTATATAGGGGCAGTATTATAGTAGTTATATTCTTGTATATAGGAGCAGTATTATAGTGGTTATATTCTTGTATATAGGAGCAGTATTATAGTAGTTATATTCTTGTATATAGGAGCAGTATTATAGTAATTATATTCTTGTACATAGGGGCAGTATTATAGTAGTTATATTCTTGTATATAGGGGCAGTATTATAGTAGTTATATTCTTGTATATAGTGGGCAGTATTATAGTAGTTATATTCTTGTATATAGGGGCAGTATTATAGTAATTATATTCTTGTATATAGTGGGCAGTATAAGGCTGGGTTCACACGTGGCGGAATTTCACTTAAATTCCGCTGCGGACACTCCACAGCGTTAATCCGCAGCGGAGCCGTTTGTCCATTGACTTACACTTTAATTTAGCAGTGTTCGTTTAGACGAGGCGTAAAATTCCGCTGGGGAGCATAGGCTGCGGAGCGGAATTTGGTGTCCGCAGCATGCTCTGTCTGTTGCGGAGCAGTGGCGGACTCATGGCGGAATTTCTCCATTGACTTCAATGGAGAGTCAAAATTCCGCAATGAAGTCCGCAGATCTTATGTGTGCTGCGGAGCGTATTGGTTTTACTACCATGACATTTCTTCATTCTGGCTGGACCTATGTATTTCTAGGTCTACAGCCAGACTGAGGAAGTCAATTGGGCTCCCGTAATGACGGGAGCGTTGCTAGGAGACGTCTGTAAATAGTCACTGTCCAGGGTGCTGAAAGAGTTAAGCGATCGGCAGTAACTGTTTCTGCACCCGGGACAGTGACTACCGATCTCAATATACATGTATCTGTTAAAAAATATATAAGTTCATACTTACCGAGAACTCCCTGCGTCTGTCTCCAGTCCGGCCTCCCAGGATGACGTTTCAGTCTAAGTGACGGCTGCAGCCAATCACAGGCCAAGCACAGGCTGCAGCGGTCACATGGACTGGCGCGTCATCCAGGGAGGTCGGGCTGGATGCCGAAAGAGGGACGCGTCACCAAGACAACGGCCGGTAAGTATGAAAATCGTTTACTTTCACTAGGGAAAGTGCTGTCCCTTCTCTCTATCCTGCACTGATAGGGAGAAGGGAAGCACTTTTCCCGCAGTCCGCAGCAGCTAGTCCGCATCAATGTACTGCACATTTTGTGCAGATCCGCAGCAGAATCTGCAACGCAGATTCTGTGCGGCATTGATGCGGACAGTTGCGGAGGAAATCCGCCACGTGTGGTCATGCCCTTATAGTAGTTATATTCTTGTACATAGGGGCAGTATTATAGTAGTTATATTCTTGTATATAGAGGGCAGTATTATAGTAGTTATATTATTTTACATAGGGGTCAGTATTATAGTAGTTATATTCTTGTATATAGGAGCAGTATTATAGTAATTATATTCTTGTACATAGGGGGCAGTATTATAGTAGTTATATTCTTGTATATAGGGGCAGTATTATAGTAGTTATATTCTTGTATATAGGGGCAGTATTATAGTAGTTATATTCTTGTATATAGGAGCAGTATTATAGTAATTATATTCTTGTACATAGGGGGCAGTATTATAGTAGTTATATTCTTGTATATAGGGGCAGTATTATAGTAGTTATATTCTTGTATATAGGGGCAGTATTATAGTAGTTATATTCTTGTACATAGGGGGCAGTATTATAGTAGTTATATTCTTGTATATAGGGGCAGTATTATAGTAGTTATATTCTTTTATATAGGGAGCAGTACTATAGTAGTTATATTCTTGTATATAGGAGCAGTATTATAGTGGTTATATTCTTGTATATAGGAGCAGTATTATAGTAGTTATATTCTTGTATATAGGGGCAGTATTATAGTAGTTATATTCTTGTATATAGGGGGCAGTATTATAGTAGTTATATTCTTGTACATAGGGCAGTATTATAGTAGTTATGTTCTTGTACATAGGGGGCAGTATTATAGTAGTTATATTCTTGTATATAGGGGGCAGTATTATAGTAGTTATATTCTTGTATATAAGGGGCAGTATTATAGTAGTTATATTCTTGTATATAGGGGGCAGTATTATAGTACTTATATTCTTGTATATAGGGGGCAGTATTATAGTAGTTATATTCTTGTATATAGGGGGCAGTATTATAGTAGTTATGTTCTTGTACATAGGGGGCAGTATTATAGTAGTTATATTCTTGTATATAGGGGGCAGTATTATAGTAGTAATATTCTTGTAGATAGGAGGCAGTATTCTAGTAGTTATATTCTTGTATATAGGGGCAGTATTATAGTAGTTATATTCTTGTATTTAGGAGCAGTATTATAGTAGTTATATTCTTGTATATAGGGAGCAGTATTATAGTAGTTATATTCTTGTATATAGGGGGCAGTATTATAGTAGTTATATTCTTGTATATAGGGGCAGTATTATAGTAGTTATATTCTTGTATATAGGGGGCAGTATTATAGTAGTTATATTCTTGTATATAGGGGCAGTATTATAGTAGTTATATTCTTGTATATAGGAGGCAGTATTATACTAGTTATATTCTTGTATATAGGGGGCAGTATTATAGTAGTTATATTCTTGTATATAGCGGCAGTATTATAGTAGTTATATTCTTGTATATAGGGGGCAGTATTATAGTAGTTATGTTCTTGTACATAGGGGGCAGTATTATAGTAGTTATATTCTTGTATATAGGGGGCAGTATTATAGTAGTTATATTCTTGTATATAGGGGCAGTATTATAGTAGTTATATTCTTGTATATAGGAGCAGTATTATAGTAGTTATATTCTTGTATATAGGAGCAGTATTATAGTAGTAATATTCTTGTAGATAGGAGGCAGTTAAACAGTAGTTATGTTCTGCATATTTACTGTATCATTGATTGTGAATGGTCACTGGAATTTCCCTTTAAAACATCAGAAATTGTAGAGCAAAATATACTTTTTCAAGGTACAGCATAAATGTTTTCTAATGCAGCATCCTGTATGCAGGGTAGAGGAAGAGCGCAGAATGAGGGCCAACGGAATAGTAAAGAAGAAAGCAGATTGTTTGATAAGAAAACTATAGCCCGAAGCCGCTGCTTCTTCCCAGCCCTCTCTACGGATTAACCCCTTAAGGACGCAGCCTAGTTTGGGCCTTAAGGCTCAGAGCCCATTTTTCAAATCTGACATATTTCACTTTATGTGGTAATAACGTCGGAATGCTTAAACCTATCCAAGCGATTCTGAGATTGTTTTCTCGTGACACTTTGGGCTTCATGTTCGTGGTAAAATTTGGTCGATATATTCAGTGTTTATTGGTGAAAAATTGCAAAATTTAGAGAAAATTTTGAAAAAATTGCATTTTTCAGAATTTAAATGCATCTGCTTGTAAAACAGACGGTTATACCACCCAAAATAGTTACTAGTTCACATTTCCCATATGTCTACTTTAGATTGGCATCGTTTTTTTAACATTCTTTTATTTTTCTTGGACGTTGCAAGGCTTAGAACATAAACAGCAATTTCTCATATTTTTAAGAAAATTTCAAAAGCCTTTTTTTTAAGGTACCTCTTGAGTTCTGAAGTGGCTTTGAGGGGCCTATGTATTAGAAACCCCCATAAAACACCCCATTTTAAAAACTAGACCCCTCAAAGTATTCAAAACAGCATTTAGAAAGTTTTTTAACCCTTCAGGCATTTCACAGGAATTAAAGCAATGTGGAGGTGAAATTTGCAAATTTCATTTTTCTTGCTGAATTTCAATATTATTCCATTTTTTTCTGTAACACAGAAGATTTTACCAGAGAAATACTACTAAATATGTATTGTCCAGATTCTGCAGTTTTTAGAAATGTCCCACATGTGGCTCTAGTGCGCTCGTGGAATAAAACACAAGCCTCAGAAACAAAGGAGCACCTAGTGCATTTTGAGGCCTCTTTTTTATTAGAATATATTTTAGGCAGCATGCCAGGTTTGAAGAGGTGTTGAGGTATGAAAGCAATGGAAACCCACCAGAAGTGACCCCATTTTGGAAACTAGACCCCTCAAGGAATTCATTTATGGTTGTTGTTATCATTTTGACCACACCGTTTTTTCACAGCACCTATTTGAATTGGGCTGTGAATTAAAAAAATGATATTTTTTTCCATTAAGATGTAATTTTTGTTCAAAATTTCTTATTTTCACAAGGAAAAAAACACCCCATTTTGTTGCCCAATTTGTCCTGAGTGCGGCAATACCCCATTTGTGGTGATAAACTGATGTTTGGGCCCATGGCAGGACTCAGAAGGAAAGGACCACCATTTGGCCTACTGGAGCTTTTCTTGTGCTAAGTCATGTATGCAGAAGCCCCTGAGGTACCAGTACAGTTAAAACCCCCGAGAAGTGACCCCATTTTAAAAACTACACCCCTTAAGACATTCATCTAGTGGTGTAGTGAGCATTTTGACCCCACAGTTATTGTGTAAAAGGTAATGCGCAGCAGATGGTGCAAAGTGAGATTTGCAATTTCCTATGCATATATGCCATTTCAGTGTCTGATATATTGTGCCCAGCATGTGCCACTGGAGACATACACCCCATAAATTGTAATGTGGGTTCTCCCGGGTACGGCAATACCCTACATGTGGCTGTTATTAGCTGCCTGGGCACACGACAGGGCTCAGAAGGGAAGGACCACCATTTAGCCTACTGGAGCTTTTCTGGTGCTAAGTCATGTAGGCAGAACCCCTGAGGTACCAGTACAGTTGAAACCCCCGAGAAGTGACCCCATTTTAAAAACTACACCCCTTAAGACATTCATCTAGTGGTGTAGTGAGCATTTTGACCCCACAGTTATTGTGTAAAAGGTAATGCGCAGCAGATGGTGCAAAGTGAGATTTGCAATTTCCTATGCATATATGCCATTTCAGTGTCTGATATATTGTGCCCAGCATGTGCCACTGGAGACATACACCCCATAAATTGTAATGTGGGTTCTCCCGGGTACGGCAATACCCTACATGTGGCTGTTATTAGCTGCCTGGGCACACGACAGGGCTCAGAAGGGAAGGACCACCATTTAGCCTACTGGAGCTTTTCTGGTGCTAAGTCATGTAGGCAGAACCCCTGAGGTACCAGTACAGTTGAAACCCCCGAGAAGTGACCCCATTTTAAAAACTACACCCCTTAAGACATTCATCTAGAGTGTAGTGAGCATTTTGACCCAACAGTTATTGTGTAAAAGGTAATGCGCAGTAGATGGTGCAAAGTGAGATTTGCAATTTCCTATACATATATGCCATTTCAGTGTCCGATATATTGTGCCCAGCATGTGCCACCGGAGACATACACCCCATAAATTGTAATGTGGGTTCTCCCGGGTACGGCAATACCCTACATGTGGCTGTTATTTGCTGCTTGGGCACATGGCAGGGCTCAAAAGGGAAAGATGAGGGGGATAAGCTGTGCGGAGTGCATCAGGGTAAATTAAAAATCAAGGGATGTATGGTAAATTTTAAAACAATCTTTCATACAGAGCCCTGGTTTTTCGGGACACGTGTCGCATTGGTATGTTGTGTCCTTCCTTATCCCCCTCTTATAGCACACTTTGCACCTCTTTTGACTTTTTCCCTTCTTGCCAGTTTGGGGAACTTCTCCTGGAAAGTGTTGCCCTGGTACGATGCGTGTGGCCTCGCTTCCAGAAGTACTGGGTGCCCCTCCTTCCTGGTCGCCAAAAATTAGGTTCTTTATAACCACCTCTTGAAATTCCAGGAAAGTTCCCCTCTGGCCTGCACATCGACGTAGCACGTACGCATTGTACAATGCCATCTGTATGATGTGCACGGCCAGCTTCTTATACCACACCCTCGATTTCCGCGTAGCGCTGTAGGGCTTCAGGACTTGATCTGACAAGTCCACCCCTCCCATGTACCTATTGTAGTCCAGGATGCAATCTGGTTTGGGGGTCTCTGTACTGGTACCTCGTACAGGTACATGGGTACTGGTGTGGCCATGTATTGTTGTCAATACAAGGACATCTCTCTTGTCCTTGTACTTGACACACAATATGTTGCTACTAGAATGTGCCCTGCTCTCACCCCTTCTGAGTGTTTGCCCAAGCAGTGTTTTAGGGAGGCCTCTAAGATTTTTTCTAGCAGTGCCGCATGCCGCAGTCCTTCTGGAAGCGAGGCACTTGAAGAGCGGGACGCTGGTATAAAAATTATCCAGGTAGAGGTGGTAACCCTGGTCCAGCAGTGGGTGCACCAAATCCCACACAATTTTTGCGTTAATTCCCAGTAAGGGGGGGCATTCTGGGGGCTGAATACTGCTGTCCTTCCCTTCATATATCCTGAATTTATATGTATACCCTGATGCACTCTCGCACAGCTTATACAACTTCACGCCATACCTTGCCCTCTTACTTGGCAGGTATTGGCGGAATTGAAGCCTCCCTTTAAAATGTACCAGGGACTCATCAATGGAAATACACTTCTCGGGGGTGTATGCTTGGGCAAACCGGGCACTGAAATGGTCTAATAGGGGTCTCAGTTTATATAAACGGTCAAAACTGGGGTCATCTCGGGGTGGGCACTGCTCATTATCGGCATAATGTAGGAAGCGAAGTATTGCCTCATAACGCATCCTGGACATGGCCATACGGTACATCGGGGTGTGGTATAGGATGTCCGTGCTCCAGTAGGTCCTAATGGATGGCTTTTTTAGAAGCCCCATGTTCAAGAGCAGTCCCCAGAACTTGCCCAACTCTGCTGCGTTTACAGGAGTCCACCTCTGGGATTGGGCATAAAATGAGTTGGGGTTCTTGGTGATATACTGTTGGGCATATAAATTAGTCTGGGTGACCATTAGCTCTATAAAGTTATCAGTGAAGAAGAACTTGAAAAAGTCCATCTCACTGAACCCTGCCGTGTTAAATTTGATGCCTGGGCTGCCCGTGTACTCAGGGATTTGGGGTTCATAATGGTCTGGTGTGGGTGTCCAAATGGGGTCACTTCGCTCAGGGGTATCACTTGTTGTGGGGTCACTTCTCTCAGGGATTTCTACTATGGTGGTGGTCCTGGGGCGTCTCCTAGGGGGTCCCTCCTCTTCATCGCTGGATGAGGAGGTAGACAAATAAAATACTGTATCGCCATCCGACGAGTCTGTGTCGGAGGCCAGAAATGCATACGCCTCTTCAGCAGTAAATGTCCGTTGGGACATGCTTGTTGTGCGAAGACAAAATTTATATACTGCAAAAAAATAAATCCCTAACTGGGAGCAATAGGATAGCACAACTAGCACAAATGTGTGTTTTGTTTTTAGAGAGCAAGTGGACTTCCCTGACACTAAAGCTAACTAGGGCGAGGGTTCCTAACACTAAACCTAACTAAATTTTATGTGGACTTCCCTAACGCTAAACCTAACTACGGCGACGATTCCCTGACACTAAACCTATCTAGATTATTTCAAGCTTCCCTGACACTAAACCTAACTACGGTGACGGGTGCCTGACACTAAACCTATCTAATTATTCCGAGCTTCCCTGACGCTAAACCTAACTACGGTGATGGATCCCTAACGCTAAGCCTATCTACGGTGACCGATTCCTGACGCTAAATTCCCTGACACTATACCTAACTACGCTTTTTGACGGTTCCCTGACACTAACTAACCCTAATACTAAACTAACCAGTTAAATTTTCAAAATTGGCTAAACTAACTATTTTTTTTTGTTTCTTTTTTTTCTTTTTATATTTTTTTTTTTGTTTTATGTTTTATATAGAAAAAAATGAAAAAAAAATCCCCAGGGACCAAGAAATGTGGTCCTGAAGACTGAAAAGTGGTCAGTGATAGGAGATCACTGACCAAAAAACGTGGGTAGAACTCAAAGAGGAAGGGAACAGGAGTGGGTAGTGGATGGGGTGGTGGGAAGCAAAAAAAACGTTGTTTTAGAAACTTTTTTTCACTTTTTTTCACTTCTTTTCTCTCTGACTCTCTGCTCACAACCGATCTCAACGCCTCGCTAACTCCAACAGGGCGTTCAGGGCGGTTGCAGCAGGATGTGAGGTCAGAGAGAGGAAGTGACGAGAATGATCGCTGCTATTGGCTAGTTACTCACTGACTAGCCAATAGCGGCGATCGGCGAGGCGGGACCATAGTAAATGGTCCCGGCCCATTATGCTGTGATAGCATGCTGTCAGAAACAGCAGCTATCACAGCTCAGGAACGCCGGGCTCGAGCACTGCTGTGCTGAATGAGACCGATCGCTGCTATTGGCTAGTTACTCACTGACTAGCCAATAGCGGCGATCGGCGAGGCGGGACCATAGTAAATGGTCCCGGCCCATTATGCTGTGATAGCATGCTGTCAGAAACAGCAGCTATCACAGCTCAGGAACGCCGGGCTCGAGCACTGCTGTGCTGAATGAGACCGATCGCTGCTATTGGCTAGTTACTCACTGACTAGCCAATAGCGGCGATCGGCGAGGCGGGACCATAGTAAATGGTCCCGTCCCATTATGCCGTGATAGCCTGCTGTCAGAAACAGCAGCTATCACAGCGCATGAACGCGCCGGGCGCGCGCACCGCTGTTCTAACTGCAAGACGTACTATTACGGCATGGAGCGCGAACGATAGAGCTGCCATGACGTAATAGTACGTCAAGGAGCGGGAAGGGGCTAATACTAAACTAACCAGTTAAATTTTCAAAATTGGCTAAACTAACTATTTTTTTTTGTTTCTTTTTTTTCTTTTTATATTTTTTTTTTTGTTTTATGTTTTATATAGAAAAAAATGAAAAAAAAATCCCCAGGGACCAAGAAATGTGGTCCTGAAGACTGAAAAGTGGTCAGTGATAGGAGATCACTGACCAAAAAACGTGGGTAGAACTCAAAGAGGAAGGGAACAGGAGTGGGTAGTGGATGGGGTGGTGGGAAGCAAAAAAAACGTTGTTTTAGAAACTTTTTTTCACTTTTTTTCACTTCTTTTCTCTCTGACTCTCTGCTCACAACCGATCTCAACGCCTCGCTAACTCCAACAGGGCGTTCAGGGCGGTTGCAGCAGGATGTGAGGTCAGAGAGAGGAAGTGACGAGAATGATCGCTGCTATTGGCTAGTTACTCACTGACTAGCCAATAGCGGCGATCGGCGAGGCGGGACCATAGTAAATGGTCCCGGCCCATTATGCTGTGATAGCATGCTGTCAGAAACAGCAGCTATCACAGCTCAGGAACGCCGGGCTCGAGCACTGCTGTGCTGAATGAGACCGATCGCTGCTATTGGCTAGTTACTCACTGACTAGCCAATAGCGGCGATCGGCGAGGCGGGACCATAGTAAATGGTCCCGTCCCATTATGCCGTGATAGCCTGCTGTCAGAAACAGCAGCTATCACAGCGCATGAACGCGCCGGGCGCGCGCACCGCTGTTCTAACTGCAAGACGTACTATTACGGCATGGAGCGCGAACGATAGAGCTGCCATGACGTAATAGTACGTCAAGGAGCGGGAAGGGGTTAAAGTAGGAAGAAAAAAACCTGGAACAGACAAGCTGAGAATTAAATCTGCCGCTATGATACAAGTTATTAAAATGGAACATTTCAGAACTGCTCTTATAGTGAATTCCTGCAGACTTATTGCTCAGGACAGACTGTGACCCGCATGACAGGGAATATTAGTGTCACTCCGCAAGGAAGCTGTCACATTGGTTTTCATAGTGAAGACCGGTTTCATCTGTCAGTTTGTGATGGGACCTTTCTCAGCAAGTAGGCGAACTCCATTCAATGGGCTTAACTTAAAGCTCTAATGTGGAGGTGTTACGAGAGGCTCTTGGGCCCGAATAGAGAAAATTCAACAAGGTCCCCAACTATCAGACATTATTTATAGTACTAGACTCTCTTTTTGGCCCCTTCTGTGACTGCTCTGTATAGCCACATCACTGCTCTGTATAGCCACATCACTGCTCTGTATAGCCACATCACTGCTCTGTATAGCCACATCACTGCTCTGTATAGCCACATCACTGCTCTGTATAGCCACATCACTGCTCTGTTGCAAAAGCAAGTCCATTGTATATGAGGACATTGCACTATTGGTATAGATAGAGCAAAGGCGACCCCATAGCTAAATGATGCCCCCTGCTGGTACAAGTTATAGCACAGGAGGGCCTGACACTTGTTTACCCATTTCAATTCCTCCTTCCCATCCTTTATAGGAGAGACGACTGACATGACAAAGTCAATGGGAATCATGTGAGCAATCTTAGTGATTCTGAGGGTCCCCTCAGATATTTGAGACCTCTGCAGTACTATAGTTACTATTGTAATATTACATTACTGCCTTCTAAAATAAAAAAATTAATTAAAGGGTAACTAAACACATTCACATTCCGAGTCTAAGACACTCCCTCTGTTTACGGATTGGACAGAACTGCTCATGTGAGAAGCCCTGGCTAATCCAAGAAAAGTGGGAGTCCCTCAAAATTGTAGTCTAAGAAGCGTGTGGCCATTTTGAAACAGCACAGAGGGGACCATAAAACGACGGATCCAGGGCAGAGGGGCACAACTGGAGGGCACCAGGTAATATTACTCCATATACACCATCATATTTAAAATGTTGTCCCGGGGACCAGACGGTTGCCTTAATTCACTTTAGTTTTCAATTAAAAGTAACAAACTATAAATATTAAACATGAAAGGAAACAAACTATAACTACTAAACTATTTAAAGTGGTTGTCTCATTAAAACATTGGGGATATAATGGGGGGCTCTTTTAGTGAAGAAAGGCTAGCAAAGAGCGGCTTTCTAACTTAATGCAGGGGGGCATGAGTAGTAATGTGTGTACCAGGGGACGATCCACCCCCATTTTAATTCTGATTATGGGCCCTTCCTCCTCAGTTTACGCCCAAAAGTAACAGCGATCATAGTGATCTCTATAATTTACAGTATTGCAATATCAAATCTCCAGCACTTCATATATGTTACAGTATTTAGCAAAGTAATACTAATGGTTGATATCAATATATGCGGGGCACGGTCTTATTTGCCCTCAATGATATACGCCCTTTAATAATGTAAACATGTTCTTAGAGTATCTTCGATTTCCTTATTGAAGAGAAAGACGGCGTCTCTTTGTAAGGCATCACAAATGAGTATAAAAAGGGTTTTTCTTGAGCCATTCTTCATAAGGGTTTTTTACAGAGCTGCAGTTTCATATAAAATTCTGTGTGACAGAAATGTTAATGCAGGGGGATTAACAAATTATAATAATGAATATGACAATCGTCCCCCAGAGTCTTAGATTAGGGAATATTAATTGTAAGTCACTAAATGAGCTTTTTAATTGATTTTGTATTCTTAAATATATGTATACAGTGGCGCTTAATAGCTCACACGCTTCCCCAAAGTAACACGGAAAATTCAATCTAAATACCCGGACTCTCTGACAGTAGATTGTGTTTGAAATCTATTTTATAAGGCAAAAACTTGTGAATTATCTACATAATGCTTTTAAAAAAAAATAAAAAATAGATTTCATTCTAGAAACTTATAATTTGTATACGCTATACGTAAAAACGTAGTCTGGTTTAGAAAACCTATTTTTATTCACCCTATTAGAGGGGGATCCTCTGTTTAGGATTTTCATCTCTTATACAGAGTGGACAGAGGTGAGAAAGAGCGTCTCTCGCTCTGGGGGACCTGTCCTGTATTACCCAAAAAACACATTAGTTTGATTGAGGACTGTGTAATACTTATTTTCCCCTGTGGTGGCACTGCAGGAAAATTAAACACTTAGGCTTCCCTACAGACTACAACTGATCGCTAGGGGTCCCATCAGCTGGACAGCTTGTAAACTGCTTATTATCCACAGATCCTTATAACCAGCGGACAACCCCTTAAAATATACTTGTCTGCTACGGATGAGAATGAAGGCAGCCATGTTGGAGTAAGAGCAACTATTCAATATTTATTTATGATTACAGTATGTTTAACTGAGTCATTCTGAATTGAAACGGGGCTGGACAAATTTATCATATATTGTGGGTCAACTGTGTTGATTCCTGTGACGGTCGTCAGGGTTCCCATTGACAGGGTGTCAAATGAAATTAATGGGCATACACAGACTAGAAAGTCAATATCTCCATTGGGGTTAAACTAATTTCATCTACTTATTCTAGGAACAATGACACATCCATTAGAATAATCTTTGAGGCTTCCCCCATAGAACTAATGAAGCATTTTTTTTTTCCATAGAAAACAATGAGAAATGACTGCACAAGACAACATAATGCTGCATTGTGTGCTGCAAAATTAATGGGGCTGGGATGCAATAACAAGCATAGTGCCTAGACATACTGTGGCTTTAAGCAGAGGCTAAAATACTACAGCCCGTTCCCCTTCTTATTGGAGGTTCTCCTCATTGGATATACCGCCTCAGTGTAAAGAGAAGACTTCAAGTCATAATGCCTTCCCTGGAATTGCCACCTAGTTAAGAATATTAATTTCTCCCTTTATGTTTGTTCTTCAGATTACAGTTTTAAGAAAATGTAGACAATTGAACAGCACAATCTGTTAGTTATGGATGTAGTTGAGCATTTCACCTTCATTGCAGAGGTTTATGAGGTTTCCTGATGGTTCTCAGCCTTGGCATTGACATAGGACACACACAGTATATTGTGTATATGAATTACAGCAGGCCAGACAGCCCATGAAAGCCAACCAAAAACTCAACGTTGCTACCACCGAAATATTTTTTGGTTATTTGACTGATTGACTGTAAGAAGAACATTTCAAGAACGTTTGAAAGTCAAGAAGACCAACCATCAAGAATCTCAGCATTCCGTACTTGTGTATTGCTGGTCTTTTCGTAAGTGTAGTCTGATCCAAACTCACACCACAGTTAATCTACTCTTAATGCATTTCACGAACCACTTAAATATACACCAACAATACCCATGTCAATATATGTACATGCATGACCTCCATGATTCAGGTCAAACTAGAAATACAGCAAGAAGACACCAGTATCTAGAACCAAATGTACATGAGTAACATGGAGCCACAGAGCAACTCAACTGTTCTATGATCATTTGACCATTCATTGAGAGATGGCCATAACCAAGTCATCCAGACATACAACTAGGTGAATATTGTACTGTTCAATGTGGTTTTGGTAAAGACGTGAAATGGCAAAGATCATGGGTGGCAAGAAAATCTAACAAGTGCCTCACTGGCCAAATTGAGCTCAATCTCTTAGCTGAAACAAAGGACTAGACTGAAGCGTTATCTCATCTTTGGTTTATTATTTTAAATCCTAACTCTTCCGAAAAGAAAATTATGCTCGAGAGATGAAGGAGCAACATCAAGTTGGATGGAGGCAATCACAAATATAAGGAATAAGCCATTGAGAAGCCTGAAGACCCAAGTAGGAACTTTCTATTTGGGTCTTCAGGTTTCCCAATTGCCTACAGTTAACAGAAACACCATAGTTGTCAGAAGATCAAATCACATTAATAGCATAAATAATAATAATAATAATAATAATAATAATAAACTCCTTAAAGCCAATTCTATCATAAGAAAAATGTGGATGCCATTTTGGACATCCCTCATACAGCAAAATGGTTTGGTCCATCCTTGACCACACACACATATAAGATCTTAAACAGTTTCGCTCATTCATATGTGCGGGGTATAGAAAAAAGACCACGGCGCCACATAGCGTAATTCAGTATGGTAAACTGATGGAGAAATAAAAGATGCCTGATGAAGACGCCAGTTCGGTGTCGAAACGCGTTGCTACTGCAATAAAACTTTCATCAATATTACAAGAGACTACTCGTTTCATCAATATTACAAGAGACTACTTGTTTCTCCACCGTCTTGCACCACCAAGCAGCGCCGAGATAGATCCATTTTTCTCTCCATTAACCTACTGCTCATTCATATGTAACATAAAAGCAAAAAATACCAAAAATAGCACAAAGCTGATACAGATGCTTAGCAGTGAACTTACCGTATAGTTTGGTGCTGGAGAGTGTCTGGATCTGTAGCGCTCACGGTAAACAACATAGATCCGATCGGAATGTTTTCTTGCGTCGACACTTTCATCGGATCAGGCTGAAAAACTGGACCCTCATTCACATCTATTACATTGATCTGAACTGTGGCTGTAGAGCTTGCCCCATATCCAACGTCTGGAATAAGAGGATCTTCATTCTCAACTTTGATCAGCAGGGTGTGGAACGCCAAAATCTCACAGTCCAGTGGCTGCAAATCAGAAAATAGACACGTGTAACTATATTTACATGGGAGGTTATTACGTATGATTTTATTCAGTTCCAACTAAGGATTCCATTTTTTTTTTTTATTACCATATACATATTTTTGCTGTTAAAGGACATTTTTGTTTCCCAATCTATCACTTCTATTACACAACTCTCACATTTTCTGTTTAGAATATTTTTGGCCAACTAACATTTACCTATAACAATGGGAATTCCACCTTAAAGAGTAACTATAATTTCAAAAAACGTTTCAAAAAAACATATCAGAAGTTTAGATCGGTGGTGGTCCGGTGTTGTATCAGCTGAGCACCCTGCACCTTTAGCTGTGATCAGATTCTCCTGGTTAGGCTGAAGACGGGTTCATAGACCTTCTATGTGAGTCGTCTTCAGCCTAAGGCCCCATGCACACGAACGTGTTTTTGCGGCCGCAATTCACCTGTAATTTTCACGGTCCATGCATTGGCCGGAAACCTGGATCGAAGAAAGATAGGACAAGTCATTATATGGTCCGGGTTTGCATTGAAATCAATGTGTGCACGGACCGTGATTTGCGGACGGTCCGCGGATGACACTCTGTGGCCGTCAGTGTAGCAATCACGGGCCGTGCACATAGCTACGGTCGTGTGCATGAGGCCTTAAAGGGGGTGCCGACCACAGCCAAAGATGCAGTGCGCTCAGCTGAGCCCTTCCGCACCTTTGTTTCAGCGTTGGTGGGGGTCACAGCACCGGACCACCACCGATCAAAACTTCTATTCTGTCTCTATGACATATCAAAAGCTTTTTGAAAGTGCAGTTACTCTTTAAAGCTTAAGGTTGGTGAAAACAACATG
This sequence comes from Rhinoderma darwinii, assembly GCF_050947455.1. NCBI lineage: Eukaryota > Metazoa > Chordata > Amphibia > Anura > Rhinodermatidae > Rhinoderma > Rhinoderma darwinii. The sequence goes on from NC_134695.1 coordinate 91,090,139, forward strand.
TGACTTTAAGGGGTTGTACAGAATTAGAAAAACATGGCGGCCTTCTTCCAAAAACCGGCATTAGGATTATCTTCCTACATGTCTCAGAGCCATGTCAGAATATTATATTAGCAGGAGATCAAGAGCTCCAGAATGAAGGGGCCAAGGCACTCACTATAATGAACAAATTTTTTTGGCACTGATCTTTAGAAGGGTCATAGATTCCAATGGCAATGTATGGTGCATCATTCCGTGTCCTCTGACTATCACCACTGGGGTTTAAATACTTTAAGGGTCTCTGATGACTATATTTAAGAAAACTATAGTGAAGACATTTTCAAAAACATTTTCCAAAGTCAAATTTCGATTGGTTGGAATCCATTTTTACCACCATGGATGCACAGTCCATCGGCGTAAATGTTCACTATAGGTCATTTTGGCCCTATTATATGTGTTGGTGCCTGCCATCCTAAATATATAAGAAATGCATGTAAGCTGAAGTGTCACTTGAGGTTTCTATGCCCCAATGCAAAATCTGTTACATGGCCCCCAACTATCCTATGTTATTGGGGCATAGGGAGATTTTGGGCCCCCTCAGGCTCCAGGGCCTAGGTACGACTGCAACCCTGCACTCCCTATAGCAAGGTCCCTGCATGTAGGGGTCTATAACAATTGTCTGTGCTCTTTTATAGTATTGTGCCCCTGCTTTTTATAGTAATATTGCGCCTATCACGCCGTACAAAGTTGTTCTTCGCAATAAATTATCTATTTTTCGTGTGAAAAATCAAATGGCTGATCGATGCTATTAGGTCTACGAGCCGCACTTCGAAGATTGTATCGTATGTCTGATTTGTGTTCCTTCTTCAAGTTTATGAAAACCCATCTCGGCATTGCACTGATTATAACACGGGACTGTGCATGAGCTGCATTATACATGATCATTTTTATCCCGGCTCAGCAGGGCAAACACAAACAAAACTTTATTAAAAATGAATGAGCCTCCAGATGAAAGCCGGGATTTTTCATATATTTTGTATAATCTGTCACATGAAGAAGTCCCATTCTTAATTCACTGCCGTTTGTCAGTGTCATAGCAGAGGGGGCTGTATGCGGCCTGATCCTACTGCTCTCGATCAGCAGAGCGAAATTCTTGTAGCATGCAGTTTAGACTAAATACAAAATTCTATTTAATTTGGAAAGATGAATATAAATGACAAGTATTCATGCATTCATAACTCGCGACATCTAACTCATCCATCACTAACCCTGCGCTGTCATTTTAAGAGAACACTCTTGCATTTAAAGGATATTATGCCAGGAAACTTGTCATAAAGACAAGTTTGAGAAGTTCTTAAAGGATATGTCCACATTTGAGCACCACTTTATCATATATATCTACATATAAAGTTGTATTGTTAGTAAATATATAACATGACTTATATTGTACTGATCCTGAGTTGTAGCCTGTATTATACCCCAGAGCTGAATTCAAAATTCTGCTGGTTGTCATTGGAAACAGTCGGCAAGTTTACCATCAGTCACACCCCTTATAACTTCTGTGAGTTCCTACTGTAGTGTTACAATTCATTTTTCTCTATTGTCTTCAGTTGAAACAATTTATGAGAATATCAGTGTCTATATAGGATTCCATTTCTTAAAAGAAGTTAAATGGAACCGGCGAACTGATCTCTCCCACTATATGTAAATTGCTTTTTATATGGGGTATAATGCCCGGGATGCATAGCAAACACATGAGGCATTCTATGGAATCCCATTATTCTAGATGGAGGGCAAGATGTCTTCTGGGCACCACAGAAACTACTACTGCGAAATCATGCAGCTAGGATCATGAGAAGGGTTCAATTGACTCGAGTACCAGGACATCCTACGGAACAATAATGGGCCCCTAATACAACAGGACCCCAAAGATCCAGCAGAAAACACTCCATTTGGTGCCGACATAGTCTGTCCTCCATGTGCAATGATACCAATAATAGTGTGGACCCTTTAAAATCATTATCCCTGGTAGGCCCAAGGAACCGCAGTCTAACACTGAAGTGACAAGTGCTTAAGTTTTGCCCAAAACAAGACTTCTGCTCTTGAGTTGAACCCTTGGTTGAGCATCCAGTAGAGTTAAGGGGGTTTTACACAGGCGATTATCGGGCAGACGAGCGTTCATAATACGCTTGTTCCCGATAATTGCCCTGTGTAAACAGGGGAACGATCAGCAGATGAACGAGCAAACGCCCAATCATCTGCTGATCGTATAGTTTTAAAAAAGTTAAATATTATCGATGTCGACAGCACATCTCGGTGTAAACAGGAAGACGCGCTGCCGACATGATAATAATGTATGAGGTGGAACGATTGGAGTAACGAGCGGTCGTCTCCATCCATAGCTCCGTGTGACAGGAGCAAACGAGCACCGATCAACGATGTCTCGTTGATCGGAGCTCGCTGCACCGGACGATTATTGGCCGGTGTAATAGGGCCTTTATGCTCAATGCCAGGAAACCTCTTCACTGCAGTTCCTACAGAGGAAGCGACTGCCTAACCAATGGAGAACTATATATATATAAAAAATCAATTATTAGGGACAATATTTTTTATTTCTGGATGACGTACAAGACTAGTAAAGGTTATCTAATGCCGTTCAGCAGAATTGTCACTTTGTACATTTCACCTTAGAGCGTAGAGCGTTCCCGGCACAATAATTTGCATTTTCGAGCAGGTTCTATTTTTGACACAGCAAATAACGGCCTTAACAAAATAATTGCCAGGTTCCCATGAAAGGAAAAACAAAACTCAGAAATTACTGCAAATCATTCGGTAGCAGCTCCAAATAACTTTTTGGGTGAATTATCTTAAATAGTTGTCTTTTTAGGAACGTAAAATCTGCATTTCTTAAAATATAAGAACCGGATATTTGGCTGCTGCAATTGGCAATGTAATTTTAGATTGACAGTTCAGGATTCATTAAGGGATATGTATATACGCTGGACCTTTTGACCACTGGGTTTAAGCCCTCATTCACAAAAGTTCTGGAGGTCCAAGTCTCTGGGCCAAGACCCCCATCACAACTTTGTAGATCATGTATCCTGTAAGCTACGCAATACTAGATTTCTAATACTTGAACTATCAAGTGCCTAAAATGACCGACTAAAAACGATGAAACACACTGCCACCGCTGCCCTTGGACAAGTCAATATCTAACCTAATTTAATAGCTAGAAACACTGCGTGGACTTCACAGAGATGTCAATTATTCACAGTCTTGACCTAGAGCAAAAAGAGTACGAATCTGGGTTTTTAACAAGCAGTTTTAGGTAGAAAATCACAAATATCTGTGCAAAATAATATATCTGTGTAGGCAAGAACTGGCCATACACATTACATTAGATATTTACTAATAGATCTCACTGACTTTCATAGAATCCACCAATCTAATGTGTCAAACCAAAAAAGAAGAAGCGGTAACGACCATATACTGGAAAAAATACAAAAAAATCTTTATTGTAGTCAATTAGACACATACAAACAAACAACATAAAACACAATAAAAAACATATAAATATTGGTTATATGTTTTTTGTTGTGTTTTATGTTGTTTGTTTGTATGTGTCTAATTGACTACAATAAAGATTTTTTGTATTTTTTGAAGTATATGGTCGTGACTGCTTCTTCTTTTTTGGTTTGATTTATTAGTCACGAGGATCACTAGTATATTTGGGGTTATTGCTCAGTTGGCTCAATCTAATGTGTATGGAAATAGCTTGACTACCCCCTCTTCCCCATCAGGAAATATGTTTTTTTTCAGATTTTAACGTTCTGACATTTGTCCCCTCATCATAGAGTAAGTGCATCAAAACAGTCTCCCTTCCTCTATTTAAAGAGGACCCATCACCTCCCCTGACATGTCTATATTAGTAAATACTTGTGTTCCCCATGAAATAACAATTCTGGAACATATTTTCTTAGAACTCTACATTGTGTTGTTCCTCTGTTATTCCTCCTAGAAATCGATTAATAAATTGACTACTAGGTGTTACCATTCCCCTTGTCAAAGGGGTGTGTCCCTACAGTCTCACTCTGTCAACACTGATTGGACAGTGTCAGTCTGTGTAGGGACACACCCCCAACTGGTAAGACCCAGTTGTCAATTTATTCATAAATTTCTAGGAGGAATAACAGAGGAAGGGCACAACGTAGAGTTCTAAGAAAAGATGCTCCAGACTTGTTATTTTATGGGGAATATAATTATTTATTAAAACAGTCTTAATAGAAGAGCTGACAGATCCTTTTCAAAGGGTTTTCTAGGATTCTTTATTGATGGTTTATGCCATCTACACCATCAACGTGTGATAAATGAAAATCTGACCCAGGAACCACAACTAATCATCATAAATAAAGGGCAACTTCATGGAAGTACCCAACACACTCCTGTCCATATCCTATGGATAAGTTGTAGTAGTAGACACAGCCACTCGGACAAGACCATCACTGAGTCAAGTTCTAATGACTGGTGGGGTCTGACTTCAACCAATCACACATTGTTGGCCTATCCTAATGATTGACAAATCCCCAAAAATGTCTTTAACATAATTGTATATATATATATATATATATATATATATATATATATATATATATATATATATATATATATATATATATATATATATATATTCAGCTGGGCCAAATGGGCACAGTAATGGGGAGGTGCGGGTAGCTTCTAGTTGAATAATAGTGTTTGGACCGATACCTATCTGGTGTGTATGGACGCTTACCTTAACCACAGAAAGCATTCCCTCATTTGTGTTGGGATTTGTGTGAATTTCGAAGCTCTGCCCGGGGTTTCCATTGATGATGGTGTAGACGGCTTTCCATGCTCCCGTGTTGGGATCATCCTTATCATTCACAGTCAGGTTAACCATCACGCCGGTCACTCCTTCTTTTACTGTGGCTTGAAACTAAGGAAATCACAAGACATTACATTTTCTTTTTCACAATTCAACAAAGTAAATAAAATCTGCATACATTATACAAAACACCTAAAACAACCAAAAGAACATATTTGCTTCTTGACAGGGAGCTCATTGCCTGCGCCTAAAACAATGGATTTGTTTAGAGAAAATAGCTGAGATATTACTCCTGAACAACAGCCACTCTTGATAGATTGCAGGAATGACTACGCTGAGAAATAGTATTCAGAAACAGTAAATCTCTCAAGTGCAGTGAAAAATCACCTATAGGAAACACATAAAAGTAGTCAGTCCAAAATAACACAGATATTCTCTCTTTTATCAGGATTATTTAAAGACAACACTTTCAATTCAAATTTATAAAGAAAAAAACAAACAGATTAGTCCAAATTCAGATAAATGTATCAATCTATCTATCTATCTATCTATCTATCTATCTATCTATCTATCTATCTATCTCATATCTATCTCATATCTATCTATCTATCTATCTATCTATCTCATATCTATCTATCTATCTATCTATCTATCTATCTATCTCATATCTATCTATCTATCTATCTATCTATCTATCTATCTATCTATCTATCTATCTATCTCATATCTATCTATCTATCTATCTATCTATCTATCTATCTCATATCTATCTATCTATCTATCTATCTCATATCTATCTATCTATCTATCTATCTATCTATCTATCTATCTATCTATCTATCTATCTATCGAATATCTATCTATCTATCTATCTATCGAATATCTATCTATCTAATATCTATCTATCTATCTATCTATCTATCTATCTCATATCTATCTATCTCATATCTATCTATCTATCTATCTATCTATCTATCTATCTATCTATCTCTCTATCTATCGATCATATCTACCTCAGGAATAGTGGCTTGTTCTGGCAACCTGTACCTACGCATGGGGCACATGCCCACCAACCCCTCATAGCGACACTTCTGCTGCAAAAGACCTAATCAATAACTCAGTGGACTTTGTATGTTCTGCCATAGAATGGAATAAACCTCTGTTGGCCCAAGAATACTAAAATAGCTATAATAATCTTTACCATCTTAAATTCCACTAATAGACTTCCCATTTTTATTTAGTGGTCAGATCAGGAAAGTCCTACACAGTGGTGACCTTATTAGATTGATCAGCAAGATCACTTGTTCCTAAAAGTGATCGCTGTCATAAACGCTGTCTCCAGTTTGCATGTTCTCCTCTCATGCACATTGTGCTCAGTGATAACACCATTGAATCTCTGTTTGAATCCAACCAGGTAAACATCTACATGGATTGAAAATCCAGGTCAACATGTGCATAGAGTTTCTATCTTCACCATAGTTTTCCTCTCGTGAATATTGGTCTCAGTGATAGCACCATTGGATCTGGGTTCCAATCCAACCAGGTAAACAGCTACATGAATTTTCAATCTTGTTCAATAGACTTGCTATGCTCTTCATGGGATTCCTCTCATGAATATTGAGCTCCATGTTTAGCACCATTGGATCCAGGTTTGAATCCAACAAGTTAAACATCTTCATGGACTTTCTATGTTCTCATGCATACTCTCATTAATACTGTGCTCCATGTTTACCACCGTTGGGTCTGGGTTTGAATTCAACCAGTTAAACATCTGCAAAGACTTTTTATGTTCTTCATGGTTCTCCGCTCATGAATATTGTACTCAGTGATCAGCAGCATTGGACCTGGGTTTGAATCCAACAACGTAAACATCTGCATGGACTTTCTATGCTCTCCATAGGTTTCCTCTCATGCATACTGTGCTTAGTGATTAGTAGCATTGGATCTGGGTTCGAATACAACCAGGTAAACATCTACATGGATTTTTAACCAAGGTCAACATCTACGTGGACAATCTATGCTCTCCATAGTTTTCCTCTCATGCAGACTGTGCTTAGTGATTGGCACCATTGGATCTGTGTTCGAATACAACCAGGGAAACATCTACATAGAATTTCAATCCATGTCAACATTTACATAGACATTCTATGGTCTCCATGGGTTTCCTCTCGTGAATATCGTGCTCAGTGATTAGCATCTTTAGATCTGGTTACGAATACAACCAGGATCTACATGGATTTTCAATCCAGATTAACATCTACATATATATTCTATGTTCTCCATGGGTTTCCACTCATGCATACTGTCCTCAGTGATCACAGCAGGTAAATATCTACATACATTTTTAATGATCTTCCTGGGCTTCACCTTGGCACTCAGGTTACCTCAATCCAAAAACATCCTAATGGGGCCAATTGGCTTTCTCAGAAATTAACCCTAGAGTGTGTTTGCCCTCGGGAGATTAAATTGACATGACCAAAATTGGCTCTATATAATTGATAGTAAACAAATGCGCATTTGTTCTAGTGGCAGAATGACGGGCTCCGTGGTACGCAGGCCATGGGCGCTTCCTTTAATTCGGAGATGGATTTGATTCAGTGGTAAACGTTAATTACACCTTTCATTTCTACACCCAGATACTTTTAGTTAAACTTCAACATACGGGTTTGGGCAGCGATCTAAATGGGAAATAATTTTTTTTTTATGGATAACAATAAGATTTATTGCAAAGTACTTAAAAGGGATTTTCGAACACAGAAGTTTGAGGCTGTGGGACGTTTGGAATAGATGGCTTTTAAATTATACTCCTCTTTTTGTGTTGAATATAATTATGTGCATGAGAGGTAGTCATTCTGATAATTTACAGATGCTTCCAACAGTGAAATGAATATGAAACAGTTTCAGTCGTGTTTCCAGGAATATCTCATTGGCATCTCATTAGAACAGGATGTATCTGCAGAGTATCGCACCCTTTACTATGCTGGAAAAAGACAGGTAATGATACACAATCTGCTTTGGCCAGCTGGAAAAAGGCCTATGAAAGTAAATTCAGTAACATATTGGGTAATCCGTCAATGTCTCCGGTGATGCCATTCTTGTTTCATGTTACTATATGGTGTCTTTATCTAAACTCTGTTTGCTTTCGGCTCCCGGTAATAAATTGCTCTTTCATGTGGTCTACTGCAATTTTTGTTTGTCAGCATGGCGTAAAGCAAACTGAAATATATCTCTATTGTTTACTACTGTACGTGTGATCTGATCTAGACAGAGAACATGTATAAAAGTGCCCACACACATTAAAAAAAGCTCATCCGAACCCGCTAATTTATGTGGGCTGACGATCTAACGTGTATAGGGGCCACCAGACTCAACGCGACGACGGATGTTGAGGAAAATAATGATCGGTTATGTTGGATTTCAACTTGCCTAAAGCTTTTTTCCCATAGGAGAGTCTCCTCTCCATGGTGAAATAAATACATACGGTCAGCCAAGCCGACCTGTTCGAGAAAGATTGTTACATTGTGTTATGGGAAATGTGCATTAGCCATATCATAGTTCCTAAATCATATAGATATATAGTCAGTAGGATTCAAAAAAAGATGCAAGTCCATTTAGCCAACCTATTACGAGGCAGGGCTGACCCAAAGGAAGTCAACAACAAACCCCTATGAGGATGTTGACCATTGTCTCCATGTAAGGCGGTAAAAAGTCCCTCTAACATCTGCTATGGTATTATTATAAACCCTTGGATGCAATCTAAGGATCTGGCAGAGCTATATTTGTTATATAATTGTTTATTTTGTGCATTGGGAAAGTTCATTGGCTTTAAGATATTGGAGTAAGGCCACTCATACACATTAGATAGCTCCAAGTGTATTGTTCGAAAAATCTGATTAATAGTGCTAAATATGGCCCCATGCACATGGCCGTAATTTTGATTCGTAATTGCGGATCAAAGTATGGACCCATTAATTCTGATTGCCCACAGGCACCTTCATCTATTGCCCACAGGCATCTGACAAGTGCCAATTTTGCTATTAATCAGATTTCAGTAACTATATGGCAATCCTGTGAGCATTGTGGACCTTCTTGATGCAGGACTGGGTCAGTTCCATTATTGGCTTGTACAATGTTAATAAATGAACTAAATCATTCAGCTTTGGCCAACTTTATTACTTACGTTCAAATATTTACAATAATGGAAACTTTTTGGATTATTATCTGTCAGCCCTGAGAAAGTTTAATTTGCACTTTGCACACAGAAGAGACATGAAGACTGAAAAGATCCATCAGGGTTTAAAATAACTAATTAAACGTGTCTCGGAATTAATTGATTTTCGTACCGACACAAACCCCAAGTGGATAGTTATTTAACAAGAAAAAAAAGAAAAAATTCTGAGATTTACTTACAAAACAAACGGCTCTAGATGTAGCTTGTCAAATGCTTTGGAGAATCTACTTCAAAATTAATATTAAAATGTAACATTTTAGTCAAAAGATTTTTTGCTCCATCTACTGATACACGTGATTGACGATGGCTGATCTGGGGAGTCGATCCATTGCAGATCGTATGTGTATTGGGACTGCCACTCCCTACTCATAAAAGTGTTACTAATGTTGGATTTATTGGATTATTTTTTTCAAATTGCACCCTAAGGCTTCATGGACACGGCCGTGCCCGTAATCACAGCCCGTGATTGTGGGCACGGCCGGCCGCCGACGCCCGTGGGCCGTGCGACGCATTTTTGTACCATGCTCCCATACGAAGTCTGGGAACACGGCTCGTAAAATGGGAAAAGTAGGACATGCTCCATATTTCCCGGTACGGTTCTACGGCACGGACACCTTTCCGTAGCGCTACGGAAAGGTATCCACAGCCAATAGAACCGGGCAGGTCTGTAATTGTGGACCGTATTGCAGTCCATAATGATGGAGTTTTTCACAGTCGTGTGCATGGGGCCTAACCCAAGACTAGCAGCAACCAGTTATGTTCTGCAGCTGTGCCTCCTCCCTTCCAAAAAATAACATCCATGGCCTGCTGAGTAAATTGACCTGAGGGATCTAAGTTGACGACCACAAAAAACTTTCAGCCTTTAGTTATGTAATTTATATCCAGCTTAAGAGTGTGAACCTAAACCTATAACCATGGACCTGACCACCCTACATCCCATTTAGAACTGATGTACATTACATGCTTTTCATTATAAACATAAATTATGATGGAAAAACTCTTCCAAGTTTAAATACAGACTTAAAGGTGTTGTCCAGGATACAAAAAAGTGACTGCTTTTGTTTCCAGAAACAGTGGTATGTTTGCCCATGGGATGCATCTGATATTCACTTCACTTGGGCTAAAATGCAATACCATAGACAGACGTGGTCCTGTTTCTGGATAAAAAGCAGTCAATTTTTTGTATTCTTTGACAACCCCCTTTAATCAATATAGAAAGTTGAGTCACTTTGTGATATAACATTACTTATCCTGAACTGATCCTGAGTTACAGCCTCTATTATATCTCAAGAGCTGTATTCACTATACTGCAGGCTTCAGAGCTGAAATCTCCCAGCATTCCCTGCTGACTCAGTGTCTGTACAGAGCTTGATCTAATGATTTGCATTCTGGAAAGACTCATTTTTACAACAGGCACTATAAAGTAATCTAATGAGAAAAACCAACCACTCCCTGCATTATAGGAGCGCAGTCATTCTATAAGGGCGTGTCTGACAACAGGTTTGCTGTCTGTTTCCAACAGAAACCATTAAGAATTGTGAATACAGCTCTCTGCAAATTATATCTATATGTGAACTGTAAAAGAGTATTGCAAGGAGAATACATTCTTTACAGTATATTGATTAACCAAATATGTCCTGGACTGTGAATAGATTTGGCGATTGATCAAACTGAAATTGGGCAGATTCACTCACTCAACTCTAATTGGAATTATTTGATAAAAAAAAGCAATAATTAAAATCTGATGATTCCCACCAATCTTTCTTTTGCAGTAAAAAAAAAAAAGTCTATTTTTATTACCTCCATGGTAAAACCTACGATTTACGAAGACTAGAATTGTCTAGAATACAAAGAGTATAAACACAAAGAGCTCCTTTATTGAAAGGAATATTTAAATGGAGCATTACATAACAATCCCCCGCCTAGTATGATCAGAAGACCTTTATAGAAGCCGAGAACAGTGGAAGAGTAATGTACTGGAGAATAATTACGGCCCACTGGTGGGATGTAGCAGTCAAGTGAAGCCATTTATGATTTACCTTCTGCAAATTAGAATATCAAGTCAGGGAAAATATATGTTGGGGATTCTACTTTCACATCAAGTTCAGAAGTATAAGGGTTAATGGGCCAAGTAAGAGAATGAATTCCCGCTGTATCGATACGTGGACCACCTGTAGCTGTACTGAAAGCCTTGTTCTCGCCCTCAACTCCGTTAATATCTTTTTTTGTGTCGTGCAACAAAACAAAAAGGACACAGAAAAACCTTCGAATGAATGTTTTTCCCAAAAGTGAACTAGAATTTTTTTTATATAATTGGATCTCTAAGAGCAAATTTGGAAAGTGGAAATTAAATAAATAGACCTGCCCCCATGGCGAATGCAACGATTCAGTGTATTTAAGTTTGCTTATTATTATGAAACTAGAGAAAACTGGTCAATGAAAGGACATCTACTGAGAGATTTTCGGGTCGTGTCCTTTCCGGAGACATTTTGGGTCTGGCGATGTCTCCGCTGATATTTTATATATTGATTTATTTCATTCCTGATATTTATCTAGAGCCGACATATTCCACAGTTCACATCAGTACTCGGCCCTAAGCAGATATGTCCAGAAGTTCATTTCCCTCCTTCACACACACAAAAACATCCACGTATATCAATGGTATTCAACCTTTGGCTCTTACGGTGTTGCAAATCTCCAACTCCCAGCATGTTAGGAGTTGTAGCCATTGATTTTTATACATTAGAAACAAGTAGACCTTCTGTTATATAAAAGAGTATCCGGCACACCAATATAGAAAAAAAAGGTGTCTGTTATGTTTTTGGAGTGAGGGGGGAGAGGATCTTCTGGAGTTAATCCACACAAACACGTAGAGAAGTTATATGGGCATCATGGAGATGTCATCTTGGTCAGATTTGAACTCCGATCCTCAGTGCTAACCATTGACCACACTCCATGTAAGAACATATCCCTCAACCTTTGATGGCTGTTTTTGACCTTGGGAATTAAAAATGGTTGAGGAAAGTATTTACATGTCATTTCAACATGGCAAGATCCGCAACTTAAATTCCTTGTAAATATCATTGAGCTTTATGGTGGTCTTTGATGGAAATTAGCATTGCTTTCAACAATGGCAGCTTCAGATGTTGCTAGGGTGATAGTAGGATCCTTCATTGTCATGAGCGGATACATACGGAAAATTCATCTGACGATACAGTAATAGTTTCATTCATGTCCCTATAATTAAGAGTATAGAGGATAAAGGACAGACCAGTAAAAGTTTAAAAAATAAAAGCCAGTAAATGCCACCATTCTCTCCTAGCCGAAGACCTAGTCCTGTTTTGTAGACCCCTTAAAATCCCATGCAGAAGGTAATGGTGGCTTGACTCTTGATCCATTTTTTGTTTGACATTGTAGAGCCGGACAGATGAGAATACCCTACATATGTTCATATCACCCATAAAGACATAAGTGGTCTTAACCAGACCTTGGCACTACCCTTCCCGTTTTCTGACCCAAAAGAACCAATAGTAGTAGCATGGGTTGTCTTTCTGTGCTCTATTACCGATACAGCCGTATTGCATTATAATTGAATTCATTTTGTCCAATCACTATTGTCCATCAGAACATAGAATGGGTTGTCCACAAAAGTATGTAACACCGATCGTGATATTGATATAAACACAAATGCACCTTTGTAGAGTATTCTAACTACATAACCATCAATGCTAAATTATCAAACACTTTCGGATCATTGATCCCTATCCCATCAATGATACACTATATTTTACGTTCAATGGGAACACAAGACTCCGAAAGATCTGGTCTGCCTCGCCAAGTTAGACCAAAAATGCCCTTAATCACACCGGCCAAGCCACTTTCCATTAACTGTGTGCCAAAACTGGTCAGGACCTACTCCTTTCATGCTACATGCCAGCCAACTTTATAATGCCATTTGCATTTAGTCATATAAAATCTATATTTATAGCTAACATTACGCTCTGAAGAGTAAATTAACTACGTAATGACTTTCCTATTTAAAAGCCCATTGTTACTCATCATTGTCTCGGAAAACACCAGTGATATTACATCAACATTCTCATTTATTTCCTTCTAATCATTATCTAAAGAAAACAATTATCTTCATTTGGTCAGGTGCTTCACCAGCGCGCAATATGGAAATGTTATATTGCGTTACCGCAGTTCTACAGGAAATCAATTACGGCTTCAGAACAAAATTTCTCAGTAAACGTGTGTAAAGAAATTAATAGTCAGGGAAATGAATTGTATGTAAGGAGCAGGTCCTTCAGGCACTGTAGACTCGTGCTACGTCTCCGTGTCTGACACCGTGTTGCTGACACAAGTTGAATGGAAATACTTTGCTCCGGTCAGAGCCTAATATTTATTTTTTCCATTTTGCCTTGGAGTATTATGTGGGTTCTCGAAAGCTCTGCTTTGCAGTCTTCTTCCACTTTTAGGTTTTAGGCTAGGATATATAGCAATATCTGGTCACCTGTAAGTCAGGGTAAAATGAATGCAACGCAACCACAACTTCAAGATCGCAAGAATTCTGACCATAAAAGATTGAGGTTGTGCGATGGTTGCCGTAATCAACAATTTTATCTGCAACCATTGCACTAGGAAAAGTCAACATGGAGCCATAGTTATAAGCTAGCCATAAGCTAGAGACTTCAGATGGCCATTTCCTGAAAAATGTGACGTTCATGGATAGTCTGTGAAGTTCGCTATTCTGCATGACATTGCCATAAGTTAGAGACAATTTGCCGATAAGTCTCTGCCTTGACCTATGACCTGGCTGGGCCATTGATAGGGTGCATATCTATGGTATGGCACAAATGATGTTCTAAGTATTGTTAAGACTGCACCCAAGAACAACCAAAAAATCCAACATGGCAGATCTACTTGCCCGTAGATACCTGCAGACACTAATGATATCCATTTAACGGATAAGTAATGAAATGGGTTCATGACGTATCCAATTAGCAGACGATATTACAAACTATGGTAAAGGATACCCATGTTAGGTCATCCATCAAAACCTACGTTTAACATATATGTCGGAAGCTTTTCCCAGCATATACGTTGAACGTAGGCCATTTAATGTGACGTGAACTAGGCTGGCTTGGCGTTTGAGAGCTTTAAAGGGTTTGGTCTTACATGGATAAAGCCCTAGAAGACATCTGAGAGTCAGACACGAGTTTTAAGGGCAATTGGAGCTCTTTCAATTTGAATATCGAAGCAAATTTTGGGAAATACACTTATTTCTAACTGCTTGTATTATAATCCAGAGCTGAATTCCCAATTCTGCAGGTTTTAGAGCTGAAATGATCCGGGATACCTTGGTGTCTAAGTTTCCGCACAAAGCTTGCTCTGGTGATTTTTTTTCGAGTGTATTCTTTACAAGCTAATAGAGAAAAATGTTTTAGGATCTATAGATAAGTTGTCAGGGGTGTGTCTGACAACAAGCTTGTTGACTGTTGACAATGACAACCAACAAAATTGTGAATGCAACTCTAGAAAATAATATAGGCTGTAACTTAGGATCAATACAAGATAATGTAATGAATTTTCAAAGTTATTCAACTTCGTGCTGATATATATATATATATATATATATATATATATATATATATAATCTATATATAAATACTGCATGGAGCTCAGAGGTGAGCTTACCCTTTGTTATATTCTTATGAAAATCCATATATGTATATTTCAAATGCCTGTTAAACCAGATAATAAGAATTGACTTTTTGACATCTAAAACATTTCACACTTAATTTGGGTATGAAGAGTAACGATACAAAAATCAGAAGTTGAGGACAACAAGCGTCACATATAACTACTGATATGAGAGCGTGAACTTTCCATTTTTTGCATGTATTAGATATCTCAGTGCTCTGATCTTTGCCATAAACATTAAAAAAACTATTTGTTCAGGCAATTAGTACAATGACTTTAGATTTCAGGTCTTTCGCCAATGGCAGGGTTGTAAGGCCATGTGGTTATAGACTTCTACCAGGGGCGCTGAGCACTTGGCTGCGTTTCACAGACATTTGACCCCCATTCTGCACTCCAGCTAGGCTGACATATATTATAATGGAGTTATTCTTTAACAACATTTTCTATCCTCTGCTGCAGAGCGACTGAATGCCGCGCTTCATCAGGCAGAAGAGACAATCGCTGCAATGCTGTCCCAAGAGGTTCTTCACATGTTGCCATCTTCTACTCCAAGTGAGGCCAACCAGTGAGGCAGCGGAAGAATTTACAATAAAGTCTAATATAATTCTGAGATTTTAAGGAGAAAATTTAATATTCCCAAATTTATCAGCACAACGGTGTAAAATGTTCTTTTGTCCAAGTCCAGTCTTTTCATTGAACCGATACTTCTATGTGTTCTCAAGGTAGGGACAAATAAATGGTCAGATTTTCCATGCTTTTCTTGGTCCATTCCAGATGACCTTTCATGCTTTGGTTAGGTGTTAGTCCAAAAGCTCTACCAAGAGGGAATGCATTCGGGGGTCAGTATATTGAAAATACTACATTGTAATATTACACGGCAGCTATTTAGATGAATGGCCGACCATGGCTCAAATCTTCCACATTCATAAAGCGGCCCTGAGTTCTGGTTCATAGAGAGGAGTCCTGATCAAGGGACTGCCCTTATCATGTTCAGTTGCCCTATCAAGGCATATGGCATACCAGCACCCCATGCAAAACTGATATACTGGGCCTCAGATCTATAGGTCCTCAGGGGATAGTGAATGACTAATATCTTTAGTGTTCTTTGTATCCCCAAGTCCTGCACCGTCCCCTCAGGCCTTGCACTAGACTGGGTTTAGCTAAAGAGGGTGCAGAGGTAGCAGTTGTACCTGAGCCCTGGTGCCTATGGAGGACTTAATGACCGCTTTGCCCCATGAGAAGACACCAGTATTATAAATGGTACCTGGCAGGTGTGGACCTTCTTACAGATCTTGTATTGGGGTCCAAGAGCTCTAAGCTTCGCCTCTGGCACTAGGCAAAAGGTGGAGAGCCACAGGTTGAAGATCACTGTCTTATACCATTGTCCACATCTCGTCCAATGTTCTTTTTACCGGCCACCGGGACGTAGGACAGCATTGGAGACAAAATGCTTGTCAATGTCACATTGACCTCCCCCAAAAAGTCACAAGTTGCCCTTTGTTAATATGATCTCAACAAAATTCTGTTTTCATACAGGGCTGTGCAATCCCTGCAGGGAATACTAAAGCGTTTGATGTACAGAAGACTTTTCACTCTCCGACGGGGTCAGATTTTCGACTCCGAGTTTCTTTAGATGTGTTTGCTGCTACATCATCTCATGCTGTCTGCCCCATCAATAACACTTTACATACCGCTGTTCTGCTACATGTTCCACTGATCTCCATTCTTATTTAGTAGGAGATACAAGTCATCATATGCAGAACAAACACCAATGAAATCATGAGGATACTTAAAATAAGGTGCACTCTGTATATTTCTGCTTGTAGAAGGTAAGGACGTGTCAGACGGAATAATCCCTTGAACTAGCTTTGTCTGTTTACTGCTAAGATCCATAGTAAAGTTTCTGCAGACAGTCTGGAGCGCAATTAAGTTTCACCAGCTCCTTCAAAACTTTATGTTGCTTGCAGTGGCATATAAATAAGAGAGGAGTGCCCCCATAACAAGGATCAAAATGGGCTTCCCAATATAGTGATAGATTTTACCGCTCAGGACAGAAGGGCTTGGTGTTTGTTTCCCCCTCCACAGCCTTTTCATGACCAATGGGCCAATAGAGGAGTCCTGCACAGGTTTTCGTATACAGGATGGGACCATGGCTCTAGGGGCACCTTGCTTACTTGGCAGGGCATAAGAATTAGGGCCAGCTCACACAGAGTTTCCTGGCGCCGATTTTGACGTGGAAACCGTGTCGGAATCAGCTCCAAATAACGTCCGATATCACATCCCATTGATTTCAATGGGAGGCAGAGGCGTTTTTATTCCCGGGCGGCTCTTAGCCTCTCGCAGAAAAAAACAAAAAACGGCATGTCCTTTCTTGCCGCAGTTCCGCCTCTGACCTCCCATTGGAATCAATGGGAGGCAGAAAAAGCTTTTTTCGCTACGTTTTTTGCCCGCGTGCCTCAACGGCTGCAGGCGAAAGACGCAGCGAAAAACGTTGAAAAAAAGTGCAGGCAGGTCAAAATCTGCCTCAAAATTCCTTCAGGATTTACTTTTTTTTTTAACTTACTTGATTTACTTTTATTATTAGTGTATTATAAAAATACATATTTTAAAACAAATAATTACCAAGACTTAGGCTTTATTCACACTGATCTATGCAATTCAGACATGGTTGTTTTTTGTGCAGCGTGTTTCTGTTGCGTGAAACTCACTGCATGTCCTATTCTTGTGCGTTTTTTGCACATCACGCACCCATTGAAATCAATGGGTGTGTGAAAATCACAAGTTCATAAGAAATGAAGTGACAAAAAATTCAAAATAAAGAAATGTGTTCATAAACAAACAACAACTAATGACACACGGAACTGCAACGCACGACAAACGTGTCAGTTTTTTGCAAATGTAAAACGGACACGTTCGTGTGAATAAGGCCTTAAAAGAACACTCCTGGCAAACCTGATAAACTGTGTTATATCCAGTGCAGGGCCTGAGGGAGAGATACATGAGGCAGGGATTCTCTCTTTCTTTGGTGTTCATTAAATCTCTGTGTCATGCTCCGCCCCTCCAAGACCTGTACTAGGCATAACACAGAGTATCAGTTGTGCCAGGAGTGTTCCTTTAAGGTCATGTAGCTGCTGCTGGGTCTAAAAATCTGCTAAAATGGAATATGATGGATTATTAGCAGTCTGCCAAGATTTACTAAACTAACTTTTTGTGCAAAAAAAAATTACTTTATTGTTGGTCAAAGGTTTGAAACCCAGCAGCCACCCGCTTCATGAATAGTAGGCATGAGGCTGGGTTCACACGACCATTTTACATCCGTAATGGACGGAACGTATTTCGGCCGGAAGACCCGGACGGAACACACTGCAGGGAGCCGGGCTCCTAGTATCGATGCTAGGAGTCCCTGCCTCGCTGCAGGACAACTGTCCCGTACTGTAATCATGTTTTCAGTACGGGACAGTAGTTCCACGGAGAGAGGCAGGGACTCCTAGCATCTTACATAACTATGATGCTAGGAGCCCGGCCCCCTGCAGTGTGTTCGGTCCGGGTCTTCCGGCCGAAATACGTTCCGTCCATTACGGACGTAACATGGTCGTGTGAACCCAGCCTCAGAGTGCCTGTTCATCAGTATGTTGCACCTGAGTGATATCCCTCTATGTAGCATTGTGGTTTGTCTGCGTCCTGCCAGGAGGTGTTGTACCTCCCTCATGAGCAGTGATTTTAAACTTCCTATCTCAGTAACTAATTATTTGGTGCATTCAAGCTTGTTTAAAGGGTTAGGTGGTAAGTATTCCCTAGTAATTGCTCAGCTTTAAAGACCTAAACAAACAGCAGCGGATTGGATGTAATTCTGATTTAGATTGTTGCTAAAAATTGTGCTGTGACTTCCCACTGGGAGAGGGGCAGAGAGAGCTACTTTAGTAAATGCTAAATACTTGTTAGTAACAGAAAATCCTTATGTTTTGGCACAGTACTGGGAACTTTGCCCATACATATTACGTGTATCAATATATATTTTTGAGGGGGGGGGGGGGCAGATAGCTTTGTATTTACTAATGCTTTACAAGTCAAATATACCCCAATTCATTTCTGATTTGCACAGCTTTTATCCTGAGTAGGATCTAAATTCAAAACTGAAAAAAAGAGTTATCCAGCAATACAATTCAGGGACATAACCGCATGTGGAGAGCAGGTGCAATCACATTATAGTCTTCCACCAAAATTCTGCTGACTCTCTATTTCCTCACTTTTATAGCATTAAATTCATATAAAAAGCAATGCATGCATTTCTATAAATAGGAGGCAGAACATGGATTCATAAAACATCAACTCGTACATTCTCGGTTTGTGTCCCTGCCCTGATCTATGTTTTAAGAATTTTTGAGTAATGAGGACTGTGAGGAAACGAGTCGGGAATTGTTTTGTTTCCGAGTTCTTGAGTTCCTCTCCATTCGCATCCCTACTTTATAACTTTATTATCCTCCTATGCTTGTTCATCATTGCACAGATTGATGCACGAGCTGTCTGCCCGGATCCGCTGAACTATTTGGTTTCCACGAGAAACCCGATTAAAAAAATATTACAAGTCCTGTAAACTGTAGTGGATGTGTATAGTATCACTAGGACTAACAGAGTATCAACACCAAATGTATACTTCTTGGAAGACTCTCGATCTCCTATGTTCCTGTCTCGGATTGTTGGGTAGTAAACATAATGGACCTCATTTATCAAAACTGTCCAGCAAAAACCCTAGCCTTGTTGCCCATAGCAACCAATTACAGTGCAGGTTTTCATTTGTCCAGAAATTGAAGCTGATTTCTGATTGGTTGCTACGGGCTATAAGGCCAGTTTTTCCGTTGGACAGTTTTGACAAATGAGGTCCAATGAGGAACATATTCAGGTGTCATTCAGTATGAAGATTAATGTCCGACTCCGACACATGACACCGAATGGAACTGGAATTTTCCTCCTTGAAATAGAACATGGCAATAACATTTGATTCCCAAGAGAACCTCTGAGCAGGTCCCCGGTCTAATCCTATCTCTGCCATGTTGCAAAAACTAGAAATAAAAAAAAAAACAGCTAAAAAGCAGAAAAAAAAATATGTATTATTTAGGATGAGGACTTGGTGGCCATCACAGCTCCCATAGGGGTTATAAACCTGCTCACAGTCTGAATGGCAATTCTATCTGTATACACTGCAGTAAGGAGCATGGCTATCACTATGTCACCAGGCAGATTTGTCATTCAGGACAATAGAAAAGGTGAGTGACAACACCTGTGGGGGCTGTAATACTGACAATATTGACAATGACCCAGCTTTTTCAGATTAAAGGGGTTGTCCAGTTTAGAAAACCTGTTATCAAACACCCTATTAGGCAATCCGGAGTTAATACAGGGGAGTCCTCTGTTCAGGATCCTCTTGGCCCTAGTGTAGAGCGGTTACAAAGAGCGTCTCTCGCTCTGGAGGACCAGTCCTGTCCAGCATTAAACAGACAACACATTGATATGAATGGATACTGTGTAATGCTTAATTTCCCCTGTGGTGGCGCTGCAGAGAAATTGAACACTTATTCCAGGATTCCCTACAGATTACAGCGGATCGCTGCGGGCACCATCAGTGGGACAATTTGCGATGAGCTCATTGTCAAGGAAACCCTTCTAACAAGTAGAGGTTGCCTAAAGCAGAGAACCCCTTTAAACTAAGAAAAGAACTGGAATAGATTTTTGAATAACTAAAAAAGTTATATTCCGACCATTGACATTTATGGCGTATCAGTAAAATAAGACATGTGCGGCTGATAGGTGGGGGTCCTCTAGCTCGACTATTCCTTTAACTACCATAGAGAGCAATGCACATGGTTGGACGGCTGTCTTCTGCTTCTCTCATTCTTGACCATCGTTGGCCATTTTGCTTGACACAACGGGGTCACAGGAGACTTGTTCTCCTGGAAGGTGAGGGACCCCCCTTTATCATACATAACACATTAGGCGATATATCCCTTTAACCAAGTGACATATATAAATATATATGTAAAATAGATTTATTTTTTATTTTAGGGGGAAAATCTGGGTGAGATGTCTAGAGAGGCTTAAAATACTTAATTTCAGCACATGGAAACGGGAGCAATGAGGAGAAGTTTTCCATCTTCACAAGAACAAATATAACAATAGTACAGTAGACAAAGACTTCACACGAAGCAGATTACACAAATCAAAGCCCGGTGATTAATACTGAGTCAAACACGCGGCAGGAGCAGTGATTCATATCTGTAGTGCCATAGCTCCGGGGCAGCTCCCCAGCCCAGATTTCTTTATTAAGGCCTTGTACCATTTTGTCTCCGGTGAAAAGTGGTTGTCTTCTGCAATTGAATATTGCTTTATGTAGTTCATAACCTCGCACGGCAAAGTAAAGTCTTTCAGTGTTGCTTTCAGGCAAGAAAAATAAGACACTGCTCACATTCGAGCTATACCGTGTTATGTTTTTTTTTATTTTATTTTTTATTGAAAGTTTTATGGACCTGTGTGGCTGCTGTCACGTTGTATTCATGAAAAGAGCGTGCAGTTATCTGAGACACGAGGATACTAATAAAGGCGTATTATTATTACTTGTGTACTGCCCTGGACACACAGTTTACTTGTGAGTATTAAGATAGAAACATTCTCTAATTCACATTTATCACCGTCATTGCAGCCTGTAGAATATTAGACAGTTTTGGAGTATATCTCATATCTATCTATCTATCTATCTATCTATCTATCTATCTATCTATCTATCTATCTATCTATCTATCTATCTATCTATCTATCTAATATCTATCTATCTAATATCTATCTATCTCATATCTATCGATCTATCTATCTATCTATCTATCTATCTATCTATCTATCTATCTATCTATCTCATATCTATCTATCTATCTATCTATCTATCTATCTATCTATCTATCTATCTCATATCTATGTATGTATGTATGTATGTATGTATGTATGTATGTATGTATGTATGTATCTATCTATCTCATATCTATCTATCTATCTCATATCTATCTATCTATCTATCTATCTATCTCATATCTATCTATCTCATATCTATCTATCTATCTATCTATCTATCTATCTATCTATCTATCTATCTATCTATCTATCTATCTATCTCATATCTATCTATCTATCTATCTATCTATCTATCTAATATCTATCGATCTATCTATCTATCTAATATCTATCTATCTATCTAATATCTATCTATCTATCTATCTATCTATCTATCTATCTATCTCATATCTATCTATCTCATATCTATCTATCTCATATCTATCTATCTCATATCTATCTATCTCATATCTATCTATCTCATATCTATCTATCTCATATCTATCTATCTCATATCTATCTATCTCATATCTATCTCATATCTATCTATCTCATATCTATCTATCTCATATCTATCTATCTCATATCTATCTATCTATCTATCTATCTATCTATCTATCTATCTATCTATCTATCTATCTATCTATCTATCTATCTATCTCATATATCTATCTATCCCATATCTATCTATCTATCTATCTATCTATCTATCTATCTATCTATCTATCTATCTATCTATCTATCTATCTATCTATCTATCTATCTATCTCATATCTATCTATCTATCCCATATCTATCTATCTATCTCATATCTATCTATCTCATATCTATCTATCTATCCCATATCTATCTATCTCATATCTATCTATGTCATATCTATCTATCTCATATCTATCTATCTCATATCTATCTATCTATCTATCTCATATCTATCTATCTATCTATCTATCTATCTATCTATCTATCTATCCATCTCATATATCTATCTATCTATCCCATATCTATCTATCTCATATCTATCTATCTATCTATCTATCTATCTATCTATCTATCTATCTATCTATCTATCTATCTCATATCTATCTATCTCATATCTATCTATCTCATATCTATCTATCTATCTATCTATCTATCTATCTATCTATCTATCTATCTATCTCATATCTATCTCATATCTATCTATCTATCTATCTATCTATCTATCTATCTCTCATATCTCTCTCATATCTATCTATCATCTATCTATCTATCTATCTATCTATCTATCTATCTATCTATCTATCTATCTATCTATCTATCTATCTCATATCTATCTATCTATCTATCTATCTATCTATCTATCTATCTATCTATCTATCTATCTATCCAGGGGCGTAACTAGGAAAGGCTGGGCCCCATAGCAAACTTTTGACTGGGGCCCCCCCTCCCCTGGGTGTCACACAACCCCCCCCCCCTTGTAGATAGTGCTTTTTTTACAGCCAGCCCCCTCTGTGGATAACGCCATACAGCCCCCCTGTAGATAACGCCATACAGCCCCCCCTGTAGGTAACGCCATACAGCCCCCCCTGTAGGTAACGCCATACAGCCCCCCCTGTAGGTAACGCCATACAGCCCCCCCTGTAGGTAACGCCATACAGCCCCCCCCTGTAGGTAACGTCATGCAGCCCCAACCCCCAAAAAAAATCCGACCTATAGTGTCCTACAAAAGACATGTATCCCCTATCCACATGTGTGATCGCTGGCAGCGATAGGGAGAACGGGGGACTGAAAGTCCCCCCGAGTTCTCCATGACTAACCTCTGACTTCCGGCGTCTGTGCAGCTCAATATAAATGAAAGGAGCGCTGGTCACGCATGCGCACAATCGCTCCATTCATTTCTACGGAGCTGCCGACACAGACCCCGGAAGTCCGAGGTTTGTGATGGAGAACTTCAGGGGACTTTCGGTCCCCCGTTCTCCCTATCAATGCCAGCGATCACACATGTATCCCCTATCCATAGGGGATACATGTCTTATGTAGGAACAACCCGTTTAATGGCAGAGCGGGGAGATACCTCGCAACAGAAGGCCAAGTGTTGCGACCTTTGCGACGTAATCGCAGCAACTACGCGGCAAAAAAAAAAAATCACAACTCAGGAAAAAAATGTAAAAAAAACCCCAAAAAACATACTTACCCAGAATGCTCTCCTTCCTGCAGTCCGGCCTCCTGGGATGACGTTTCGTCCCATATGACCGCTGCAGCCTGTCACATAGCCTGTAACATCATCGCAGGAGGCCGGACTACGCGCAGAGAAGACGGAGGGGGTAAGTATTAGCGTTATTTTTCACAGCGCAAATTACGTTCGGAAAAAAGAGCAAAAAAGGTGAGATTTTTCGCACGTAATGTACTGCGGGTTCCAGGTCGGATACGCTGCATGATTTTTACGCAACTTATTCGACCTATGGGAGAACGACCTAATAGGGAAAAATGTGTCAAACAGCAGCTTGTGGGCCGGCGGAGCAGACTTAACATGCTCATCATTTAACTCAAGTGCTACAGCTCTGACCACCATGAGCCTTTAGCTACCCCCCTGGAAATATTAATATAGTTTATCATGTACATTAGGAGACAAATAAGGGAGATTTGAAAATAGTTCTGTAGGGTGCACAAATTTAGGCCTCATGCACACGGCCGGCCGCCGACACCCGCGGGCCACTTTTTAGAGAGCACGGCCCGCAAAATTAGAAAAGTAGGACATACTCCACAATTCCCAGCGCGGTTATACGGCACTGACACATTTTCGGAGCGCTAGAACCTGGAGGGTTTGTAATTGCGGACTGTATTGCGGTCCGCAATTACGGAGTGTTTTTTACAGTCGTGTGCATGGGGCCTAACCAAAATAGCAAACATAGAATTAGATATATTCCCCAACTTGCTAGACACATTTGTCATTCTTACACCACCTCATGACTGGGATTCACGTACATGAAGTCAATGGGTGCGTGAAAACCACGCAGGTCGCACGGAAGCACCTCCGTGCGAACTGCCTCTTTCGCGCACCAGCTGTCAAAAGGATGAATGTAAACAGAAAAGCACCACGTGCTTTTCTGTTTACAAACATCCGAATTGCGTGTCATAATGATGGCGGCTGCGCGAAAAGCACACAGCCGCGCATCATATGATGCTGCCACACGGAGCAGGTAAGTGCTTTTGCGCAGGCAAAACGCCGCGTGTTTTGCGTGCGCAAAAACGCCACGGTCGTCTGAATCAGCCCTTAGTTACATAGTCATGCATGACCCCTGCAATCATTCCAGTAACAGGTCCAGCAAAGGAACATTCGCACTGGACTTCATGCAGCAGGTGATTATTAACCCTCTATAACCCAGACACAGCGGCATCACCATACACACTGTGGATAAGATAGAATATCCACATAACGCAGGCCCTGACCTGGATAGAAACATCAGGCACTGCAAAGCCTGCACCAACTTCTGGTCTGCCCTGTATAATATCGTCCTCTATGCCAAGCTAAACACAAACACCCCCTGTAAGCGTTACACAGGCAACTAGTGCATTTATTACACACAGCAGTAAGCGCACCTATAACATGGCGGCGGCGGCGGCAGGATGCACTGGCACAGAGCTGGTTGTGTTGGTACTTTACCGCCCTCACGGAGCAGCGGGCTCCCCCTCCACCACTGTAGCTGAAGACACAGTCAGTCCGGACACTTCCTGGATCCGAGTTACACAGAGGCTGATGGGAGGAGCTTAGTGTCAGCGCTGTGTGTAATGGCTGAGGGAGCTCTGGTCCGTCCCTCATAGAAGACATAGACTAGCGGCAGTCCTGACTGTACTGTCCTCCGCCCGAAGTCTCGCGTCGTTCGCCCCCTGTCCTCTCCCCTGCCTGAGCACTCCTCCTACCACCTACCGCCGTCCTATTTAACTGCACAGTGTGCAGTGCAGCGGCTATCACCGGGCTCCCGGACACCCCCCCTGCGGCTATCACCGGGCCCCCGGCCCGCTCCCCCCGGATGCCTAGTGTCACGTTAGTGATGATGCTACTAGGCATGAGGGGGCCCGTGCCTCCAGGCCTGGCACATAATGTAATGTGCCTGTCAGGGCGACACGGGCCCCGTAGCAGCTGCTACGGCTGCTACTGTGGTAGTTACGCCACTGTATCTATCTATCTATCTATCTATCTATCTATCTATCTATCTATCTATCTATCTATCTATCTATCTATCTATCTATCTATCTATCTATCTATCTCTCATATCTATCTATCTATCTATCTATCTATCTATCTATCTATCTATCTATCTATCTATCTATCTATCTATCTATCTATCTATCTATCTATCTATCTCATATTTATCTATCTATCTATCTATCTATCTATCTATCTATCTATCTATCTATCATCTATCTATCTATCGATAGAACAAAAATAGGCAGCACTCCGTTTGTAAAGGTGAAAAAAGAGGGTACTTTAATGTCCTATAAGCAACGTTTCAGCTCCTTCCCCTGGAGGCTTGCCCTTCCCCTCTTTTTTCACCTTTACAAACGGAGTGCTGCCTATTTTTGTTCTATATATGATTGGGATTTTGGTCTAATCTCTTGGGCTTGCACCCGCATTATATCGGTGCTCCTGGATCCATCTGTCTATCTATCTATCTATCTATCTATCTATCTATCTATCTATCTATCTATCTATCTATCTATCTATCTATCTATCTATCTATCTATCTATCTATCTATCTATCAGTAATGACAGGGTAGGGAGACAGACAGGTGAGCCCTAATCTACCCGCCACTCAGTCCCTGCCTACTTGCAACGACCCGTCCTAAGCGACGGGGTACAACTGGGCGACGGTCCCTACGCTCAGTAAGTGCAAGACAGACAAAACAGACAAGGGTACACAGAAGCTAGGGAAACGGGGCAGCTGCCCACGGAGACACCGTGAGCAACAAGAGTGGTGAACGAGCCGAGTCAAACCAGGAGAGAGCGAGGTACAAAACGCTGAGCAGGAGAGTGGTCAGAAAGCCAAGGTCAATAACAAGCAGAGGATCAGTAGTACAAGCAGCAGCAGCAGAGCCAGGAAACAAGCATAGAAGAATCACAGGCAAAGGAGGAACAGGAAAGGCAGGTATAAATAGTGGGCGGGAACTAGCTCTTTCTGGCCAGGTTGTGATAGGCTCTCCCACTCCTAAGCCTGCCATCCTGAGTGATGGAAGACGGAGTCAGTCTCACAGACATAGGAGCAGGTGCAGACTGATTGCCCACGGGCGTCGACACAGAACCTGTGTCTGGCAAATCCTTTACACTATCTATCTATCTATCTATCTATCTAATATCTATCTAATATCTATCTCATATCTATCTATCTATCTATCTATCTCATATCTATCTATCTATCTATCTCATATCTATCTATCTATCTATCTCATATCTATCTATCTATCTATCTATCTATCTATCTATCTATCTATCTATCTATCTATCTATCTATCTATCGCATATCTATCTATCTATCTATCGCATATCTATCTATCTATCGCATATCTATCTATCTATCTATCTATCTATCTATCTAATATCTATCTATCTATCTATCTATCTATCTATCTATCTATCTATCTATCTATCTATCTATCTATCTATCTATCTATCTATCTATCTATCTATCTATCCCCTATTGTGGGGGATAGTCCACATCTAGGACATATACATACACTTCCATTTGCAAAAAGGGGTTAATAAGAATAATGTTCTAAAATATATCAAAATGTATACACTGAAAAATTCAAACATATGTAAAAAAAAACAGGTGTTAAACAAGCACTTACCTCTTTCTTAGTAAATTCAGGTGGGTGGTCATTTTTATCATCAATGACAATGGTGGCTGTAGCTGTACCAGTTAATCCCACATCCATGCCCGCCATGTCCTTAGCTTCCACGACCAACTCATACTGGGGGGCTATCAATGTCTGTGACGGAAAACATATCAGTAATTACTATTATTATTATACATGATGATGTAACATAGAGGATATATTGCTGCCTGGTACATAATATAGTAGAATTGACTGTATATGATGCCTATTGTTTGCCAGAGATGGGGGCCATTACTATACCCTTGTAGGTTGCTTTCATTTTAGGAAAATTAAACACATCTACCCATAATTTTATAAATAAATATCTGAAAAGACACTATCTTTGAATTTCGAGAGTATTTAGCAACGGTCAAACCATTTAGTGTTAAGTCATAATTTTACTATCCAGGATAATAAATTCCTACAGATTGTTATAGGAAACAGTCAACAAACTATTTGACAAACACGCCCCCAACAGCTTAGATGATCACCTATAATGCAATGGAAGAGTTAGTACTTATTTTCTTTTAATGTTAAGCACTTTCTGTAAAGAGGATTCTTCATTTAATAAATAACTGCAGCACTGAGGAGACATGGATTGCTGGGAGATTTCAGCTCTGAAGTGAGCAGAATTGCTAATGCAACTTCGACTAGGGCTCAATGGTGACTTTTGGTTGAGTGACTGTCACTGTAGTATCTTAATTTTACCTTATGGGAGATAAATGGTTGAAATTATTATGAGCATGGCAAGCTGCCCCCGATTTTTCCCCTATACAGTAGAGATATATTGAATTTCATTGACATTTAGCATCTTCTCCATGGCTGAGCTGATACATTGCAGCATCTTGTCTCTTTATGGTAAGCATGTAACACCCTGTAGCCAATTGGATCATGTGTTGATTTTGGGGGAGGAAGTGACCATCCATTTGTGCAATTAGATTAGTTAGGACAGGGATGTATGTTACATGGGCAGTGCAATGATGTGAGGAGACCAGGATGGTGTGGTGAAGTTGGAGATCACAGACTGATAGTGGGAGTATCAGGGTGCCCAGCATCACAGAGTATTTCAATGGAAGATTGTGCTTATCTTGTGGGGGGTAGTGACCTGGCTACTCATTTGATTATATTAGAAATGACAGGCCTACACGTGACAGTGGCAGTGTCATGATGTGAGAAATGGAAGGGACATTTGGCAGGTCATATAGAGTGAAAAAAAGAGGGGACCCCCAGCAGCACTCAATGAAAAATAGAGACAAATAGCAGAGGACGCAAGGTGACAGAAATTGGAGAGTGGATCTCCAGCAGGAGAAGAGTGTGTTGATTTTGTGGGAGTTAGTGACCTCTCTGCTCATATTAGTGACACCTGCATCTGACAGGGGCAAAGTTATGGTGTCAAGAGGTTAAATAGAGACATGTGGGAGGGCACCAACTGCTAGTAGAAGGTGCAGTAATGTTTCTAGCAGCACTGAGCATTTCAGGAGAGGAGTGTGCTGTTCATGTGAGAGGCATGGCATTTTAAAATGACAGAACTGTGTGACAGCTCCATGATCATAATGTAAAGAGAAGAATGGAGTCCATTGGGGAGCCAGAGACTGCAAGCTGGCACTTCTACACCCTCTACCACGGATAGCCATAGCTGCTGCTGCCGCCTGAGGTTATTTGTAGTCACAGGGCTCTCACAGTAATTCTGTCTTCAAAGTTATTTGAGAAACAGGTATAATTTGGGGAGAAAAATAAAGTTATATGGAAACAGTTCACGCTCAGTAACCATAAAAAAATCTGCTATCTCAGCTATTCCAAAACATTAGTTTTCAAATTACAATGGAAACATCAAGGCAACATTAGTCCTATTCCCCAGCAGGGGATGTGTAAACCCGCAGAGTAGACATGGTTATTTCTTCAAGAAAAGAAAATTCTACAGCCAGAAAATACCAACTATAGCAGAATAAAAGTGCCCCCTCACTGGCTGTTTTCACCGTCTTTTGTATTTAATAGATTGCTGCTTTCTTCATAGAAGGGTGGTTTTCAATATGATGATTTCTGTGCCAATTTACCAGCTAATGTTGTTTTACGCAGAACAGTTCCATAAGTGGCTGAACATAGACGCTCTGATGGTTTCTTTGCAGGTGCACGAAGAATTCCAAGATAAAGACTTTAAAAAAGTGCAAATTCTGTAAAGATAGATTTAATTCTATGGGATTTATTTAAAAAAAAAAAATTAAGAAAATATAATAAGAGGTTTTCATTTTAAGATGAATTTAACTCAGAATTTAAACGCAGTTATGTTCTTAGGCATAGGGAGGTATGTTCACACGTAAACGGCCAAAAAACGGCCGAAAAATCGGAAGCAGAACGCCTCCAAACATCTGCCCATTTTTTCAGGCGTAATTCGAGGCGTAAAATGCGCGAATTACGTCCATAAATAGGGAGTGTGCACATACCCTTAAGGTATGTGCACACGACCTATTTTCAGACGTAATTCAGGCGTTTTACGCCTCGAATTACGCCTGAAAAAGACGGCTCCAAACCGTCTGCAAGTATCTTCCCATTGAATTCAATGGTTCTTACGATGTACTGTGCAGACGAGGTGTATTTTTACGCGCCACTGTCAAAAGACGGCACGTAAAATTACGCCCGCCTCAAAGAAGTGCATGGCACTTCTTGGGACGTAATTGGAGCCGTTTTTCATTGACTCCAATGAAAAACAGCTCCAATTACGTCCGTAAAATACGCCGCGAAAAACGCGAGTACGAGCAATTACATCTGAAATTCAGGAGCTGTTTTCACCTGAAAACCTTACGGAGCGTCTTTTTACGCTCCGTTTTTTAAAACAGAGGCGTAAAAAGACGCCCCATATGAACTAAATGCTGTTTTTCCCATTGATTTCAATGGGCAGATGTTTGTAGGCGTTCAGCTTCCGTTTTTTCAGGCATTTTTCGAGTCGTAAATACGCCTGAAAACACTGCGTGTGAACATACCCTTAGGGCGGGTTCACACATGGCGGAATTTCACTTAAATTCCGCTGCGGACACTCCGCAGCGTTAATCCGCAGCGGAGCCGTTTCTCCATTGACTTTCACTTTAATTTAGCAGTGTTCGTTTACACGATGCGTACAATTCCGCTGCGGAGCATAGGCTGCGGAGCGGAATTTGGTGTCCGCAGAATGCTCTGTCTGTTGCGGAGCAGTGGCGGACTGGTTGCGGACTCATGGCGGAATTTCTCCATTGACTTCAATGGAGAGTCAAAATTCCGCAATGAAGTCCGCAGATCTTATGTGTGCTGCGGAGCGTATTGTTTTTACTACCATGACATTTCTTCATTCTGGCTGGACCTATGTATTTCTAGGTCTACAGCCAGACTGAGGAAGTCAATGGGGCTCCCGTAATGACGGGAGCGTTGCTAGCAGACGTCTGTAAATAGTCACTGTCCAGGGTGCTGAAAGAGTTACGCGATCGGCAGTAACTGTTTCTGCACCCGGGACAGTGACTACCGATCTCAATATACATGTATCTGTAAAAAAAAATATAAGTTCATACTTACCGAGAACTCCCTGCGTCTGTCTCCAGTCCGGCCTCCCAGGATGACGTTTCAGTGTAAGTGACGGCTGCAGCCAATCACAGGCCAAGCACAGGCTGCAGCGGTCACATGGACTGGAGCGTCATCCAGGGAGGTCGGGCTGGATGCCGAAAGAGGGACGCGTCACCAAGACAACGGGCGGTAAGTATGAATTTCTTTGACTTTCACTAGGGAAAGTGCTGTCCCTTCTCTCTATCCTGCACTGAATAGGGAGAAGAGAAGCACTTTTCCTGCAGTCCGCAGCGGCCAGTCCGCATCAATTTTCTGCACATTTTGTGCAGATCCGCTGCAGAATCTGCAACGCAGATTCTGTGCGGCATTGATGCGGACAGTTGCGGAGGAATTCTGCCATGTGTGGTCATGCCCTTATAGTACTTATATTTTAGTTTATAGGGGGCAGTATTAGTGTATTTATTTTCTAATCCATAGAAGGCAATTGTTTGAAAGTTATATTCTTGTACATACGGAGCATTCTTAGGGCATGACCACACATGGCGGAATTCCTCCGCAACTGTCCGCATCAATGCCGCACAGAATCTGCGTTGCAGATTCTGCAGCGGATCTGCACAAAATGTGCAGAAAATTGATGCGGACTGGCCGCTGCGGACTGCAGGAAAAGTGCTTCTCTTCTCCCTATTCAGTGCAGGATAGAGAGAAGGGACAGCACTTTCCCTAGTGAAAGTCAAAGAAATTCATACTTACCGCCCGTTGTCTTGGTGACGCGTCCCTCTTTCGGCATCCGGCCCGACCTCCCTGGATGACGCTCCAGTCCATGTGACCGCTGCAGCCTGTGCTTGGCCTGTGATTGGCTGCAGCCGTCACTTACACTGAAACGTCATCCTGGGAGGCCGGACTGGAGACAGACGCAGGGAGTTCTCGGTAAGTATGAACTTATATTTTTTTACAGATACATGTATATTGTGATCGGTAGTCACTGTCCCGGGTGCAGAAACAGTTACTGCCGATCGCTTAACTCTTTCAGCACCCTGGACAGTGACTATTTACAGACGTCTCCTAGCAACGCTCCCGTCATTACGGGAGCCCCATTGACTTCCTCAGTCTGGCTGTAGACCTAGAAATACATAGGTCCAGCCAGAATGAAGAAATGTCATGGTAGTAAAAACAATACGCTCCGCAGCACACATAAGATCTGCGGACTTCATTGCGGAATTTTGACTCTCCATTGAAGTCAATGGAGAAATTCCGCCATGAGTCCGCAACCAGTCCGCCACTGCTCCGCAACAGACAGAGCATGCTGCGGACACCAAATTCCGCTCCGCAGCCTATGCTCCGCAGCGGAATTGTACGCATCGTGTAAACGAACACTGCTAAATTAAAGTGAAAGTCAATGGAGAAACGGCTCCGCTGCGGATTAACGCTGCGGAGTGTCCGCAGCGGAATTTAAGTGAAATTCCGCTATGTGTGAACCCGCCCTTATAGTAGTTAAATTCTTGTATATAGGAGCAGTATTATAGTAGTTATATTCTTGTATATAGGGGGAGTATTATAGTAGTTATATTCTTGTACATAGGGGAGCAGTATTATAGTAGTTATATTCTTGTATATAGTGGCAGTATTATAGTAGTTATATTCTTGTATATAGGGGGTAGTATTATAGTAGTTATATTCTTGTATATAGTGGGCAGTATTATAGTAGTTATATTCTTGTATATAGGAGCAGTATTATAGTAGTTATATTCTTGTATATAGTGGGCAGTATTATAGTAGTTATATTCTTGTATATAGGAGCAGTATTATAGTAGTTATATTCTTGTATATAGGAGCAGTATTATAGTAGTTATATTCTTGTATATAGGGGCAGTATTATAGTAGTTATATTCTTGTATATAGGGAGCAGTATTATAGTAGTTAAATTCTTGTATATAGGAGCAGTATTATAGTTGTTATATTCTTGTATATAGGAGACAGTATTATAGTAGTTATATTCTTGTATATAGGGAGCAGTATTATAGTATTATATTCCTGTATATAGGAGCAGTATTATAGTAGTTATATTCTTGTATATAGGAGCAGTATTATAGTAGTTATATTCTTGTATATAGTGGGCAGTATTATAGTAGTTATATTCTTGTATATAGGAGCAGTATTATAGTAGTTATATTCTTGTATATAGGGCCAGTATTCTAGTAGTTATATTCTTGTATATAGGGAGCAGTATTATAGTAGTTAAATTCTTGTATATAGGAGCAGTATTATAGTAGTTATATTCTTGTATATAGGAGGCAGTATTATAGTAGTTATATTCTTGTATATAGTGGCAGTATTATAGTAATTATATTCTTGTATATAGAGGCAGTATTATAGTAATTATATTCTTGTATATAGGGGGCAGTATTATAGTAGTTATATTCTTGTACATAGGGGACAGTATTATAGTAGTTATATTCTTGTATATAGGGCCAGTATTATAGTAGTTATATTCTTGTATATAGGGAGCAGTATTATAGTAGTTATATTCTTGTATATAGGAGACAGTATTATAGTAGTTATATTCTTGTATATAGGAGGCAGTATTATAGTAGTTATATTCTTGTATATAGTGGCAGTATTATAGTAATTATATTCTTGTATATAGAGGCAGTATTATAGTAATTATATTCTTGTATATAGGGGGCAGTATTATAGTAGTTATATTCTTGTACATAGGGGACAGTATTATAGTAGTTATATTCTTGTATATAGGAGGCAGTATTATAGTAGTTATATTCTTGTATATAGGGGACAGTATTATAGTAGTTATATTCTTGTATATAGGGGCAGTATTATAGTAGTTATATTCTTGTATATAGGGGAAGTATTATAGTAGTTATATTCTTGTATATAGGGGCAGTATTATAGTAGTTATATTTTTGTATATAGGGGGCAGTATTATAGTAGTTATATTCTTGTATATAGGGGGCAGTATTATAGTAGATATATTCTTGTATATAGGAGCAGTATTATAGTAGTTATATTCTTATATATAGGGGCAGTATTATAGTAGTTATATCTTGTACATAGGAGGCAGTATTATAGTAGTTATATTCTTGTATATAGGAGACAGTATTATAGTAGTTATATTCTTGTATATAGGAGCAGTATTATAGTAGTTATATTCTTGTATATAGGAGCAGTATTATAGTAATTATATTCTTGTATATAGAGCCAGTATTATAGTAGTTATATTCTTGTATATAGGGGCAGTATTATAGTAGTTATATTCTTGTATATAGGGGGCAGTATTATAGTAGTTATATTCTTGTATATAGGGGCAGTATTATAGTAGTTATATTCTTGTATATAGGAGGCAGTATTATAGTAGTTATATTCTTGTATATAGGGGACAGTATTATAGTAGGTATATTCTTGTACATAGGGGGCAGTATTATAGTAGTTATATTCTTGTATATAGGGGGCAGTATTATAGTAGTTATAGTCTTGTATATAGGAGCAGTATTATAGTAGTTATATTCTTGTACATAGGGGGCAGTATTATAGTAGTTATATTCTTGTGTATAGGGGCAGTATTATAGTAGTTATTTCTAGTATATAGGAGCAGTATTATAGTAGTTATATTCTTGTATACAGGGGGGCAGTATTAAAGTAGTTATATTCTTGTATATAGGAGGCAGGATTATAGTAGTTATATTCTTGTATATAGCAGCAGTATTATAGTAGTTATTTTCTTGTATATAGGGGCAGTATTATAGTGGTTATTTTCTTGTACATAGTAGGTAGTATTATAGTACCGTAGTTATATTCTTGTACATAGGAGGCAGTATTATATTAGTTATATTCTTGTACATAGGGAGAGTATTATAGTAGTTATATTCTTGTATATAGGGGGTAGTATTATAGTAGTTATATTCTTGAATATAAGGGGAGTATTATAGTAGTTATATTCTTGCACATAGGGGTCAGTATTATAGTAGTTATATTTTTTTGCACAATTGGGTCAGTATTATAGTAGTTATATTCTTGTATATAGGGGCAGTATTATAGTAGTTATATTCTTGTACATAGGAGGCAGTATTATAGTAGTTATATTCCTGTATATAGGGGCAGTATTATAGTGGTTATTTTCTTGTACATAGGGAGCAGTATTATAGTAGTTATATTCTTGTACATAGGTGGCAGTATTATAGTAGTTATTTTCTTGTACATAGGTGGCAGTATTATAGTAGTTATATTCTTGTATATAGGGGGCAGTATTATAGTAGTTATATTCTTGTATATAGGAGGCAGTATTATAGTAGTTATATTCTTGTATATAGGAGGCAGTATTATAGTAGTTATATTCTTGTATATAGGGGCAGTATTATAGTAGTTATATTCTTGTATATAGGGGCAGTATTATAGTAGTTATATTCTTGTATATAGGGGGCAGTATTATAGTAGTTATATTCTTGTACATAGGGGGCAGTATTATAGTAGTTATTTTCTTGTACATAGGGAGCAGTATTATAGTAGTTATATTCTTGTACATAGGAGGCAGTATTATAGTAGTTATTTTCTTGTACATAGGGGGCAGTATTATAGTAGTTATATTCTTGTACATAGGGGGCAGTATTATAGTAGTTATATTCTTGTATATAGGAGGCAGTATTATAGTTGTTATATTCTTGTATATAGGAGGCAGTATTATAGTAGTTATATTCTTGTATATAGGGGCAGTATTATAGTAGTTATATTCTTGTATATAGGGAGCTGTATTATAGTAGTTATATTCTTGTATATAGGGGCAGTATTATAGTAGTTATAGTCTTGTATATAGGGGGCAGTATTATAGTAGTTATATTCTTGTATATAGGGGGCAGTATTATAGTAGTTATATTCTTGTACATAGGGGGCAGTATTATAGTAGTTATATAGTAGTTATATTCTTGTACATAGGGGCAGTATTATAGTAGTTATATTCTTGTACATAGGGGGCAGTATTATAGTAGTTATATTCTGGAGATTATGGTAACATCCAGTGCTTATTTATCTGGTAAAAGAGTTTAGTGTGCAAATCCAAGTATTACCAGTTTTCTAGTAAGTAAGTAGAGCTGAGCTGCAACACTAGACAAAGCCCATGGATAAGACTCATGCTGTTTATGAAAAAAAAAAACAACACAAAAAATACCCTGTAGACATTTTTCTAAGCTCATACAACTCCACATTGACCAATTACTAACATCTCATTAGAGATCTTTCCAATAAATCCTGTTTTTTTCAAATCCAAGTCAGTTTTGCATTTCAGGACCTTGGACAGAGCTACAAAAGCCACAATTACAACAGACAAACTGATAAAGTCGAGACATAAAAGGAAGGGGCTACAAGTGGCTGATTAACATGAAACAACAGCTAAAAGGTTATACTGTCATTCTGCTATGGACCAGTTCATATTTATTCCAAGTAATGATTCTGACCGGTTAACGAATAATTCTCATTAACAAGAAGCCGTGTTGAGTAATAATAGTGTCTTTAAAAAGAACAAAGAGTAACTAAGCAATGAACTATGACTGTGATCTTAAAAGTCAAAATATAAGCCAGCACTCAACAGAAGATAATAATTAAATGGGCTCCAAATAAAAGATGTTGGTTGGACGGGTCATGTGAGGGTTTACTGGAGAGTTCACTTAGAATAGATGAGTTTTAATAATTGGGTTTTCTTTTGGTGCTTCCATGGTGTTCTTGTCCTATTCTCGGACTGTTGTCTACCACTGGAGATTCCAAATGTCTATGAAAAATTGTTAGAAGTTGTGACCATTTGTGTTGAACCTAGTCATCAAAAACTGCAGAACAGCTGGACTGGATATGTTGGATATTTTTGACTTTGACTTGAATAATGTTCATGGAGTTTCCAGCCTATCAAAGACTACCGATCAGTAAAACGGGTATACTCAATTAAAATTGGTGGAGCTTATATATATTGCCCAAACGTTCTGATATTTACTTAGAAATCTATAGCATCATCAATTATCTTCACCAAATAATGCTGTCTAACTTAATGATGGTGAGGTAGGTTGTCCTATCTGAGGTATGAACAAACAGTTGTCTATTAGTCTTTATGAGAAACGGGTCCCGTGTCTATCACTCCACCAGACGAAGCAACGGCAGACTGAACGGGAAGGTGGCCACCCACGTGCACAGCTCTTTCCTTCAAGTGTATGGGAGTTACAACAAGCTGGCTTGCGTTCTGCCAGTGATCTCATCTGAACAGGGGTCAGGGGACCCACGTTCCTAATAAGTGAGGGTCTCAGAGGAGGGACTCCCACCTATCAGACATTTATGGCATATAAGGTGAATATGCAATAATTTCTGGGATGAGAATACCCCCTTAAGACTTAGGAGGACATCAAGATAATGCCTCTACTGGTTCATGATCCTCCAAAGCAGCAGCTAAATATTTCCCCCTTACATAAAAAGGATTGGGTAAAGGCGTTGTATTTATCAGCACTGCCCAGAATTTCACATAACAGTCTGTTATGATTTTTTTTTTACATCTTTATAGTATCTTGTGTGACTTTTTGCATGAAAATTAGAAAGGAAGCTTAGACATAGGCCGTGTCTTATGGGAGGGGGGGGGGGGTACTGTTAATCTTTTTTATTTTACTTTGTTGTTTCTATTATTTATTTTTTAGCGATTCGAATCGAAAAATTGTAAATTAATAACAAATTTACTAAAAAGATCATCTCTAAGGTTTTACATAAAAAAGAATCATAACTACTGTTCTGTCATTCATGGATACTTATTTTCGGAAATTAATTATTTCTATTTTGCATATATTACCAAGAGACCTGCCAAGCATCTTAAATAGAAAATGATAGATTTGCAGATTAACACCTTGTAGATGTGAATGATTTCTGAAAGTAGAAAACCTTTAGGGGGCCTCAATTTTTATTGTAGGCAGGACCAAATATAGATTAAAGATCCTCGTGGGTGCAACATTTGAGTTTGGACCGTTACTAATCACTATAAGACCTGGAAAGTGAGCCTAAGCTGGACATATATGTATACGTATATACGTATACGTCCAGGTACAAGGGTGTACAAGATATCCAGGTACAAGTGTGTAACTCTTAGTCATGTGCAAATACAATGGAGACCCATGAGTTTTGGGAGTTTGAGATCTCCACTCATTCCATCTTGCGTTCTGCCAATCTTTAATGATGAGGGAGGTACGGAAGGAGATGGGAAAAGCTTTGGTATCCCCTTTACCTTGGGCTCTTTAGTAGCCCATGGGGGGGTCCTATCAATAGTTACGCCATTGGAACAGTTCCATCAACTTCACTTTCCTGTAGTGTAGGCATGATAACCATAAGTTTCAACAGCTTTCTCTCTGTGAACCCTGAAATTGGTATTTTCCAAATCCCTGAGTGGTAATTGCCTTCCCTGCCATCCTTCCTATGATACTTGTAAATAAAACCTTTAGGGACACTCAATTTTTTTTGTAGACAGGACCACATATAGATTAAAGATCCTCGTGGGCGGAATATTTGAGCTTGGACCGTTCGCATTCACTAGAAGACCTGGAGAGTGAACAAGCTGGATTTTCCAGAAGTGAATAAAGCACCACAACGCCATTCTTCAGACTTTCCTTATACAAATCTTTAGATGCCTTGCAGCTTAATAGGATGTGTAATTAAAGAGGCTCTGTCACCAGATTTTGCAACCCCTATCTGCTATTGCAGCAGATCGGCGCTGCAATGGAGATAAGAGTAGCGTTTTTTTTGTTTTTTTTAAAACGAGCATTTTTGGCCAAGTTATGACCATTTTTATATTTATGCAAATGAGACTTTCTAAAGTACAAGTGGGCGTGTTTAAAGTTAAAGTACAACTGGGCGTGTTTAAAGTTAAAGTACAACTGGGCGTGTATTATGTGTGTTACATCTGGGCGTTTTTACTTCTTTTACTAGCTGGGCGTTGTGAATAGAAGTGTATGATGCGGACGAATCAGCATCATCCACTTCTCTTCGTTACCACCCAGCTTCTGGCAGTTCAGACACAGCGTGTTCTCGAGAGATCACGCTGTGACGACACTTCCTGCCCCAGGTCCTGCATCGTGTCAGACGAGCGAGGACACATCGGCACCAGAGGCTACAGTTGATTCTGCAGCAGCATCAGCGTTTGCAGGTAAGTAGCTACATCGACTTACCTGCAAATGCCGATGCTGCTGCTGCAATAGGAGATAGGGGTTGCAAAATCTGGTGACAGAGCCTCTTTAATATAATGGAGTGACATTACTGCCTTCCTTATTTTAAGATAGCCAAAAATGGAGAAGTCAGACTTTCGGCTCTATGGTGCAACGCAAATGTGACAAGTCCTCTCAATTGGATAAGAATGGAAGAATTATTTCTATTGTAGGGACATTGATAAGGAGGAAATTGGGAGAGTAGAGGACATTGGGAGGGGGATGGGCATTGGTTGGGTTTTAAAAATGCTTAGGCTGGGCGTATAAATGAAGAGTATGAGCACAGACTGCTTAGGGTCCTCAAACTCAGCTTGTGGATGAGAGCACCTACCTGGACAAGGACCATCCTTCCATATCTATCACATTAAAGAAGAACCAAATATTTTGCAGGAACACCAACTACTGAAAAGGATACTGTCTGATCTACCTATGTATGAACATATTTATTTTCCGGCTTAGTAGCTATAGTATACTATAAAATAAATGTTTTTGGGCTATGGACTGTGGGTTAATTTATTTTTGTATGTACGCAAAAAGAGATGGCTTAAAATGGAATGGGTTGTCTAGATATGGACAGTGGTCAGTCTTACACAACATTGACTCTCATAAGATGCTAAAGGATTTTTAGCAAGAGTTTAATAGATCCTTTAAACTAGAACTTTCCTAAACAGTATACTGTCCAGTCATTGTTGCTTGGAATGGAAGCAGAAGAAAATAGCCATATATTGTAGAATAGGATGCATTGATAGACTGATGTGCTGCTATGTAAGGGACTCTAAAGATATCCAGGTACAAGGGTGTAACTCTTAGTCATGGGGCCCCATAGTGCAAATAAAATGGAGACCCATGAGTTTCGGGAGTTTGAGATCTCCACTCATTCCATCCTGCGTTCTGCCAACCTTTAATGATGAATGAGGTATGGAAGAAGATGGGCAAAGCTTTGGTATCCCCTTTACCTTGGGCTCTTTAGTAGCCCATGGGGGGTGCTATCAATAGTTACGCCATTGGAACAGTTCCATCAACTTCACTTTCCTGTAGGGTAGGCTTGATAACTGTAAGGTTCAACAGCTAACTCTATGACCTATGGCATTAGTATGTTCCAAATCCCCGAGAGGTAATTGCCTTCCCTGCCATATTCCCATGATACACAAGATATTCTAACTTTTGCTCCCCAGAGGCAATGTGCTCTAGAGTATTGTCCAGAAATACTGTCTTGTATGCTGTAATTCCTTTGGCATAATGCAGAGCTAAAAAGATTGTTATTCACAGCGCTAAGGTATATAAATGTTAATCATAGTAGTTAAAACCACATATACCATCTAGTGCACGTATTTCTGCGGAATGCAGACACATAAAATATAATCCTTCAAAGTGCAGAAAATGAGACAGCGTGAGGCAGACATAACACCTATGCTTTCCTTTTACCACACATGAAATGCTCAAGAGATGACTAGAAATACCACCCCCCACCCTGCATCAAATTCATCATCCTACCTTTGCCCCCTGCTGGGGTTCTACTGTTGCAAATGTACAAAATGTTTGGAAAGGGGGTGTTATCCACGGCTCATCTCCAGGTACTGAGCCAGATTACGGGCAAAGTCAGTGGGATACAATTGTAACAGGAGAAAATAAAAATCGCTGAGCCCATAAATAGGCAATTACAGTAAACTTGGGTAAGACGCAAGGTGACAACGAAGTTGAAAAAAAGTTAATATTAAATGTCTGTAAATAGAAGAGCAAAGTAGATTGTAAATAATCACTCAAAGCGAATGCATTGGGAGTCGTGAATTGTGTATCGGTAATGCGAAATGCGACACTGTTTAGAAAGTCGCTGTTATTGTTGGCCGATGCTCCTGCCGGAAATAGTAAACTTTTTGAAAATTTAGAACTATTATATGGTGCATTGCATGCAACTATTTGAACCTCAAGGGCATACATACCATGGAGGCGGATGTTATGGGACTCTTGGAAAGAGGTTGGTCCCCTCCCCATTACTAATGGGTGAC
Organism: Rhinoderma darwinii; assembly: GCF_050947455.1. Lineage (NCBI taxonomy): Eukaryota > Metazoa > Chordata > Amphibia > Anura > Rhinodermatidae > Rhinoderma > Rhinoderma darwinii. Next base: position 91,131,398 of record NC_134695.1, read on the forward strand.
CCATATAAAATTCTATTATATGGACACTATATTTGATTGTAGAAATTAATACATTTTCTGAAACTTTTTGTAAACTGGAATCGGAGTATTTTTTTTAATGACATTTTCCCTCTACAATGCCATTCAAGTATTTTCTTATTTCCTCATCTGAGCTTTATCAGATAATATTTCATTGTACCCTGTTGAAGAAATCAATATGACAGCTGAGTCTCATAATTTAACTTCAACAAATGTCAAAAAGCTGAAAATAAGGCTGAAAAATAGATGTTCACAGGACACAAAAGAGGAAAAAAAGAACCAATTACCAATAATAGTTTACTATTGTCTTTGAGATAGATTTATTGTTGGATGATGATAAAGGGGTTCTTTAAGACAAGCAGGTTTCCTCCATTGGACATGACATATGCTTGCATGGTATAATGTGTAAGATGTAGGGATTCAGTCCCTATAGATGTACGGAGTGAATTCCTACATTATACGTAGGGTCAAAGGCGTAATTTGAAGCTCCTAAGCCCCATGGCAAAATCTGTAAAAGGTCCTTCAACTACCATGTGGAATTTATATCACTGGTGTCTTCTTATGTGGTTAAGGGGACTCTGCACCCCATGTAGCTACACTATAGGCATTTATGGGTTATGGGGAATAAGGCTCTTTGTACACGAGTCTCTGAAACAACCCAAAAGTCATCAACCTCAGCATTAAGTGATCTTCGAGTGGGATTGTGATCTGCTGAACCTAATGGACCTTGGTGGCCTGCCTTTGGATTGCTTCAGTACCTGGACTCACCAGGGGTTCCCCTCATGGGCCAGTCTGACCCATTTAGAAGAGGTTAAACATAGAGCTCCATCGCTTTTGTGCCTTTGGATTTTTACTAGAGATTATTTTTGGTATCAGGCTTTCTCACCATAGTTAAATCCAGGTAGTTTTAGAAATAAGACTTCCTGTTGTGTCTGAAATGAATCGGCAAATGATACTGACTCTTCCCGCGGACAAGCAAAGGAAATCACAAGACTGGGGCTTTGTTGTTATTGAGATATCATTCTTGAATATAAATTGAGCTAATTTTAAATCATCAGAGGGAAATCAAGTAAAAAGAATTTCAATTGTCCTATTGCTCCCTTGGAAATGAAAGAAAGGTATTTCAAACAAGGAGAATGTGATAATGGTGCAGCAAGAATATTCCGTGATAAAAGGAAATGGGTAAAATAATGCTCCAGCGCCGACTTCCTTCAACTGAATGTACGGTAGATTCAAGACGTTGCTTTATGAAATCTTTACCATTCTGTCAACTATTATATTGTACCCAATGTACTGTTTCGGAAGCAACATTTTCTATGTCATTGTGCTAGGACTATGTAACTTCACAGACAACAAAAATGTACAGTAAATTTTCACTTTTAAGGCGCTCCCAGTCCTATGAGCAATTTACAGCATGGTAGAAGTGACTACATGGAGCTCTATTATGGAGCTCTAGTGCAGTCATTCTTTCTTCTTTGCACTAGAAGGATTGAAGCTCACCACCAAGGAGAAGGTCAGATTGAATTGCGCATGACACCAGCTCTACAGACTAGTGGTGGTAGCATGGCACTACAGCATCTAGCAAATGCCACACTGCCAAACTAAAAATGGCTGGGATATGAGAATGGTCAGCTAGTGGTCAAGGCATCGAGAGGATTACTGGAGCACCTCGATTCTAGCAGTCTCTGCCACCAGTCCATAAGTCCATATCTCCATTTCCACTTGTTCACGTTTTGGTGGAAAGTTGCCAAAAATTTAGGTTTCACATTTTTGATCACAGTCAACTGCCAAGAAGAGCTCATCTCCAAGCCTGTTATACATTCATACCTTATTCATGCCTCAAGAAGAGTTGCATTTAGCTCCGCAAGCCTTACATGACCAGAAAAATACGTCAAATGATCTCCTCTGCCATTGCTCTTGCACCCAGCCCATCTACCGATCCTCATCATTTCATCATGTATGCCATAACCTGGCAAACAATGATGTCAAGTACGTTTGATGACATCACACTAAAACATTTCATCAGAAAATTGTAATTCATACTCTATGATCTTTAACACCGACAAAAAAATTGGGTACATGTAAGTCAAAGAGACAACCACTGTGACCAAATGTTCCCAGAGTGATTGTCACTTCCCTTCCCCTAAATGAATGGTTACGAAATTCTGTTAGCCCTACAGGAAAACCCATCGAACCAAGGAGTCTGAATGAGACCTAGAGGTGGACCTCCGCTTGAAGCTCTTGAAGGTCACCCAAGTTCATTCTTTGAACATCTAACAATAAGTGACATCAATGCTCCTGGCATGTTGAGATTTCTTTCCACGGTTCTGGTGCCCTCGGAATCAAGCTCTCCTTGGTTTAAAGGTATTTGTAAAGTGGCAAAAAAATCAGTAAAACTCAGACGTCAGTCAATGATGTTGAACTAAGCATATGGGCCGAGCAAATATGAATAGTGCTTGGAGATAGTAAAAAATCCAAACGGTTAGGTTCTTGCTTACAGACCAATGACTATTTCCGCACATTTTAAAAAGATATCAGCTACCAAAGCCGTCGTTCACATGAGGAAAAGGTCAGGAACAATTCGTAAGGGAAGAAAGCATCTTATCTCCAGCATTTACTTTGTTTGTGCCCTGTGTTCAGTATGTGATGGACTTAGTTGAATAGCTGGACAAAGGGCCAACAATGGAGGACACTGCTATAGTAACGGGGCATCGATTGTAAGACGGCGTTGGTTTGTACAGAACTTTCTTTGTTATCGGTAGTGTGGAAAACCTTGGAGCGTTTATGGAAGATTGTTAACTTTATCTTGGTAACAGCAACCTAGGAGATTATTTCTTCTATTGGGAATTCTTACTATGACTGACCTGTGTTTTTTAGTTAACTACTTGTTTAGTTTTTTACTTGTTTATTTGTGTCAACAGCTTCTGCGGGTTTTTCTCCATGTAGGTGACCACACTGGGGGGAGGCAGGGGTATGCTTGTACCAATCCATAATAGGAAGCTTATTGTACCCCATGGACAGAGAATTGCCTTGTGGTCCCCCAGCGAGCAATGTTGGGGTCCAGAGAAGGATCATCTTCTATAAATTAAAGGGGTTATACACTTTGGGCAATTCCTTTCCATGCCTTATGGGGCACATGGAAATAATAGATACGCTACCTTTCAGGAATCCCTTTCAATAAGTTGTGGCTTCTTGCTTTGCAGGAACACTGGTGTCTATGCGTGGTGACTAAAGGGGAATGGAGCATTTACCAACCGGTTCTCCTGGATATAGTTGCGGATCGCAGGGGTCCCAGCAACAGGACTCCTAATAATGTGATATTCCCTAGGGAGTCGGGACCTGTCCATAGTAGACAACTAGATTAAATGTACCACTTATGATGGAGTTGTTTCAAAAGCAGAAGACCACTCTCCTATCTCTGTAGGACCTATAGTATGGTTCATCCTGAGCATCCAGGTTCATGAATAGAATTCCAGAAATAAGATGAACACTGACACAATGGCTGAGTATTAGGAGACATGGTGAGCATACAAAATAGTTACGTGACAGTGAGGGCAGTAACTAGGAAAGAATGGGCCCCATAGCAACCTTTTGACTGGGCCCCCTCCCCTCGGTGCTACACGGCGCCCCCTGTAGCTAGTACCATACAGCCCCCCTGTAGATAGTGTCACACAGCCACCCCCTTGTAGATAGTGCCATACAGCCCCCTGTAGATAGTGCCCCCACCTCCCCCTTGTAGATAGTGCTGAATATCCCACCTCCCCTTGTAGACAGTGCCCCCACCTCCCCTTGTAGATAGTGCCATACAGCCTCCCACCACCCCCTTGTATAGTGCCATACAGCCTCCCACCTCCCCCTTGTAGATAGTGCCCTACAGCATCCCACCTCCCCTTGTAGACAGTGCCATACAGCCTCCCACCTCCCCCTTGTAGATAGTGGCATACAGCCTCCCACCTCCCCCTTGTAGATAGTGGCATACAGCCTCCCACCTCCCCCTTGTAGATAGTGCCATATAGCCTCCCACCTCCCCCTTGTAGATAGTGCCATACAGCCTCCCACCTCCCCTTTGTAGATAGTGCCATACAGCCTCCCACCTCCCCCTTGTAGATAGTGGCATACAGCCTCCCACCTCCCCCTTGTAGATAGTGCCATACAGCCTCCCACCTCCCCCTTGTAGATAGTGCCATACAGCCTCCCACCACTCCCTCGTAGACCGTGCCCCCAAACAAATAAAACCAAGAAATTATACTCACCTAGGCACCGTTCCCACCACGAACAGAGCTGCACCACAACGCCGACCGGATCCTTGTGTAGGCCGGCGTGATCCATTGACGTCATCGCACTGGCCTGCGCAGGGGTCCTGTCCTGCCTGTAGCCTAGTAAATGGTGGAGCAGGGAGATACTAAATTTGTAACAGCTGGAGAGCGATAGGTCGGGGAACACTGTTTTACGCCACTTAACAAATGAATGGCTCCAACTCTATGCCTCGTCTTTATTAATATTTTTCCCTCTGCTCTTCTGATATCGGTTTGCTTAGGTCAGTTGGGAAATAATTGGCCCCCTGTATCATGAGGCCGCACAAAATGAACCCAGTGATTTATTTTAAATGACCGAAAGTTAGGGAGAATAATAAAGTGCAAAAAATTGAAAAGAAAAAAAAAAGCAGAGCCTATAATCCCCTAATATAATATCAGTGTATCGTCTGTAATTCCTGCGCTGTAACCCAGATACAAAAACCCATAGAGGTAGCGGCTGAATTATTATCCCGTCAATTAACACCTCCCTCCCAAAAATAAAACCATTCCGCATGATGGATGAAGGGAAAATAAAGCAAATCACCGGAGAAGGCTTCTCTCTCGAGGTTTCCATAACTTTGCAGGAGATTAATAGAGCTGAAATCTACTAGTTTTGCTTTGTTCTCAGGACTTTCCTTACATAATAGCGGGGATTTATTGTCTCAGCATGGTCTTTAAGATGTCAGAAAGGTGAGGACTGCGACATATCTATTAAAATGTAATTTGTTGCTGGCGCCACTGTCGTATACTGCCACCAGGGCTGTGGAGCAACCACATACATATCTTTACAAGGCCATGTCATCCATGTTATTGCAATACAGAAGCACCATCAAGACCAAGTGGAACAGTTTCACGAAGTGGGGAGGAAATAGAGACAAGTGAGTGGTCACAGAATGAGAAATAGTAGAGGGATGAGGAATTCTCAGCAGCACATAGTATTTCAGGAGCACAGTATGCTGATCTGTGGCTACTCATGTGATCATATTAGAGAGAACAGGGCTGTATAAGACAGGGGCAGTGTCATGATAGAAGGAGGAAATGGAAACAAGTGGGAGGTCACAGAATGATAGTGGTAGGATGAGGATCCCTCAGCTGCACAGAGTATTTCAGGGGAGGAGTGTGCTGATCTTGTTAGAGCAAATTACCTGTCCACTCATGAGTTTATATTAGTCACATGCTGCATGTGATAGAGGGAGCATCATGGTGGAGACAAGTGAAAGGTCTCTGAGTTACACAGTTGAAGCAGCAGCAGAAGAGGAGTGAGCTGATCTGGTGGGAGGCAGTGACCTCTCCACTTATGGGATGATGTCAGTGAGGACAGGGCTGTATGTGACAGGGACAATATCTTGATATAAGGAAGGCAATGGAGGCAAGTGGGAGGCCACAGACTGATGGTGGTAGTAGCAGGGTTCCCTGGCAGCACAGAGTATTTCAGAAAAGAGTTTAACCTTATGAGAGTAACCTGTCAACTCATAATTTTGTTAGAGAATACAGATAATGAAAAGTGGGCAGCAACATACATGAACTGATCTTTTACTCCAATCACATGATCGGACAATAACAAAGCCATACAGAGGGATCCCACCATATTGCTCAATTTTCTCATAGAAAAGAAAGGGATTTGCTCGCTACCAGGTGTGTGGGTCCTGAAGCAACATAGTCACCGTCTGCCCTACCATTGGCTTGACAAGCATAGGGCATGTTTAACCAGATCGCCATAACCCCCCATGTGGTGCCCTGCCGCCATCTGCCCATCCCTGCATCTCTGACTGTATTTGTAATTTCTAAGGATATTTCTTATTTAAATGTGTTTATTGCAAATCTAACTATCTATTCTCTTCTCCTCACTATGAAACTCACATTTACTGACACTAGTCCACTATATCTATCTGTATTCTGTGTTTTACGATCTTTCACTCTCTCTCTGACGTCCTCTCTCTCCTATCTGCATCCCCACAATGCAGCAGCATTTCCTGCTTGGGCTGTTTATAGTGGCTATGAATCATATGACTGTCATCCACTGAGTCACTAGTCACTCACACCTTTACCGCCCATGATTGGCTGTGCTAGAGTAAGGCCTGCCTGCAAGGCATTATTAGGAAGCCCGCTGGGTTGCCATCCGAAGTCATGTGATCCTTATTTTATGTTTTCTTTTCTTCTATGCAAAACAGCGGCTGCCATTTTGAGCGATTCATGCGAACCAAATCCAAAAAGTTTCGGATACAGTCAAATCCAAAGCTTTTGGGAAATTTGTAACAAATTTGATTAGTGTAGAATCAATTTGTTTATTGCTTTGCTTAAGTTTAAGCCACATAAATAGGAAAAATAATAACATAGTATCAGAATCCAGGTGGCGGCTTGAAACGGTATGAACGCGGGGCTTTAAGGCTTGCTTTTCAACAGACAGGTACCTGGCAGCGAGCACAATGCCCAAGGAATGACACCGGGCACATATTACCGCATACAGGAACACAAGATCTAAAGAATCTGTTGTATCCGTCATATCACGCTGCCGGAATGACTGGTCAAAGCCCTTACAGGAGAGGAGATAATAGAAAATGTCCGGGGTGTCTGGAGCTCTGCAGATGTATTATGCCCACCCACACAGCCTTTTATTAACGGCCTTCTCTGGGCATCGCTGACTGCGCCATTTATAAGCAGAATGCTTTACACTTGTACTATTATTGTGTTTTTCTCGTCGTTCACTTGGCATCTCCTGTCTTCTATCAGCCACACACCACTTGTGCGGACAGGTAATTCTGAATTGGTGCCCTGGGTCAGATATTGTGTGAATGTTCTGCGGGCAGGAGAGCTGACAAATAAAGACATAAAAGTAATAATAATTATAATGTATCTGAAGATGGTCGGTAAATCTGCTGAGCGGCTCATTACTAACTCAGGATTTACATAGTGCGGGATTTATAGTGTATTAGGGGAGGAAGCTGCTGATATATAGTAATCATGTGTAATAATAGAGAGGATCTGATCTCATGTAATGCTATCTCTCATATCTATCCCTATATCTATCTATCATCTATCTATCTATCTATCTATCTATCTATCTATCTATCTATCTATCTATCTATCTATCTATCTATCTATCTATCTATCTATCTATCTATCTATCTATCTATCTATCTCACATCTATCTATCATCTATCTATCTATCTATCTATCTATCTATCTATCTATCTATCTATCTATCTATCTATCTATCTATCTATCTATCTATCTATCTGTCTGTCTGTCTGTCTGTCTGTCTGTCTATCTATCTAACTCATATCTCTCTATCTCATATATCCCTATCTCATATCTATCTCTCATATCTCTCCCTCTGTCACATCTCTCTCTGTCACATCTCTCTCTGTCACATCTCCCTCTGTCACATCTCTCTGTCACATCTCTCTATCTCTGTCACATCTCGCTCTCTCATATCTCGCTCTGTCTCATATCTCGCTCTCATATCTCGCTCTCTCATATCTCTCTCGCTCTCTCATATCTCCCTCACTCTCTCTCATATCTCGCTCTCATATCTCGCTCTCTCATATCTCTCGCTCTCTCATATCTCTCTCGCTCTCTCTCATATCTCGCTCTCTCATATCTCTCTCGCTCTCTCATATCTCTCTCGCTCTCTCATATCTCTCTCACTCTCTCATATCTCTCGCTCTCTCATATCTCGCTCTCTCTCATATCTCGCTCTCTCTCATATCTCGCTCTCTCATATCTCTCTCGATCGCTCATATCTCTCTCGCTCTCATATCTCTCGCTCTCTCATATCTCGCTCTCTCTCATATCTCGCTCTCTCATATCTCTCTCGCTCTCTCATATCTCTCTCGATCGCTCATATCTCTCTCGCTCTCATATCTCTCGCTCTCTCATATCTCGCTCTCTCTCATATCTCGCTCTCTCATATCTCTCTCGCTCTCTCATATCTCTCTCGCTCTCTCATATCTCTCTCGCTCTCTCATATCTCTCTCGCTCTCTCATATCTCTCGCTCTCTCTCATATCTCGCTCTCTCTCATATCTATCTCGCTCTCATATCTATCTCTCTCTCTCATATCTCGCTCTCATATCTATCTCTCTCTCTCATATCTCGCTCTCATATCTATCTATCTCTCTCTCATATCTCGCTCTCATATCTATCTCTCTCTCATATCTCGCTCTCATATCTATCTATCTCTCTCTCATATCTCGCTCTCATATCTATCTCTCTCTCATATCTCTCTCTCTCATATCTCGCTCTCTTATTTCTGCAGATATAATAATTTGCTGTTCTTTGCTGCACTGGAGCAGTCTTGGCAGGGGAGAGCTCCATATGAAGCAGTAGTTTTCTTTTCCGTTATGCTGGGTGTAACGTTGCTGCCTTTCTCCTCTTTTTGTTTTATTTCAGCTAAGACTACATTGTGCTTCACCTGAACACGCGCTGGCGGTAAATGATGCTCAGAACATCCAGAACGGAGACGAGCGTGCTAATAGAGATGCTCTTATAAAACTCTGCTACTGTACCTCAAATGTCTTCTATTATTTCAGTTGTCACCTTCAGCTGTAAGAGATACAAACCTCAAAAAACTCAAGTTAAAGTTACCTGACACTGTGTATTTAATGCGTTAAAAGTCAAGATAAAGATGGCTACATCTGTAGTATCAATGGCTCTTTTCTGTGCACATGGAACGGATGGGCAGTAGTTTGCAGAACGGGCTGGAAACTCTATTTTGTTAAATTTTTGGGTCAAGAACACTAGAATCCAGGATGTCATAGACCTATATGGAGAGCAGAGGTGTAAGGTACAGTCATATCCATGGTGCCTTCTCTTGGTCTAATATGACAGTCTAATGACCTGTAAACCAGATTTCTGCTAGCACGTCCTGATAAATAGTTGCCCACCCTGGCCGATGGAATAGAGCAGAAGTGGCGCCATCTACAGGACATTTCAATAAGTGGAGCCTGCACATTTTTAACATTAGGAACTTGTAAGTCTTACAGACAATTTCTACCACTCCGTGCAGAACAATCTGAACAGTCAGCGCCTACAATGTAATTTTATTTCTCCTCGCTAGATTGCTTCTGACAATAGTTGCCAAGGGGACTTGCTTCATTATTATTATTATTTTTTTTTTGAATATGCGTCGCTTCTTCCAGGATTTGCTTGTTAAACAACTGTCTTTAAATTGGATTAGAACTCTCGGATGTAAAGTCTCCAGAGCTCCTGCTTGACTCCAGGAATGACAGGAGAACAGAGTGAATGTGAACAGACCATACAAAGATCTCACTTGTTTTGATGTGCCGGTTTCTGCCAAAATTTGCTGCGGCTAAAATCCCAGTGTAGAAATCTCATGAAAGGGGATCTTACGTATTGTTCAGCCGAACAGCTGTGTTGCATACAGATATTTATAACCAGAGGCAAAAATACTTTATGGGTCGCCTCCCGGGATTGAAATGAGAAGGCTGCAATCTTTTCGACAAAATACACTGAATGCTTATCATTGCATGGCTAATAAGGAACGCCGATACTGTATAACATCCACCGCCTTCCATTCAATCGGAATGATTCCTGAACACTCGCTTCCTCGTCTTCCAAGATAAAGTTGAACTGACATTTGTTTGTAGACAGTGAGATCTCCATATGTACTGGGATTCAAGACAGAAAGTAACTCAATGCGTCTCTTCCAGAAATATAAAATACATAGCACTCAACAATACAAGGGGGCAAACCATTAAACTGCACTGTGATTTAGTAAGTAGGATTAAAAGGACTGAGTAATGGACTGATGTAGCAGAGCTGAGCAGTTTATTATCACCATGTGTTATCTGTGGTTTTCCATAAGACTCTTGGCAAACCTATTGCATTAGTTAAAGGATATGTTGACTCTCCTGACAGGTCTGTTTTAGTAAATGCTTGCACTTCCGATAAAATAACAATTCTGGAGCATCTTTTATTAAGAACTCTATATCGTGCCTTTCCTCAGTTATTCCACCTGGAAATGTATAATTGAATTGACAACGGTTACCATTTCCCTTGTCAATGGGGTGTGTTCCTACACAGTCTGGCACTGTTCAATCAGCCATGACAGTGTAATACTGTGTAGGGTCACAACCTATTGATAAGAAAATGGTCACAAACAACTGACAATTTATTAAAACATTTTCAGGATGAATAACAGAGGAATGGCAGAAAGAAGGGACGCTCCAGTATTATTTCATGGGAAATCTGTAATGCCCCCCACAGTAAAGCTGACAGATCCTCTATACTGCACCACACAGGAGAGCTGACAGATCCTCTATACTACACCACACAGGAGAACTGACAGATCCTCTATACTACACCACACAGGAGAGCTGACAGATCCTCTATAGTACACCACACAGGAGAACTGACGGATCCTCTATACTACACCACACAGGAGAGCTGAAGGATCCTCTATACTACACCACACAGGAGAACTGGCAGATCCTCTATACTACACCACACAGGAGAACTGACAGCTCCTCTATACTACACCACACAGGAGAACTGACAGATCCTCTATACTACACCACACAACACAGGAGAGCTGACAGATCCTCTATACTACACCACACAGGAGAACTGACAGATCCTCTATACTACATCACACAGGAGAGCTGACAGCTCCTCTATACTACACCACACAGGAGAGCTGACAGATCCTTTATACTACACCACACAGGAGAGCGGACAGATCCTCTATACTACACCACACAGGAGAGCTGACAGATCCTCTATACTACACCACACAGGATAGCTGACAGCTCCTCTATACTACACCACACAGGAGAACTGACAGGTCCTCTATACTACACCACACAGGAGAGCTGACAGATCCTCTATACTACACCACACAGGAGAGCTGACAGCTCCTCTATACTACACCACACAGGAGAACTGACAGCTCCTCTATACTACACCACACAGGAGAACTGACAGATCCTCTATACTACACCACACAGGAGAGCTGACAGATCCTCTATACTACACCACACAGGAGAACTGACAGCTCCTCTATACTACACCACACAGGAGAACTGACAGATCCTCTATACTACACCACACAGGAGAGCTGACAGATCCTCTATACTACACCACACAGGAGAGCTGACAGATCCTCTATACTGCACCACACAGGAGAGCTGACAGATCCTCTATACTACACCACACAGGAGAACTGACAGATCCTCTATACTACACCACACAGGAGAGCTGACAGATCCTCTATAGTACACCACACAGGAGAACTGACGGATCCTCTATACTACACCACACAGGAGAGCTGAAGGATCCTCTATACTACACCACACAGGAGAACTGGCAGATCCTCTATACTACACCACACAGGAGAACTGACAGCTCCTCTATACTACACCACACAGGAGAACTGACAGATCCTCTATACTACACCACACAACACAGGAGAGCTGACAGATCCTCTATACTACACCACACAGGAGAACTGACAGATCCTCTATACTACATCACACAGGAGAGCTGACAGCTCCTCTATACTACACCACACAGGAGAGCTGACAGATCCTTTATACTACACCACACAGGAGAGCGGACAGATCCTCTATACTACACCACACAGGAGAGCTGACAGATCCTCTATACTACACCACACAGGATAGCTGACAGCTCCTCTATACTACACCACACAGGAGAACTGACAGGTCCTCTATACTACACCACACAGGAGAGCTGACAGATCCTCTATACTACACCACACAGGAGAGCTGACAGCTCCTCTATACTACACCACACAGGAGAACTGACAGCTCCTCTATACTACACCACACAGGAGAACTGACAGATCCTCTATACTACACCACACAGGAGAGCTGACAGATCCTCTATACTACACCACACAGGAGAACTGACAGCTCCTCTATACTACACCACACAGGAGAACTGACAGATCCTCTATACTACACCACACAGGAGAGCTGACAGATCCTCTATACTACACCACACAGGAGAGCTGACAGATCCTCTATACTACATCACACAGGAGAGCTGACAGATCCTCTATACTACACCACACAGGAGAGCTGACAGATCCTCTATACTACACCACACAGGAGAGCTGACAGATCCTCTATACTACACCACACAGGAGAACTGAAAGATCCTCTATACTACACCACACAGGAGAACTGACAGATCCTCTATACTACACCACACAGGAGAGCTGACAGCTACTCTATACTACACCACACAGGAGAGCTGACCTCTCCTCTATACTACACCACACAGGAGAGCTGACAGCTCCTCTATACTACACCACACAGGAGAGCTGACAGCTCCTCTATACTAAACCACACAGGAAAGCTGACAGAACCTCTATACTACACCACACAGGAGAACTGACAGATCCTCTATACTACACCACAAAGGAGAACTGACAGATCCTCTATACTACACCACACAGAAGGGCTGACCTCTCCTCTATACTACACCACACAGGAGAACTGACAGCTCCTCTATACTACACCACACAGGAGAACTGACAGATCCTCTATACTACATCACACAGGAGAACTGACAGATCCTCTATACTACATCACACAGGAAAGCTGACAGATCCTCTATACTACACCACACAGGAGAACTGACAGATCCTCTATACTACACCACAAAGGAGAACTGACAGATCCTCTATACTACACCACTCAGGAGAGCTGACAGCTCCTCTATACTACACCACACAGAAGGGCTGACCTCTTCTCTATACTACACCACACAGGAGAACTGACAGATCCTCTATACTACACCACACAGGAGAACTGACAGATCCTCTATACTACATCACACAGGAGAGCTGACAGATCCTCTATACTACACCACACAGGAGAGCTGACAGCTCCTCTATACTACACCACACAGGAGAACTGACAGCTCCTCTATACTACACCACACAGGAGAGCTGACAGATCCTCTATACTACACCACACAGGAGAGCTGACTGATCCTCTATACTACACCACACAGGAGAGCTGACAGCTACTCTATACTACACCACACTGGAGAGCTGACAGCTACTCTATACTACACCACACAGGAGAGCTGACAGCTACTCTATACTACACCACACAGGAGAGCTGACTGATCCTCTATACTACACCACATAGGAGAACTGACAGCTCCTCTATACTACACCACACAGGAGAGCCGACAGATCCTCTATATTACACCACACAGGAGAACTGACAGATCCTCTATACTACACCACACAGGAGAGCTGACAGATCCTCTATACTACACCACACAGGAGAGCTGACTGATCCTCTATACTACACCACATAGGAGAACTGACAGCTCCTCTATACTACACCACACAGGAGAACTGACAGCTACTCTATACTACACCACACAGGAGAGCTGACTGATCCTCTATACTACACCACACAGGAGAACTGACAGCTCCTCTATACTACACCACACATGAGAGCTGACAGCTCCTCTATACTACACCACATAGGAGAACTGACAGCTCCTCTATACTACACCACACAGGAGAGCCGACAGATCCTCTATATTACACCACACAGGAGAATTGACATCTCCTCTATACTACACCACATAGGAGAACTGACAGCTCCTCTATACTACACCACACAGGAGAGCCGACAGATCCTCTATATTACACCACACAGGAGAATTGACATCTCCTCTATACTACACCACACAGAAGACCTGACCTCTCCTCTATACTACACCTCACATGAGAACTGACAGATCCTCTATACTACACCACACAGGAGAGCTGACAGATCCTCTATACTACACCACACAGGAGAGCTGACATATCCTCTATACTTCACCACACAGGAGAACTGACAGATCCTCTATACTACACCACACAGGAGAGCTGACAGCTCCTCTATACTACACCACACAGGAGAACTGACAGATCCTCTATACTACACCACACAGAAGAACTGACAAATTCTCTATAATACACCACACAGGAGAGCTGAGCTAGGTAGTAAAGCTGTACTTTTTATAAATGTTGCCTGTATAATCAACAGATATAAAACACAATGATTTAATTTAACTTATGTGCAGTGTAGAAAAATCTCCTGTATTTGCTTATAGACCAGTTGTTGTACATAGATCTTATAATGGATTTAGCTTTAATCGAATTATGATCAATTTATTGTCATATACAATGCAATACAGCTCATACCACTTGCTCAGTTTAACAGTCAATTACGAACTCTTAGTACTGTCTACTATATCCACATAATAAGAAAAACAGATCCATCAACAGCAACTTGTTGAAAGTTTCTGGGTAGCAACTGCAATAAAATATTTTAAGAGATTCTTCGCTTTGGGCAATCAATTCTTGGGAGAAGGGTCCATTGACAATGAGATGATCACAAAGTGTCCCCCGATGGGACCTCCAGCGATCAGTAATTTGTTTGGGACACACGGCAGTAAGTGTTCAGTTTCCTTGTAGCAGCACCACCACAGGAGAAATTAAGTATTACACAGTGTCCATTCATATCAGTGTGATGTCTGTGTCAGGACAGGTCATCCAGAGCGGGAGAAACTCCTTGTAGCCGCTTTCCACTATGGCGAAGAGATGAGGGTCCTGAACAGAGAACTCCCCCTCTATTAATCCCCTAATAGGGTCTATGGAAATGGTTTCCTAAACTGGACAACACCTTTAAGTTATAAAAAGTGTAGCGTCACTTTACACAAGTATTTTATTATCTCTTTACAGTGGCGCCTCTTGTAGGATATAGGTATGAAATTTCCTCTTTGTTGGGCCATAAACATTTGGTAAGGAATTCATTATGAAGCTGTGAATGTCCATTGTCCATATCATGACTCCTCGTCTACCGAGGGAATAATTGGAAAAATAGCAGTGATATGACAGTAGAAGCTTTAGGGAATTTACAATGAAATTGTCCGGGATCTTCAGGGAAACGGCACAGATGTACTTATAGGACACAGCGGGGTAAAAGTTCCCTAGAAAATAAATAGATAAAAACGCCTTTTCCGTACATTGGAAGCGAGAAACAATCCACACACAGCCTGGATTCCATTGATTGTTCAGAATCGGGGGTCAAGGCAATCTTTTGACTCCTGTCTCTCAGGCTCGGTTCTTGTTTGTTTTCCATAATCAAATGATAGACAGGGAAAATAGACTAAGCTGATACAGTCTACTCTGCCAGGCTAATTCAGCAGCAATCCATGAAAACAGACAGCTCCTATACACGGCGGCGAGCGCACAATTACTCATTAAATTCAGGATTTTTCCGGGGAGGGTAGCACATTTGCACATCTGTCTTCCTAAATTCTTCTCACTAAGCAGCCATAATTAAGCAATGCCTACAAAATGTGCAATGGACATATTGTCTATGTGTATGAATGCAAGAATTATGTATGTAAATATTGATCTACAAAGTTATTGAGCTAATTGTATTAAAACTGGAGCGTCACTGATGTTATAGATAAATTAACTCTGCCGCATACTAATACTTGCATTTTTCCAAGCACTTATTTCAGTCATACGCAAGACAAGGATCCTTAATAACATCCATTTGTAACTGATGTCTTAGATGCAATTTCAAATCCCATTTATCTTGGGCTCCCAAAGCTATAAAAAGCCTCAGAGAAACAATCTACAAAAAAAATGAGGGACTGTTGGGTCAGATCAGTAAATTCCTCATAACTAATGAGTCTCGTAAATATAAAGGGAGGATGAATATCTACTTATTATATACTCAGGCCAGATTTATAACATATATGACTGGTATTATGACACTTTACATCTAGATATAGAAGAATAGAAGATGATTGACCGAACTTTGCTTGCCTTTATCTAAAGTAATTTTTATTGACCTTGTCCATCCATGGACAGAAGACAAAGACTGTTATGGTCTACAGAAACCAAGATAGTGGAGCCTTTATGGAACTGGCTGAATCAAGGCATGGAGTCTAAGGAACCCTCTTGTTTTTCATCCTTAACCCCCCCCCACCCTTACCATGGACTTTCCAGTTGGGTCCCCAGGTCCCAGCCCCTGGTTGAGTTGCCATAAGACAACGGGTGCACTACAGAGGACATCAAGGCAGCAGAGCAATACCAGATTCCATGGGGAGCAAGAGGAAAGCCATGGACTATGTAGAGGTGAGTAGCAAAGACATCGGGAGCAAATCCAAGGAAAGTACAATTATTAATGCTTGACCCAGGTTGGAAAGTTGACATACTTGGGATGTCTTTAGAAAATATAAAGCATTTCAGCATGTGAGAGCTAAGAACGTCTAGACGATGGTGGGGTGGTATGAAGGTCCGTTATTATTTTCAATAATTCACTTAACCCATATCTTAATATGGATGGATCTAGAGGAACAATGAGAAATGAATCTCACATGGATTTTTAATCTCCTTGTAGAGATAAAGCATAAATGTAGGGAAACGTGGGTGTAAAGGATCTGCCAGGCACAGCTTCTTTATCAACGCCCATAGGTAATCAGTCTGCATCTGCTTCTAGGTCTGTGAGACTGACTCCATCTTCCACCACTCAGGATGGCAGGCTTAGGAGTGGGAGAGCCTATCGCAGCCTGGCCAGACGGAGCTAGCTCCCGCCCTCTGTCTATTTATACCTGCCTTTCCTGTGCCTCCTTTGCTTGTGATTCTTTTCGTTTGGTTTCCTGGCCCTGCTGCAGCTTCTTGTACTATTTGTCCCTGCTTCGTATTGACCCTGGCTTGCTGACTACTCTCCTGCTCTGCGTTTGGCACCTCGTACTCTCCTGCTTTGACTCGGCTCGTTTACTACTCTTGTTGCTCACGGTGTTGCCGTGGGCAACTGCCCCGTTTCCCTTAGGTTCTGTGTTCCCTTGTCTGTTTGTCTGTCGTGCACATATTGAGTGTAGGGACCGTCGCCCAGTTGTACCCCGTCGCCTAGGGCGGGTCGTTGCAAGTAGGCAGGGTTTGAGTGGCGGGTAGATTAGGGCTCACTTGTCTGTTTCCCTACCCCCATCATTACAGTGGGGTTGACTCAAAGAGTATCAACCTATAGGTGGCATCTGTGAGAAAGTTGCGTTGAATGTCTATTTATGTGACTGATTTTACTCCCAGTGAAGGAAATGTCCACCATGGACTCTAAAAAACACATGAAAATGACAGAATAAAGGAGAAGAATCCTATTACTAACTCCATTGAGACTTGGACACAGCTGAAAAGTATATGAACAGGTTTCAATGTAATTGGCTGATCTGTAGTTAATATTGAGTGCTTAACCAATGCTCATGAAGTAGAATATTATTAAGAAGTTAAAAAGATGTGAAAACTGCCTGGGGCTGTTAAAAGTCACATTTATTTTGCGTGAAATGTATCTTCCTTCATTACAGAAGTTTAAGAGGATTATATGCTGGAGTCCTGGCTAAAGTCCAACAAAATAAACATTTTCTTTGAGCTTTTCAAGCAGTCAAGTCCCATGAAAAGAACATTACATAATGAATGCCAATGAACGCAATGAATGTATCTCACGGTTATCATCTCAAAAATAAAAATAAAAGTTTAAACAAGAACATGTTTATGATAAAGGCAGCCCATGTGGCTGCTATGGGGCCCATGAGGAGAGGGGAATACGTTTTGCAGGATTCCACTCTCCAAAGGGACGGGACTTGTAAACAAAGGGTGTAGGGAATTGGCCCAAAGGTCATAGTAAGTGGTTGAAGGCATAAACAAAGGATTGGGACAAGGGGTAGGCACAGTGGGCGGCTGCCTAGGGCACCATTAAAGGGGTTTTCCAGCCCCTAAAAATGTATGGCCTATCCTCAGGATACAAGAAAAAAGCAGCAAGGGAGCACATCCAAGAAAACTGGAATTTTATTCACCCATAGGTGCAACGTTTCAGTCCAACAGGACCTTTCTCAAGCAGGGATAGGCTATCAATAGCTGATCAGTTGGGGTCTGACTCCCGGGACCGCCACCGATCAGCTGTTTTGAAGGGGTGCAGCGCCCGTACGAGCAATAATTCCCCTTAATTTCTTCTTGCTCAATGTGAATCAGCAACACGGATGTAGTGGCGATTCACAGGTATTGTAGCCTTCATCAGCCCATTCACTTCAATGGGAGAAGAAGGCTGCAATACCTGTGAATCGCTGCTACATGTGTCGACGAGTCACAGTGAGCGAGAAGAAATGAAGTGGAAGCAGCGCTCGTACAAGCACTGCACATCTTCAAAACAGCTGATCGGTGGGGGTCCTGGGAGACAGACCTCGACCTGATCAGCTATTGATGGCCTATCCCGAGGATAGGCCATACATTTTTTGGGGCTGGTAAGCCCCTTTAAGGGGATGAGTGCAAATCCTGAATTAAAAATTAAATTATTGTCCATCCGACAGATATCATGCTGAACTTGAGGGACTGAGGGTGTTCGGGCACATTCTGATACAACTGGCTTGGGCACATAACGGGGGTCCAGCTTTACTGTGACTATATGGGCCACCCTCTCTTCTGTGTTTGCCACTGGATATATTTTTGTACTGTTACTTATGACACCCACACCACTAAAAACTTTTTCTGGCTGGTGCGCTTCTTTGTCTTGCTTTGTAGTGTCAAAAGTCGTTGTTTGGGTTTATTCTAACATTTCGGAGGTGACATTAAAACCTCTTTTGCATTCATTGTAAATATTTAAAGTGCCGTCAGTCACCTTGTGGAAGCAAAAAGTAAAAGAGGAGCAATCATGGGCGAAGCGCACAAAGACTGGATACGATTATCATTGAACAAACAAAAGTATCGATTGCAAACGGAAAAGGTCAAGATGAAAGGGAAGAAGAGGGAGAACTAGGGCGGCCCCCAAGCAAAGCGCTGGGAGCAAAACACAGATCAATCACGCTCCACATTTAAGAGATTGAGCCATCTCAATGTCATTATCAGGAAGGCTGTGACCTGCCTAAGTTTTTATGCTTCCAAGTAGAAAGCTCCATGTTCTGGACATTGCAAAAGGGGTAAAAAAAAATTAGTAAAATATACTGCAAATATGAGAGATCTGCGGCGCCGTGCTTACACTATATAATAGTTCACAAACCGACCTGTAAAATATTCTATATACAACACATTATAATGGAAGAGAATACATTCTTACAGCTCACTAGTTCCAAAGGGTTAAAAGAAATAAAATGTTTTACCAAGATATAATTACTACACATAAGAGAGAGAAAGGTGGAGCTTCAAATAAATGTTCTCCTTTTATCATTGTCGTTTTTAGATTTAACATTGTTTAAATAATAATTTCTTCAAATATTATTATAGCAGTTTGAGATCCAATTTTCTGATACAGAGCTCCAAATCCCCTGCATAGACAAAGAGCTAAATGATGATATTCTGCCTGCCTGCAGTCACCACTAGGGGGAGCTGAGGAGCTTACTGCATACTGTGTTATTATGGAGATAACCTGGGCTTGATCCTTACCCCTACATGGTCCTGACACAGCCTTGATGTAGATGACTAGAGATGAGCGAAACCGATTTCAGAGCCGGCCGTCATTTTACAGATTAGAAAAAAGGAGCACATGACCTCAGGAGAGCTTCCCCATAATTCCTTGCAGGTAGCCTTCCCAAAATGGACTGCGGTTATCTGTCCCTCTACCCATATATGTTTCAGTCACTTTCATATTACGTGCTGGCCTGGCGTTAAAGAGCTTGAAAATGGTTGCATTTTACTTGGATATTGTCCTAGAAGAGGTGAGAAAGTCAGACACGAGTTTTCAGGGCAATTGGGCCACTTTAATACACAACAAATTTCTTTGCACCGAATCGAATGGCACATTCAACCAAATCGGACCCGGAACAAATTCACTTTTTTTTTAAAATATATGACTATATCCAAACTATTAGCTGCCATCATTAATATCAGGTACTCATAGACTTTTATGAGATATTGTTTTTTCAAAAGAGCGCCAATCTGGCCTATGGATTGTGTCTGGTACTGCAGCTGATTCCTATTCAAGTGAATGGAGCTGAGCTGCAATACCAGAGTTAGCCAACAGACACGGGTGGCGCTATTTCTGGGAAAAAAAAGTAGACCCTCTGATGAATTAATATTCTGATACTGTAACAGAATAGGGGCACTAATCTTCGCGTCTATGGCCAGCACTAGTCAAGTGTAGGTCCAGGTCCAAGTCAACAGGGACAATGGCCTGTGTCTGTTTTGTTACAATGTCTTCAAGGAAGAAATAAACAAGCCGCTCTTCTTCCCCACCACATCTCTTGCTGCTGTATCAAAGATCCTTGTAACAAAAATGTGTGCGCAATCAGAACTAATTTCCAATTAAAATACTTTGTTGTGATAAAAGAAAATTAATTTAAATGTTAGCGGAGGGATGGGAGAAAGATGAGCAATGTCATGTTTTATTTCTTCCAGCCCTTGAAGTGCCACTTTAATTCTCTGGTGGAAAGGACTGGCGCGCAGATAATATAATTAAAACACTGTAATGGCATTTTTAAATATACATGACAGATGTTTATTGAATCTTTGTATCCAGCCCTGATGAGTCTTCTGTCTACTCCGCACTGAATGGGAAACCAAGTAAACCCAAGTGTATCTAATGATGACCTCATAACAGCTAATCGTAAGCTATGGCAAACCTTCGATAGCCATAGACTGTATTGTGCCATTTCTGGATCTCATTCACACAATGCAGTTTCCGTGCAGTTTTTATTCCAGAAGTGGATCCCAAAAAAGTGCAAAAGAAGAAATAAGGATATACACCTTTCCCCTTTTTAGGATCAGCCCAGGAAAAAAAGAATCCCAAACTGCACAGTGTGAATGCAGCCTATTATATTGACAATTTTGCAAAAACGGCAGCTGCAAATGCTCTTTTTTTTGACTACCTCTTGTCTCATTAATAGTCCCTGACGATGATCTGATCTTCTGCAGGAGCAATGAATAAATACACACCTCCCATTGAAATCAATAGACAGTTCGTGTAATGCACCCACATGCTGGTTCCTCCAGAGGGAGCTCTTTGCAGCGGCTCTAGGTAATAAAAGGGTGTACCAAGCAAGGGATCAACTCTTTTCCGTCCAAATGCTTTATAGGGCATATGGAAAGGGGGTTATCATTTCAGTACATAGAGATGCATGTTTGGTCATTGCTATACAGTAGACTGCCTCTATATGCTACACCGACCAGGCAAAGCGAAGCACAAGACGTATGGCATTAGATATCAAGGCTCTAACATTCTTTGCTTATGAATTGTCAAGTTTGGGTCTAGTGTTTAGTTAATTGTAAAAATAATCAATATTTTTCTACAAATACTTCTGTGCTTGCCATATTGTTTGTAGGAGTTCATGAATACTTTGCTTTTCTATGTTTTGTATTATTTTAACTCTGTACACAAAGCTGTTCTTCAGTGATTATGTATATAACTAATGACATGCAAAGAATAATCTATTACACGTGAATAACAAGGTATCTATCACACATGAAGAACTAGGTGCAGATGTGGCATAAATCAAATTGTCATCTAACCGAGTGATATCATTTATCTTCTGTGTTCTGAAAAGGAAACATCACAAAGTGTCAATTCAGGTTATGCAAAACTAAAAGCGCCCAAAAAGCTTGACTAAATCATTTTCCCACTAGGTGGCGCTTGAGTATGTGGTTGAAAGAAAGAGCTCTCTGCTTCTTGCTGCTCATGGATATGTCTGCTGGTTACAGCACACCAGGTGGTCAGGCATGGTACTGCTAGTAAATAATATACATTTTTATTTAAGTGACTTTTTACTATTATTAGAGATGGTAAAATTGATTCACAGCGAATCAGAGAAATTGACATATTTTGGACAATCAGTGGAAAATCAAAGGATTTCTTTAAGATTTGTTACTCTATAGAGATGGTATAGTCAATTTGCCAAATTTAATATTCACAACCAATCAAGGTGATCTACACTTTGGTCAGTCAAAGGAGAAGAGAATTTTTAAAGACTCAGTACTATCAAATGTGTATGAGGATAGAAGCACAGATTTTATTTTTTTATATCTAACTTTATGAGAAGCAAGGGTGAGATGGGTTGGATTGATTTTTTGTTTCTATGCTAGATAAGTGATACCATTTGTGTCTGGCACCCACTTATCTCACATCTTCTAAATGTTACTGGGCATGGACTAAAGGGAGCCAACACACAGTCCGGACTCCAGCAAACAGACAGTGTATAGTGGCACATACAATGTCCTGATACTTGCCTGTATCAGGAGGTTGAGCGAGGCGGCGCCCGACAGTGAAGGGGCAAAAAGACCTTGGGGTCTGGGGTCTATTCTTTTTTTCATTTGGTCTTGGGTCTGAAATAGTTGTTTATTTTTATCTTGTCTGTGGTCTGAATTTGTTTTCTTTTGTCTGGTCTGGGGTCTGATTAGTTCAGGGTTTTCACTCTGGGGTCTGAATAAATTTATGGTTCTAGTTTGGGGTCTGTTTAATTTTGGGGTCTGGTTTGGGATCTGATTAACTTAAGGCCCCTTTACACAGGCCAATTATCGGGCAAACAAACGTTCACGGAACGCTTGTCTCCGATCAAGGGCAACAATCAGCCCGGCATCATCGGCTGATTGTGTAGTTTATGCAGCTGAACATATCGTTGGCGACAGCTCATCTCCCAGTGTAAACAGAAAGACGTGCTGCCCATGTCAGGGATCATTACCATGTATATTGTTTGCAAAAATATTATCCTTACATACATATATATATATCAGTATATTTCACAAAGAGATTGGATCTATGGAACACAAAGGATCCTGCATGAGGGACACGCCTATGGAGACACCGCCCCTGGAATGCAAGAGGAGTGTACAGATGAACTTACAGCTGAATAGAGCCAATGGGGCTTAAGCACGTCCCACATCTCTAGGGAGGAAAACTTTTGTGTTTCTTTGTTTAATAAAAAGTTCAGTTGTTACTTCCTATTTCACTGAGGGAGGATCTGTGCCAACTTGTCTCCTGGTATATTTTTTCCATGCATGCACTCAGATTCCAATTTACGGAGGTGGTTATTCGGTGTGAAATAACAGGGAGAAGGAAGCTACCCTGACACCCACATGATAGAGATGTATAGCGACGAGCAATCGGGGTAATAAGCGCTCGTCCCCATACTAGCTCCTTGTGAAATGAGCAAGTGAACGCCGATCAATTAATCTAGAGGTCTGGTATCTTAATTTAAGGATTTGGTCTGGGGTCTGAATTACTTTAGGGGTCTGAATTAATTTAGAGGTCTGGTCTGGACTCTGAATTTATTTTTGGGTCTAGTCTCGTGGGTCTGTATTTAGGGGTCTGATTTGGAGTCTGAATTTATTTTGAGGTTACAGTTTAAAGCTGTCCGTAGCTCATGGGTCTGAAGTTTTTGGAAACACCACACACTCCACTATCTCATAAGATATCAATTGTTTTGTTTCTCAGATGTGCTCTCTTAATATTATATTATGCAGCAGTCATTTTTTTCTTAACAAGCAAAAACTCCTTGGTAACAATCTAAACTGTATACCTTGAACAAACACATTTAAAAGGTAATTTAATCTAGTTAGACTAGGAATGTAAAATACTGAATGCAATCCTAATGAGATACATTTTAAGTACTATGAGTGGGAAGTAGAATTACAAAAGTAGGGATCCCACCGCGTGGCTCAGATGGAAATACGGCCCTTACTGACCACATACAGACACTATAAAACCGCTATGATTGCAGAAAAAGCAATAATGATTGCAAATTATGGAACGTTACAATTAACCTTCTCTCTGTGTATTTAGAGCTGCAAAAGACTGGGAATGTAATATAAGGAATTATTTTCTAAAGTCCAAAAGTAATCATAAAAAAACAACTTCTCGTGGGGGGAAAATTAGCGGAAAGCACTTGGATAATTCTTAAAGGGTTAACTCATGAAGACATCCCCTTTCCATATGCTGTTTCAGGGTATAAAGACGTCATTGAAGGAGGTTCCCTTCCCAGGATCATTCACATTGCCCTGCAGTAGTTTCCTCTTGTGATGTCATCTGATCGCTGGGGGGGGGTTCCTGAAGCCAGACCTGTGGAAATCATCTGATCGCCAGGCTATTTCAATTTAATAAGAGGTTATCATGACGAGTTGTTTCCTTTAAAGGGATTGTCCAAGATTAGTAAATGGATCTGCTTTTTATCCCAGAAACAGCGCCACTCCCGTCCATAGGCTCTCTCTGATATTGCACATCAACCGTACTTAAGTGATAGATATAGTAAAAAAAAGCAAAAAAAAAAAAACAAGAGTGGAGCTTTATCTGAAAAAACATGAAAGTCGACTTTTCTCTAATCCTGGAAGGCCCCTTTAAGAAACAGCTGCAGATGTGAGGGCGATGGGCACTTCTACATGCAACCTGGGGCGTGGATAAAGGAGCTCAGAATGGACAAAATACTTCTCGAAGGTCAAAATGGTTATGTAGAACACAAAAACACAAAAAGTTGGTCCACACAACCTAACTCAATGACATAGTCGTCATTTCTACGGCCCAGACACCTTCCGGTAAATATACCGGAAGGTGTCTGTCGGCCATCGAAATGAATGGGTCCTAATTACGGAAGAAATCTATAGTCGTGTGCATGGGGCCTTAGGCCCAGGAGAGTGGTGTATTTTTAGGTTAGGTAGCCATAGTTTACATACACCAGCACATTTATGTCAGAGTTAGGTTGTGTTGACCAACTTTTTGAGTTATAAACAACCATTTTGACCTTCGAGAAGTATTTTGTCCATTCTGAGCTCCTTCATCCACCCCCCCCCCTCCCAGGTTGCACGCAGCAGTGCCCATCGCCCTTATGATTTCAAAGGTGTACATAGCCTTTAAAGCCTAACACAATTCTCCGAATACATTCATACAAGTACGTACATACACATACATGTAATATTAGTTTTAAATATATTTTCAGAAACTGCTTTTATTTCCCCCTTATGATTACCCGCAGGCACTTTTCATTGAAGTTTCTTAGTTTATTTATAGTCTGTGTGACTTCAATACCCATAGCTTCATGTACTGAAATGGAACTGGTCATTGCCATACTGTGGACTGCCTCTGTGCGCCACAGACTTGTGTTTCAGGATTTGAAACACAATAAAGGAAAGGGGAAAAAGGAGCAAAAACAAGATCAGTGCTGAGAAGGATGCAAGGCTTTATACATTTTTTGGCATCACCAGCCAAACATTGATGACATTTGGGTCTCCGCAGCAGTCGATATACAGCACATGCCAAAAGAGGAATATGTAAATGCAGTATGGGTAATGGGCTGCAGCAAGTTCTCTAGATCCCACAGTACTAGGAACGATGTGAGCCATGGTACCCAAGAGTTAGCCGGAGTGACCAATGTGCTGGCTACAGCCCCCATATAACTGCTACTGTGCCCCCAGTAAAATCCATTGTGCCTCCAGTCAGCACAACACTTACTTTTCCATGTTTCTACCTCTTC
Organism: Rhinoderma darwinii; assembly: GCF_050947455.1. Lineage (NCBI taxonomy): Eukaryota > Metazoa > Chordata > Amphibia > Anura > Rhinodermatidae > Rhinoderma > Rhinoderma darwinii. The sequence continues at coordinate 91,157,160 of NC_134695.1, forward strand.
TAGCGCAAGAAGGAAATTACAAGTGCGCTATACCTATAAAATCTTGTTCCTCTGCTGATATGTACAGGAAAATGTCTTCCTAGATGAAGCAAGGAGCTGGGATAGAAGTGTCATGCCCTGGGACAGCCAGACTGTCCTGCAGAATCGGGGGAAATTAGGATGCCTAGTGGGCTTCATCAAAAACTGTGGGGCACCTCACCAGTTTGAGAATCACTGCTTTAGGTCCCCTGCACACGGTCGTAGCCGTAATTACGGACCGTGATTAAGGGCACAGACGGCCGCGGACAGTCATCCAGATTTGCGAACAGTGCTCCCATTATAAAATATAGGAGCACGGTCCGTAAATTCAAAAGCTAGGACATATCCTATTTTTTGCGGATCCTTTCTACGGCTCGTACACCTTCCTGTAAATATACGGGAAGGTATCCGTGAGCATTAGAAATTAATGGATCCGTACTTTGATCCGCAATTACGGATCCGTAATTGCGGATCGAAATGACGGTCATGTGTATGGGGCCTTACAATAAATATTGTGTAGCTTATAGAGACAGGCTTTAGAGGAGTTTGTCTTTTGAAAGCACCTTGAAAGTTAGGAAAATGAGGACCTAAAAAGTGCCACAAAGTAACAAAAAGTGCCTCCAGACTCATAGATTGTGAATCATTGATGGCTCCTACAATAGATACCAGGGTTGTTCTGCTTCATTTACCTTTTTATAGAAATGGAAATGAATTGTTTTCCGTCTGTGGAACAGGTGCAAATGTCTCACTTCTTAACAATGATAATTATCCAGACTGTAATGATTATGTTATATTCTGCCGCTAACATCCAATTATTTCAATTCCAACCGTACAAAACTAGGTGGTGATTAAGAGGAGAACATGGTCAATGGCAGATTTCTGTGAGACTAAAAATAGGATGACGCACGGTAGGGTGCAACCTAAAGACATTCTGCGCTCTAAACTATATCAGTCCATTCATGATGGTAGATCCAATGTTGTACACATGTCCGAGTTCATCATGTATCTTCATAATCAGCTCTGTTAAAACGGGTTGACAAACAATATGGCTGCCAGGAGGGTTGTCACCCACCGTTCCTAGTCTCTCAGTGAGCAAATATGTGTGAGAAAGGTGGGTAACAACTGTGGGTGCAGGTATGGCCGCCATATTAGTTGTCACCGACCTTGTCTAGATTCTCAGATGGCATATACATGTAGTTATAGATCATTGCCACTCCGGAGTGTGAGGAAGGAGAGGTAACAGCTCTTCTGGGTGCTGTATTGGCCACCATGTTAGTTGTCACCCACCTTTTCTGGTATCACAGATGGCACATCGATGTAGCAATATACCGTCGCCACTCAAGAGTGTGAGAGAAGTGAGTTACAACCCTTTGTGGTGCTATTAATACAGCTATATTGGTTGTCACCTAGTCGACTACGCTATTGATTCCGTCGGAAAACTGGAAACCAGCCGGAATGGTGACGAACGGAAAGCATTAGCGATGTTTCCGGCACCATTGAGATCAATGGTGACTGAAACGGAAGCTGTGCTGTCAGTTTCACTTTCCGTTGCGGGGTTAACACGACGGAACCCCGGAACGGAAATGAACGGTGTTGTAAACAGGCACTCACCCTTGTGTGGGAGTTCTGTCGTTATGATGGAATCAATACCATAGTCGACTACGCTATTCCGTCAAAACAACGGAACCCTTACACAATGGTGACAAACGGAAACCTATGGTCTCCATTTGTTTCAGTCAGGGTTCCGTTCATGGGTTCCCCCGACAGAAAGTTTCGACGGAACCCCTGAATGGAGCCCTGACGTAGATGTGAACGAAGTCTAAAACAGTTTTTAAAAATGTACCATCATTTTTTTATTTTTTTATTTTAGAGGAAATACTCATCACTAAGGATTTTGGGATCAAGTGAAGATTATGTCCCCCTTCTGCCTCAGTGACATTGGGGGAGATTTATCAAGCTGTCTTATAGAAAAAAATGTCCTATGTTGCCCGTAGCAACCCCCCAGCTTTCATATATTAAAGAGCTGAGGTAAAATGAAAGCTGAGCTCTGATTGGTTGCTATGGGCAACCAATGACATTCTTACTATAAGACCGCTTCATAAATCTCCGCCATTAATTGCAATTTTTTGTTGCCCTTAAATTAAAATGGATGGACATTTCTTTGAGAAGACGCTGCGGCCTATTATAACTGGTACGACGAAAACCGATGTCATCGAATTCATGAAACGGCGCTATTTGCTTGCAAACAATCTGGACTGTGAAAACTGGGTTGGATTCGCTCGTCGCCAATGTTCGGATCGATATTCTTGGAAATGTATTTACAGGAACTGCGTCACTTTCTTTGAAAAGTCTCACATCTCCCTGAAGAAGTGGCGACACATCCCTTACCTCTGGTGTATGGAAACCTCTGGAAAACAAGCTGCACAACTGACTGGAATATCGGAACGCGCCACAGTTGACGTTTTTAACTTGTACCATGACGGATGTCGTGTCTATTTTCATACTAACCCAGTTTTGCTCGATGCCCCGGTCATTACGTTCGAGTTGATGAGTCTTGTTTTAGTCATAAAATACCATCATGGTCGTACCCCGGATCGCAAAATATGGGTCTTTGGGATTGTAGACACGGCAACAACGCCAGCTATTGGGTATATGGAAATTGTTCTTGAAGAAGAGCTTTCTCCTTATAAATAAATAGTTATCACTAAAAATATTGACAGGGGACATGTACTCCATTTGTGTTAACAACATTTGTGTCAAGTGAAGTTTATGTCCTAGGGGGAGCTATAATCTTCACTTGATCCGGATTTTGATCCATATTGGGTCGGGCCACCTAGACTGTATATAATTTGGGAAAACTCAATATTTCTAAGGCTGTGTTCACACAGAGTTTTTTTGCAGGATGAAAATTCCTCCTGCAAAAACTGCTCCAGAGGTTTTTTGCACAGTGGTTTGACAAAAAACTCGTCAAAACACTCGTCAAGGCATTTTTTCCCATTTCTGACTGATTGAAATGGGGTTTCGGAGGCGGAACCCGCCTCATGATAGGTCATGTCGCTTCTTTTTACCGCGACACGGCTTTTCCGCTCACGGTAAAAAAAACTTGTCCGCCTCCCATTGAAATCAATGGGAGGCATTTTCGGGCAGTTTTTGACGAGTTATGCGGAGCGGTTTCCGCGCCAAAAAACTCGTCAAAAAAAACTCAGTGTGAACAGGGCCTAAGAATCCCACTTACCCCAGAGCTACGGCGGATTTTAGGGTTTGATTCTATACGGTTTCTTGAATTATTCTTTGTCCATCAACAGGAAGAAGCCGCGAGCTTCTCTGTACAACAAGTCATTACAGTCATCATGCATTACTCCAGCCATCAACTACTCATTAATTGAATAAGAATATGTCTGCTATTATGGTCAGTCTCCAGCTATAATAGGCCGGCTGTAAAATAATTAATTGGTTTACATGCAAACAGTGATAAAGCTCAGAATGATGTCTGCGAAGAATCAACCCGCAGTCCATTTCAAAATGATAATGTCGCTGGAATGGGAAGACTATTTGCATTCTGATGGCTGACATCAAATAGATATAGGACACAAAAAGATAATGCTCTATGATCGGGATGAGAGAAACTTACTGTAGGGAACTGAGAATATTGTGTAAAACATTCTGATAATGTGAGCTGCATTCAGAGTAGGCGAGCACTCAGGGCCTGAGACGGCAAAGTGGAGATGGGAAAGAGGGACTAGAGGGACTACGTACCATAGAGGCAGACAACGTGGCTGCTATAGAGCCCATGGATATAGAAGGCCCAGTCCGGGTTCCTCTCATCTCTTTGGGTGGCGAAAACCTGGGCAGGACTTCCCTCTCCAGAGACTTTACTTGAAGCTCCTGGACCCCAATGCAAAATCTATGGTCATTCCCACAAGACATTAATCATTTAACTCAGAAATGTGCCCATAGTGCCTCATAGTTAATGGGGTTTGCCGAGTTATTTCAAAAATTGGCCAAGGTAGGCGGGATGCAAAAAAAAAAGGAAGCCATTACTCACCTCAGTTTCCCATTGACCCAGTGGCGCCACTCCGTTCCTCCCCACCGTTGTTTATTGACATAGATGCAGCGATGACGTGCCCGTATACCCCAGTTTTTAAACTCATCTACTGTCCCTGCTGTGACGGCTCCTGCGGTAGGCTATTCCATAGATTCACCGTTTTCACAGTAAAGAAAACTTGTCTCCTCTGGAGATTGAACCTTTTTTTCTCCAGACAGAGGGAGTGCCCCCTTGTTTTTTAAGGGGGTTTTACATGGAACAGGATTTCACCATATTTCTTGTATGGGCCATTCATATAAGTTAATCATGTCCCCCCTTAGTCGTCTCTTTTAAATGCTAAATAGGTTTAATTATTTTAACTTTTCCTCATAACTTAGTTTCTTCATGCCCCTTATTAGCTTCGTTGCTCTTCTTTGTATTTTTTCCACCTCCAGGACATCCTTTCTATAAACTGGAGCCCAGAATTGAACTTCATATTCTAAATGAGGCCACACTAATGCTTAGTAAAGTGGTAATATTATGCCCTCTTACCCACGAGTTAATGGCTTTTAATACACGACAATATCTTGCTGGCCTTAGAAGCAGCTGATTGACACTGCATGCTGTTATTAAGTGTATGATCTACGAGTACACCCAGATCCTTCAAAACAAGTGACTCACCCAGTTTAACTCCCCTTAGGACATATGATGCCTGCAGATTATTCGTTTTCAATTGCATAACTTTACATTTATCCACATTAAAACTCATGTCCAAACACTGTCTCAATGTCGACTTGTAATTTATGAATATTTTCCATAGACTGAACTATACTACACAGCTTGGTGTCATCTGCAAGAATATAAACTGTATTAAGCAATCTCAGCATAGTCCTTAGAGTTTCAACCTCAGAGTATTAGTCCCCATAGTATCAAACCTTCTGTAGTGCCCACAGCCGGAGTGATACTCATGATGAAGTTTCATAATGCAGTAAGAGAAGAGATGCAAAGTGGAATTGCTCTTTTTAAAGGGACTGATCAATTTGGACTACCCCTTTACAAACTGTTAGCCTTCCAGTGACTAGCTAGGAGGTAAGTTGTCTACCAATATATTTTTGGATTATGGAAGGAAACAAGTGAACCTGGTGGAACTTGCAAACACGTGGAGAACATGCTAACTCCATGCAGATTTTGTGCTGGTGGGATTAAAAATCTGGACCTCTGTGCTGGAAGGCAACATGGATAGCCCCTGAGCCACCATACCTCCCAATACTCCAGAGCCGTGAGATGAGCTTGATGTGGCTCTATGCTCTTGCTCGAGAGAAAACTGAAACTTGACTTCTCCTGTGTATGGAGCACCTATAGCTGTGTAACCAGTATCGGAATAGGGGTCCTTGGGTTAACTAGAGCAAATGATTCTTATGGCTTCCCTCCAGTTATACAGAACATGTGCATGCCCACTTCTAATTGGATCATAACGTTTTTACTGTTATCAATAGGGTATTTGTGAATCATCCTAGAAGAAATAGACTCTAGTAGCAAGTGAGCGGCTTCAAAGTCAATTCCAGTTGAGGTTGTATTCTGCTGGGGCTTGGGGCCCATTATTGTGTCAGAGCCTGGGGCCAACAGAAGATTCTCTGGTACTCTGGTGGCACAGTTCAACCCTGTGTCTAACTATGACACCCTATAATGGAGGTCTTAATTTAGTATCCCCTTCCCTTTACTGTGAAGACAGGGATGCAAGGAAGACAATCTCTGTCTTCCCTGCACAGTCAGACAGTAATGTAATGGCAAGATGGATTACATATTCAAAGCACTCTCAGAATCACCCTCTTCCACAGGAAACCATATGATGTCATGAAACGATAAACTAATAATTGGATTTTAATGGATCCAATAACAGATGAAAACGGAAGGCAAGAAAATAGAAACAGACCAATGTAGCCCAAAATTGAGCCCCAAACTGGCCTAGGACAAATGCCTACCTGGTGTTTAATATAGTGCATTAAGACTAAAAGCCTTCCATCACATTTTACATGAAATACTTTAAGAAGTTCTAGGTACTTGGAGACGCCAGACGCCAATAGTCAGAATAATTCTATGGATTTCAACAGGGGTCCTAATAATAAAAACCCGCATGCAAAGAAATGAGTCAATGCGCTGCTTGCATTCTCTGCCATCCCTGTAAATATGAATATTTCAAAGTTAAAATGCACGTATAAAATGCGAGATCGCTCACTGTAAAGATTAATATCTTTTCATTAAAAAAAGAGAAGGCGCGGCGGGTTTAACATTTGCATATAGATGGAGTCAAGTAATAAGTGTATTGACTGCTTAAAGATGCTTATTACAACACACAAAAAAAGAAAAATGAAACAGAACCGGAGTTCTTATTCTGTCCATCCGTCAGGGCGGAGAACTCAAACAATCCGGCTGTTTATACTTCATTACGGTCGCCCGCTGGGATGGAAAAAGTTTTATCTACAAAGAACAATATACTTCTGAGGTAGAAAGTGAAATTCAGCTGCAAGTTCTTCTGGGAAAGCCCCGAAGCTTTGTTTTAGCACAAAACGTAGGTAAGTTGATGTTTAACATGCAAACCTACTGCGGGGTCTAATTAGTAAGGACAACAGGTCGCCCCCTTCAGGACAACTTCACAGAGCCGGCGGAGAGCCTGCTATTTGCATAAATGTTAATTTACTTCCATTAGATGGTTATCAGCCCTTGGCTCCCTAGGATAGGCTGCTAGGCGGGTCGGCATTATTCTGCATTCATAGACGATTTTACACTGTACGTGGCTTGGTGATATAATTATAACTGAGGGGTAATTTGCGGATTTATCAGTCAAGCACATAGCATAGCTGTTTTAAAGTAACATTGACACTGGACATGTGAAATATGTGCATATTTAAAGGGGAAGTCCAGTTCAAGTAATCTTCGGATAGGTCCTAGATACATGTGAGATGATCACATTGGTGACTTCTATGATCTCAGGCTGCCAATGATATTCAGAACGAAAGTCTCTTCGTTGGGAACGTTGGGAAGATGCAATTTTCTTCCCTCAAGTAGGCAAATTTTGTTAGTCCAGTATCACTTCATTGGGTTTTAGTCTATAGCAAATAAACCAAGGCAACGTTTCAATAACTGGATGATGGAATGACTCTACCTATCCTCCTTTGGTGGAACAGACCACTTAGGACATGTTTCGGTTTAGTGGAGCAGAGCAACTTAACTGTAAGATTGTCCAAGATTATTAAAAAAAAAATCTCCTTTCTTTCCAGAAACAGGGTCTTATCTATGGGCTGTGTCTTGTATTGGCAGTTAAGCTCCATTGAAGGGAATGAGGCTGAGCTGCAATACCATACACTGTCCATGGACAGGTGTGGCGCTGTTTCTGTTTCTAATCTTGGACAATGTATTCAAGCATTGTGCTCCTTACTTCACTGGCTCTTGAAAAGGGATAATCTGTCGCCATGAAAGGTTTAGGAAGAAAACATTTTTCAACCATACAACTTCGTAACGATGGGATTGTCCTCACGCCTGAGAGTGATTTACGATATCAAGTTGAAGTAAATCAAACACATTTTGCCATTTGACTGATTTCATTTGCAGATGCCGGTAGGTGCTGATTCACAAATTCATCTTAATGGAAATCTTAATTAATGCAATTACACCATCAATCTCTCGCACTGAATAAATTATGATAGTAATGCCATCTTTTCACGTCTCTCATTTGTAAGGCAAATTCTAGACAATAGCTCTTGTGAGAAATCAATAAATATGTTACTCACTTCACGATCTAGCAGAGTTGGAGACACCACCGTGACAATGTCACCTTTTTCCGGGTCTATGTAGAACATGTTTGGGGATGGTTTATCGGGCGTCTGCTTGAGAATATTGTAGCGTAGAACGGCGTTATCTGTTGTGGGGTCATCAGCATCAAATGCCAACATGTTCATTACGATGGTTCCTAAAATTAGGAAAAAAATTGCAAAAATTTGCATTATCATCAGGTAAGTTTTTTTGTTTGTTAATTTTCAAAAAGAAACAAAAACAATATATAAAAACTTATTGCTAACCCCATAGACCAAAGGAAGACATAGAAGACCTCAAATAAAAATGTGGCCTCCTCCAACTCTAGGTTCATGCCACCATACCTAGGCCATCTTGGGACATGTCCCCCTTTTCACTTCCCCTTTCCTATTCTTAGACGAGAAGACTTTGAGGCCCCTGGGCCGGTCTCCCCATGTTTTTTTTTGCTTACATTATGTATCATTGGAGATGTATCATTGGAGATGGGGAGCCATAGGAAAAAGGGTCACATCACCCATACACCCGTATGAAGAAGTGGTATATAGCCAATTGCAGACTTTACACTTGATATTCTCTATTATCTACATGTGGCGGTTCAACATGACCCACCAACACCATTAGTTCAAAAAAGTTGTCTAGTATTAGACAAAAACATGGCTTCTCTCTTCCAGAAGCAGCGCCAAACCTGTCCATGGGTGGTGTATGATATAGTAACTCAGCTCTATTGAAGAGTCCAGGGCTGAGCTGCAGTTCCACACACAACCTGTGGATAGAGGTGGCACTGTCTTTGTAAGAAAGCAGCCATATTTTTCTAATCCTAGACAGCACCTTTAAGTTGAGAGTCATCTCTGGAGGACCACAGTGCATCTGTTGAGAACAATGGAGGCCATGGTCAATTGATTTCAAATGAGCTTTTGGGCTTGAACTTGCGGGACAATATAAGGTATGTCGGAGTAATGAAGAAACAAGCAGATACTTCTCTGGCGCAGCCGGTTTGTGGATGATCCACAGTTAGAATTGTTTGTTCATCCCAGTCATGTAGACAAGGTAAGTATAAAAGGATTTTATTTAGTACAAAGAACTTCAAAGCAGTGTTGCACCGGATCACTCCAAGCTATAAAACTGACTCCCGGTGTTGGACTTGGGTTCTTTGGGACCACCAGAGGAGATGAACCCACAGGACATATCATTAAGATCTAATAGGTTATTTGTGAAACATCCCATAAGAAATAGACCCTAGTGGCAAGTGATTGGCTCAAAAATTAGCTCCAAATGGGTTTGTCTTCTGCTGGACCTCCATTGTTTTCGAAGCTGTGCCCATCGGGGGGTCTTCTGGTACTCTGATGGGCCAGTTCAACCCTGCTAATTCCTGTCCTTTACGTAATTGACTTTCTTCAGAAATCTCCAGCTTATAAAATAATGTAACCTCAAGACTCCTTGTAAGAAGTTGACTGTTCTACGCCAGTTGAAAAGCCCCATGTTGCCCGTCTTTGACTCAGAATTTATGACTTTTACAGGAAACCACTTAGCTGGGATACACAATGGCATCTCCAAGATCCTACAGCTCCAAGAACACAGGCTAGGAGAAGTATGATTAGCGCTGGCATTCTCCTCCGCTCCTTCCTGCTGGATAATGGCCTTTTATTAAGGTTATTTGACCATAAAGAGGTTTGTTAATTATAAGTTTATTTTCAGAAGGATTACAGGACAGCGGCGCAGTGTGTAGCGGTATACACAGATACAGCACATTTATTTAACAAGGCTGATTAATATGCAAACGTACATTTACACAAAGTATCACATTAGCCTCATGTAGGGTTCGGAATAAGGCTCCTGTTGTTTGCTGCTTTGACTCATTTTGTGTTTCGTTAGAAATGGATGGAGTCGCTGTGCTGCCGGTGACCCCTTGTGATCCATGGAGAATTACTCCTGGACTCTGATGTCACCGGCGTTGAGACCACACATAGGACTGGCCGGACATAAAAGTGACACCCTGATAAACACCTTGACACTTGTATGATATAATGTCACATCTGTAAGGCTGATTGTATATTATATACAAGTTATAGTAATGCACAGTAATGGAAATAAACCGCAGATCTGGGATGGAGAAGGGGATTATTTCATATCTTATTTAAGAGGTTCACAGATTTATGTAATTCAACAACTTTAATCCAAATAGTCCCATTATATCGCGGACATGTGGCTCCATCACCAATAATTATCAATAAGGAGACGAGTGAGACCATTTTCAAAGGATGGATAGACAGACAGACATGAGATAGATAGAAATAGATAGATAAAAATAAAATATGTAAAAAATTTATATTGACTTGGTAATGTATAGGAATTACGATTATGGTCATAAAAGAGGGTAAGGTGAGGGATGGCCATTAATTCCGATACATTTATTTAACAATGATCCATTGCAAAAGATTATCATGAAAAATACAGTGACCTACATTATAAGGGTTTCGTAACAACCCAAGGATTCTTAACAAGACACCTTAGAAATAATTACATCCAGAACTTTCTACTCTTCACATTACGTGATTGAGTGATTCTGACATGTGACCTTTCATCGTGCCCTGGGAAATAATGATTCCCTATGGGCTGGCACCAGTCCTACACACCTCTGGGCATTCTCTAACTCATTACTCTACTGCTCCATAGTCCTATAGATCCTAAGCAGAGCATGAGAATGTCAATGTCCCTGCCAATGTCCCTGCCAATGTCCCTTGACCTCCACCTAGCCATTAATGTGGTCACACACAATCTCACCATCAATGGGGTCACACATAATCTCACCATCAATGAAGTCACACACAATCTCGCCATCAATGAAGTCACACACAATCTCGCCATCAATGAAGTCACACACAATCTCGCCATCAATGAAGTCACACACAATCTCACCATAAATGGGTCACACACAATCTCGCCATCAATGAAGTCACACACAATCTCACCATCAATGAAGTCACACACAATCTCGCCATCAATGAAGTCACACACAATCTCGCCATCAATGAATTCACACACAATCTCGCCATCAATGAAGTCACACACAATCTCACCATAAATGGGTCACACACAATCTCGCCATCAATGAAGTCACACACAATCTCACCATTAATGGGGTCACAGACAATCTCACCATCAATGAAGTCACACACAATCTCGCCATCAATGAAGTCACACACAATCTCACCATTAATGGGGTCACACACAAGCTCACCATCAATGTGGCACACACAATCTCACATCAATGGGTTCATACACAATCTAGGGGTCACACACAATCTCGCCATCAATGGGGTCACACACAATCTCACCATCAATGGGGTCACACACACAATCTAACCATCAATGGGGTCACACACAATCTCACCATCAATGGGGGTTACACACAATCTAACCATCAATGGGGTCACACACAATCTCACCATCAATGGGGTCACACACAATCTCGCCCTCAATGGGGTCACACACAATCTCATCATCAATGGGGTCACACACAAGCTCACCATCAATGGGGTCACACACAATCTCACCATCAATCAAGTCACACACAATCTCACCATGAATGGGTCACACACAATCTCACCATCAATGGGGTCACACACAATCTCACCATCAATGGGGTCACACACAATCTCACCATAAATGGGGTCACACACAATCTCACCATAAATGGGTCACACACAATCTCGCCATCAATGAAGTCACACACAATCTCACCATTAATGGGGTCACAGACAATCTCACCATCAATGAAGTCACACACACAATCTCGCCATCAATGAAGTCACACACAATCTCACCATTAATGGGGTCACACACAATCTCACCATCAATGTGGCACACACAATCTCACATCAATAGGTTCATACACAATCTTGGGGTCACACACAATCTCGCCATCAATGGGGTCACACACAATCTCGCCATCAATGGGGTCACACACAATCTCGCCATCAATGAAGTCACACACAATCTCACCATGAATGGGTCACACACAATCTCACCATCAATGGGGTCACACACAATCCCACCATCAATGGGGTCACACACAATCTAACCATCAATGGGTTCACACACAATCTCACCGTCAATGGGGGTTACACACAATCTAACCATCAATGGGGTCACACACAATCTCACCCTCAATGGGGTCACACACAATCTCACCATCAATGGGGTCACACACAATCTCACCATCAATGGGGTCACACACAATCTCACCATCAATGGGGTCACACACAATCTAACCATCAATGGGGTCACACACAATCTCACCATCAATGGGGTCACACACAATCTAACCATCAATGGGGTCACACACAATCTCACCATCAATGGGAGTTACACACAATCTAACCATCAATGGGGTCACACACAATCTCTCCATCAATGGGGTCACACACAATCTCACCCTCAATGGGGTCACACACAATCTCACCCTCAATGGGGTCACACACAATCTCACCCTCAATGGGGTCACACACAATCTCACCATCAATGGGGTCACACACAATCTCACCATCAATGGGGTCACACACACAATCTCACCATCAATGGGGTCACACACAATCTAACCATCAATGGGGTCACACACAATCTCACCATCAATGGGGTCACACACAATCTAACCATCAATGGGGTCACACACAATCTCACCATCAATGGGAGTTACACACAATCTAACCATCAATGGGGTCACACACAATCTCACCATCAATGGGGTCACACACAATCTCACCCTCAATGGGGTCACACACAATCTCACCATCAATGGGGTCACACACAATCTCACCATCAATGGGGTCACACACAAGCTCAACATCAATGGGGTCACACACAATCTCACCATCAATGAAGTCACACACAATCTCACCATGAATGGGTCACACACAATCTCACCATCAATGGGGTCACACACAATCTCACCATCAATGGGGTCACACACAATCTAACCATCAATGGAGTCACACACAATCTCACCATCAATGGGGGTTACACACAATCTAAACATCAATGGGGTCACACACAATCTAACCATCAATGGGGTCACACACAATCTCACCATCAATGGGGTCACACACAATCTAACCATCAATGGGGTCACACACAATCTAACCATCAATAAATGAACACACAATCTAGTGCGGTGCTGCTTCCAGTTGCTGCCCAACCCCTTTAATATGATTTTTGCATTGCCTGTGTAGTATTATTATATTATTATTACCTCTACTATTTTTTATATGGTACTTGTAGTAGTAATAATTCTTATGATATTTTAAACAATACCACTGCTAAATTATCACAATTGAAGTTTATTTTTTTCATATAAATTGATTAGAAAAGAGACTTTTTCTCCCTCATCCCGTCCTCCCCCACTTTTTTTTTGTTTCACCAGGCCTGAGGGTCATTGAAGTAAACCCATCCCATATGTTACACGGCAACATTTACCTTCCTATGTGTGAGTTATTTTACACTATAGAGAGGGTCTTGTATTTTCATACAACAGATAGGATGGGGGCTGACAGTGGGCTGAAATCTCTTCCTTTTTATTTATATTGTCAGATTACGGTTAATAAAATATCAGCGTGCACCGGCCGCAGTCTACGTGGGGCCGTCACTTGATAATCTCTGGTGGTTTCGTTTTTTTGTACTTTCTTACCAGTCTACTGTAATAAGAATGAATTGGTGAGCTTGCACTTAAACACGACATAGGCAAATGGTACTCGTAGTTCTCCAGCATCCAATAGGTTAAAAACATGGAACTTTCAGTCATTTTAAGGGTGTGTTCACACAGGGCGGATACGCTGCTAGTCAGTCCTATTACACACAGGGAATTCCGGCCGAAACAACACATGTAGTGATGCAGATTTTCATGCGGAATCTCCACTGCGGAGAAGAGTGCTTGAAAAAAAGCCATGTGACCGTCGCAACCCGAGATTTTGTTAAAATTTTTGTTTAACAATTAATTAAAAAAAGCCAATACTTAACCCAGGTGTTGTCATAGCGACGTATTCTTCCATTCTCCGTGCAGCCCGACCTCCTGGGATAACGTTTCATCCCACGTGACCGCTGCAGCCAATCAAAGCCTGCAGCGGTCACATGGGCTGCAGTGTTATCCCAGGAGGTCGGGCTGCACTCACAACAGAGGAACGCGTCGCTATGACAACACCCAGTGAAAAGTTATTTTTTTAAACATTTTTGCCTGCACTGTTTTCCGCAGCAGAGATTTGGTGCGATTTTTTTCGGGCGAAATTCCTTGTGGTATCTAGGTCGGATACGCTGCACTTTTACACAGCGTATCGAACCCGTGGGAACCCAGGCTAAGGCCTCATACACACTTCCATCACCGTTTTATCGGCCGTTTTTGACGGATCCGTGTGTCCGTTTTTGTTTCCGTGTGCACTCCGTTTCCGTTCCGTGTTTCCGTTTTACACGGACGTTGTGCTTCCGTTTGGCTTCTGTTTTTCCATTTAAAAAACGGAAGGTAAACTTCATTTGAACTTGTCACATGTCCCAGGAAACACCCATAGAAAGGTTACAAGAAGTTTTTGGTGGTTTTCTGCAGCTTTCGGAGCATAGAGAACAGTTTGATGTTACTCTGCTTGGCTGGCTTTGTTTTTTTTGGGATTTTTGGAGTGAAATGTGTGCATTTACTTACTTATATTGTGACGCTGGGCACTAGTTCCCTGCTATCATCTGTGCGTCAAAAACTCCTTGGCAAGTTCCTCCCACGCGGCGTCCTTTTTATAGCGTGGTAGCATTCTGCCCGCGTATCCCACAGTTCTGGGTGATCATGAACCAATGCTATGAGTCTCTCCACATCCATCTTCAGGAATGAATGTGTACTGTAGTCTGTGAACTTTGGCACACCTTGCCATTGCTATGGCAACGGATCCGTCAAAAACGAACGGCACACGGAAGCCGTCCGTGTGCCATACGTTTTTTTGACTGACCCATTGACTTCTATGGGCCACACGGTCACTGAATCACAGACCAAAGTAGGACATGCTCTACTTTTGACGGAACGGAACAACGGATCCGTTTAAATAACTGAAGTGTGCATGGGCCCATTGAAATGAATGGGATCAGGGTGCTATTAGTGACAAAAACGGATAGCACCCTGAAGGAAAAGACTGAAGTGGGCATGAAGCCTAAGGGTATGTTCACACGACAGCGTCCGTAACGGCTGAAATTACGGGGATGTTTTCAGGAGAAAACATCCCCGTAATTTCAGCTGGAACGGCATGTGCAGGCGCTTGAACGCCGCGTCCATTACGGACGTAATTGGCGCTGCTTTTCATTGGAGTCCATGAATAATGGCTCCAATTACGCCCCAAGAAGTGACAGGTCACTTCTTTGACGCGGGCGTCTAGTTACGCCCGAATTACGTCCGCAATTAGTGTGTGTGAACATACCCTCAAAGGTGTTATCTACTTTGGACAATCCCTGTTTCAAGGGTCCATTGAAATTAAGCTGATCACAGGATCTCCTGCTGCTGGGGCCCCTAATAATCTGCGTGGGAACCTCCACTCAGGACCGCTCCTCTATATGTCAGAGCGGAGAGACGCTTTTGCTATAAATTTGAATGGCCGGCAGGCTCCCCCCGCCCATAAGAGCCAATTGCCGTACCGGCTTCTTTTTAAAAAGGGGTTGTCGTCATGAGAACACCCCTTAAAGTCAGAATTCCTTAAGAGGGTATTTGTCCTTTTTTATTTATTTTTTTAAACTAGACAAATAGGTCATTCCCTATAAATCCCAAGCAGGCCACAAATGAATAGAAGGTTATGATTGGGTTCAACTTTGTCAAAAATCTTGAGTTCCTTGGTAATCCCTTCCCTCCCTATTCCTGGGGCCGATCTGCTCTTATGAATGAGACGGGAATATATTCCTTCACAACAAGAAAACTGATTAAAAAGACGCTAGAAAGAATGGCGGTCCTCGCTGCGTCGTGCACGTGATGTCGCCTTTAAAAGGTGAGCGCGGCGTATTAATAATCGCAGTCTCTAGAAGGCAGCAGATGTCCTCTTTATACTGACATCTGTTATGTTAAAAAGTCAGCACATTTCCAGCCAAATAAAACAAGGAATAAATAAGTGATAGATAATACTTTACTTTTTAATGTATGTATGGAAAAAAGCGAACATGTAAAACGCGAGTCACCAGCGTCAAGAGGAAAACACACAGATTTCAATTACCCGCACACGACAGATGCAGAAGATGCTCAGTTTTATAATATCCGCTAATCACGGATGATTCTCCGCTCCTCCCCCATTCATTGGAAGCTTCTCCGACATACGGCCGTTTACATACTAGTTGCTCATGCAGGGATTGTCCAGGAGCGATTGACTATAAGCAATTAACTGTTTGGAGTTACTTTGCAGGATGTTATAGGAACCCCGATTCCCCTTAAAATCAGAACCTCACCAAGTCCTTGAGTCGTCCTCTTGTGTAATGTGGTTGCAAATTTTAGTTTTTTTACGCATATTTTATTTGTTTTTCTTACTTTTTCTATAAAAAGTTATATTCTGACATTTCTTAGTTGTATCTAATCCTGGGAAAGCAAGGTGACAACTAATATGGCTGCCATTACAACTATCACAGGGACTGGGGGGCATCTAATATGGTTCCCACAGGGTTAACAGGAATGTTAGATCTGCTGATGTGGGCGCCACTGATGGCCTGGCACCCAAGACTTGCAACCACCAATCATTTTACTATTAATTGTAAAGCACTGTTATTAGGTTCTTCACGTATGGTGGTATTATTTTAGCATTGTTTAATATTATTTGAGCACTGTATGGTGGAGTTATTTGAGCACAGTATGGTGGTATTATTTTAGCATTGTATAATATTATTTGAGCACTGTATGATGGTATTATTTGAGCACAGTATGGTGGTATTATTTTAGCATTGTATAATATTATTTGAGCACTGTATGGTGGTATTATTTGAGCACTGTATGGTTGTATTATTTGAGCACAGTATGGTGGTATTATTTGGGCACAGTATGGCATAATATTTTGGCACAGTATGGTGGTAT
Source organism: Rhinoderma darwinii (assembly GCF_050947455.1). Lineage (NCBI taxonomy): Eukaryota > Metazoa > Chordata > Amphibia > Anura > Rhinodermatidae > Rhinoderma > Rhinoderma darwinii. Next base: position 91,174,076 of record NC_134695.1, read on the forward strand.
TATTTGAGCACGGCATGTTGGTAGTATTTGAGCACTGTATGGTGGCATTATTTGAGCACTGTATGGCGGTATTATTTGAGCACTGTATGGCGATAGTATTGGAGCGCTGTATGGTGGTAGTATTTGAGCACTATATGTTAGTATTTTTGAGCACTGTATGGTGGTATTATTTGAGCACTGTATGGAGGTATTTGAGCACTGTATGGTAGTATTATTTGAGCACTGTATAATAATATTATTTGAGCACTGTATGGTGTTATTATTTGAGTACTGTATAATAATATTATTTGAGCACTGTATGGTGGTATTATTTGAGCACAGTATGGAGGTAATATTTGAGCACTGTATGGTGGTATTATTTGAGCACTGTATGGTGGTATTATTTGAGCACTGTATGGAGGTATTATTTGAGCACTGTATGGAGGCATTATTTGAGCACTGTATGGAGGTATTATTTGAGCACTGTATGGTAGTATTATTTGAGCACTGTATAATATTTTTTGAGCACTGTATGGTGGTATTATTTGAGCACTGTATCATAGTATTATTTGGGCACAATATTTTGGTATTATTTGAGCTCTGTATGATGGTATTATTTGAGCTCTGTATGGTGGTATTATTTGAGCACATTATGGTGCTATTATTTGAGCACAATATTTTGGTATTATTTGAGCTCTGTATGATCGTATTATTTGAGCTCTGTATGATGGTATTATTTGAGCACTGTATGGTGGTATTATTTGAGCACATTATGGTGGTATTATTTGAGCACAGTATTGTGGTATTATTTGAGCACAGTATTGTGGTATTATTTGAGCACTGTATGGTGGTATTATTTGAGCACTGTATGGTGGTATTATTTGAGCACAGTATGGTGGTATTATTTGGGCACAGTATGGCATAATATTTTGGCACAGTATGGTGGTATTATTTGAGCACGGCATGTTGGTAGTATTTGAGCACTGTATGGTGGCATTATTTGAGCACTGTATGGCGGTATTATTTGAGCACTGTATGGCGATAGTATTGGAGCGCTGTATGGTGGTAGTATTTGAGCACTATATGTTAGTATTTTTGAGCACTGTATGGTGGTATTATTTGAGCACTGTATGGAGGTATTTGAGCACTGTATGGTAGTATTATTTGAGCACTGTATAATAATATTATTTGAGCACTGTATGGTGTTATTATTTGAGTACTGTATAATAATATTATTTGAGCACTGTATGGTGGTATTATTTGAGCACAGTATGGAGGTAATATTTGAGCACTGTATGGTGGTATTATTTGAGCACTGTATGGAGGTATTATTTGAGCACTGTATGGAGGCATTATTTGAGCACTGTATGGAGGTATTATTTGAGCACTGTATGGTAGTATTATTTGAGCACTGTATAATATTTTTTGAGCACTGTATGGTGGTATTATTTGAGCACTGTATCATAGTATTATTTGGGCACAATATTTTGGTATTATTTGAGCTCTGTATGATGGTATTATTTGAGCACTGTATGGTGGTATTATTTGAGCTCTGTATGGTGGTATTATTTGAGCACATTATGGTGCTATTATTTGAGCACAATATTTTGGTATTATTTGAGCTCTGTATGATGGTATTATTTGAGCTCTGTATGATGGTATTATTTGAGCACTGTATGGTGGTATTATTTGAGCACATTATGGTGGTATTATTTGAGCACAGTATTGTGGTATTATTTGAGCACAGTATTGTGGTATTATTTGAGCACTGTATGGTGGTATTATTTGAAAACTGTATGGCGGTATTATTTGAGCACTATATGTTAGTATTATTTGAGCACTGTATGGTGGTATTATTTGAGCACTGTATGGTGGTATTATTTGAGCATTTACTTAGGGATTGTATGGCACTGCTACTTGGGCACTGTACAGTGTATGGTGGTGGTGGCAGCAGCAGCAGCAGCAGCAATATACTGCAGTATTATTTAGTTAACTATATGGAAGTGTTATGTAGCCAATGTATGGTGCTTTTATTTAGGCAGCATACTGTATAACACTTATAGTGTGTGTGGTATGGTTATTTGCACATTGAACAACAGTGCTCATTATGGGGTTGGGGAGGCGTCAATAGAAGGTACTGTGCAAGGCACCATCCAATGTAAGGCCAGCTATCCTAAAAACAGATCTGCAGCTTTTGTACAATGGACAACTGAAAATAGTCTGCAAACAGGTATTGGGGTTGGGTGGGGGATAAATCAGAATATATTCTGTTGATGAACAGGGGGAAAAGCTGGGTGGAAAGTGAATTACTCTCAGGCCTGCAGTACATTTAGATTGCTCAGACAGATTACTGCATAGTTTGACCGATTTCCAGTTCAGAAGTCTGGGAAAGCTGGGTTACAACTCCTGTATTGGTGGCCCTATTGGTTGTCGCTCAGTTTTTTCAGGAACAGATATAACTGAGAAATGATTGAGTAGAACTTTGAAGAATCTGATTAAGAGGACGACACAAGGACTCACATCTACTTGGGGATATTTTTTATAAGTTTTGTGGGAATTTTATTTTTTAATCTACTGGCCATAGGTCACATGATGATAAGCTTTACTTTGTATAATTGTCTCTGATCTATTCCCTACAGAAACAGTGGTGTAACTTGAAACTCCTGGACCCCAATGCAAAATCTGTAACATAGCGCACCACTACCATGTGCCATTCATAATATGGGTGTCTTCTTATGTGGACACCAGGGTCGAGGTAGAACTGCCACCTCCTATAGTGACACCTTTGTACAGAGATAAGTAGGATGCAAGTTAATTAGGACATTATGTTATGGACTGAGTGAGGAGTTAGGAAACCTAGTAAGGGTCTTATTTGATTGGTAGATGCGCGGGTCCGCAGGGGATGTCTGTGTAAAAAGGTGTCCCCTCCGCTGAAGGATTTCCAGTGTCCTGCTATGAATTTGGTGGTTATTGTGAGGAAATATGTCAATGCAGCCAGCAGTAGATTTTGGTCTCAATAATGGTTTACGGCAACATCAATGGGTTGAACCCCTGAATCTGTGGGGCACGGCTGAGGAAGATGGTAGAACTGGTGGAAGCGTAAACAGGACTCCAGGGTATTTATGTTTAAGGAAAAGGCGTATAGAAAGAGCACAGAGGGTCCTACTGGTATTGGTTCATACCCTACCATACTTGGACAAAAGGAAGACCATGGCTTGTCCGTCCCCCCATCTCTTGTGGAGGCCTATGTCTTTGCCACTGCTGTAATGGCGGACATATTAATTATCACACCAGTTGCCCAAAAACATATATAACTAAGAAACATCTTAACTTGACAAAAGAGGACAAGTCAAGGATATATTTACTTTATGTTTCTGGTTATTTTAGATAGAATCAAAACTTATGCACTAATTTACATGTCTGTACTATCCTAATGCTGCCTGTAGGAGTCACTGTTACTACATCACTTAACATGGGTAATTTCTAAACAATTTGCAGAAAATTTATTCAGTTCATGTGCCCAATTTGCTACTTGGAATTTACAACAAATGCGTAAAATGGTTTCTGTTCTGTAATGAGCGGGTAACATGACAGCGGGATACAACAGAATATGATATTATAATTACCACAACAAACAATATG